>NW_028274819.1:48490111-48801959 GCF_037043125.1 Eumetopias jubatus | reverse complement strand
GTGACCAATGGCTGCTCAATATATTACCTGTTAAATCTAGAAGCTATCAATAAGTTGGTTTTGTTCCAGTCAAGCCAAGCTTTCTCTGGAACAGTAATTCGCCAAAGGACCTGACTGCCGCCCCCACAGCCACAGCCTCTACTTCTGCTCCAGGCTCCAGCTCCACTGGCAGACCTTCCTACACCCACAGCCAAGTGCCACTCTTTTGCATTCATCTCTTTTGCCATCAACAAGGGCTGAAGTCAGAGGGACGAGGACTCCGCTGACAAAAACCCAGACACATGGCCCTGCTAAGCAAGGGACTGCCCAAAGTACCTCCCTGGTCACAGCCGCTCAGAAGGACTGGCGCTGACATTCACTGACCACCCACGAAGTCCCAGGCGTCGGACTCTGGGCACTTTGGCACATTGTCATCCTCACTGAGCTTCCTGATAACCCTCAGAGGTAGGTTCTATTACCTCCAGTGTGAAGAAAGACCAGGAGACAGGGGCTCAGGGCAGGGGGGTCAGCGCAGGGACACTAACCGGGCCATTCAGGGGGCTGGTGCCCTTCCCACAATTGCCGGGTCCTTGGATGGGGACTAAGTAACAGCAGTGGGGGAAGAGCAGACACAGTCTGGCTTGACAGGAGCTGCTGACCCTGGTCCAGCTGGTCTGAGGGCGTATGGGCCCCTGGTTCAGGCCTGAGGTAGTAAATGAGGGAGGGACAGGGTCAAGGACAGTGGCCAGGGAAGGGTGGGGGAAGTGCCTACCCATGAGCAGCCGCCGCTTCACCCGCTTATCACCGTCCACCACCGACGTGGCATTGCTCTCTGTCACCTCCGGAGCAGTGTCCTCTCGCTCTGTAAGAGACGCCCAAGAGCACAGTTCTCCAACTGAATGAGTCAGATGGCTCACCCCCTGCACAACCACTTCTGCCGAAACCCCAGACGTGAGAACAATGGAGGATATGCGACTCTGTTCGCTCAATAAAAATGTGTTGTAACGAGGCTCTGTGGGAAACCTGGCCTGTTAAATAGCCACAGAGCCTTAGTTAACATTGGAAAAGATTCTTGAAGCATATTGCAGTGACCAAAGAGACACCAGGGAATGCAAGCTTCAGGTTCACTCCAGTACCCTTAGTCCAGCACAAAAAGAATCTTGGGGCTGGGAACCTCTAAATGGAGCTAGCGAAGGACATGCCACAAAGTACAGGATTGGCATCCTGACAGAAATACGCAACACTGTCTTCTGCTGACCATAACAGCCACTGCATCATCACAAATGGCTAGCTTTAACTTCATGTCGCCCTGGCCCCAGCCTCCAGAATACCATCTTCAGGAGCCCCCCCTAGTCTAAGAGAAGAGAAAGGGCTTTCTGAGGTGGCACAGGGAGAGAGAGACCTCCTCCTCCCAGGACTAGACCACTCACTCCCACTGTCACATGTAAGGCAGCACGGGACCTATTTGGAGGCAAATGGACCGGAAGCACCCCAAACCTGGTGCTAAACAACATTCCCAGGGGTAGGGTTAGGGGGCAGGGGGCTAGGGAGTTAGGGTTAAAGTTAGGGGTTAGGGGTTAGGGTTATGGGTGGGCAGGCTGGGGCGGGCCCCTACCAAGTGTCAGGGTCACTCACCATGGCAGCTTCTCCCATCTGCATGTATCTTGTACTGGGGATGGCAGCTACACGCTGGGCCTTCAGCAGTGTCCTCGCAGGAGTGCTGGCACCCACCGTTTCCATGGTTACAGGTCACTGAGAAGAAAAGGAATCCACACACTGAGCACTGAGTTTTCCACAACTGGGGCTGTTTTTGTTTCAGGTCTCTGATATTCATTTAGCATGTATTTGCGCACCTAGTATGTGCTAGGCTCTGTGAGTAAAACAAGTAACTCTGACTCAGAGCCTGTTGCTGTCTATGTAAATAGATAGTCGGAGCATGAATTCAAGAAATGCCGAATGACAGATTTGAGCAATTATATAGGAAGATGGGGATGGAAAGGCAGATTTTCACTATTCATTCAGCTGTGGTTGCCAGATGACCACTATTATACCAAAAGATTCTAGACTACTGCTTTGGTCTATCAGAAGAAGTTTGCATATTAATGCAGCTATACTGGGCCTATAGAAAATGTTACAGCCCTTTATGACTGGGAGAAACAGATAATACTTAATTGTACATATATGTTAGCATTTCTCTCATCTGATTCTATCTAGATTAGTTAGAAGGGACAGTGTTCAGAGGAAATGATGACTCTGCACATACTTAATGCAACATTACCCAAGAATTACAAAGACTGTGTATGAATTCATTGATACCAGCCAAAACAAAAACAGAAAACAAAAAAACAAGTCAAAACTAATGTATTCATCAAAGTGAACAGTGGTTACCTCTGGTAGGAGAAATGGGAGAGGGAAGAATATGCTTCCTTTACACCCTTAGAACTGTTTGAATTCTTACACAGGCATTTGTCATTTTTCCAGTTTAAAAAAACTAAATACGTATTTGTGATGTGAGAAAGAAACTGTTCTGCTTCACCGTGAGATAAACACTGTGTACTCATGAGAACTAAATAGGACTATGAAAAAAGAAGGGGCAGGAAGAAAGAGCAAAACAAAGTGAAACAGCTGGTTATATGGTAGAATTCTGCATTTTTTTTCTTTTTGTTTTTTCCTCAAACATGATTATAATATTATTTGAGAAGTGACCTCTTAAAAATATTGAAAAATTTAAAATTTAAAATTCCAGGTATTCTACTGGCCAGAGTCTCACTCCACAGGTGAGCCTCATCTGGAGACCTGGGTCATCCTTGTGAGGATATGGGGAGCGAGGAAGGGTCTCCACTTTGCTTAGCCCACGGGAAGCCCTCAGGGACAGCCTCACTTTTAGGGGCCCCAAGTGGTGGTGGTGGTGGTGGTGGTGGTGGTGGCACTAGCCCTGGTTTGGCAGGCTTCAGGGCTGCACTCTCTGCTTTGTGGTGGAGACAATGGAGATAAGGCTCTTACTGGAGAAACAACCTCCTCCTCTCTTAACGGCTAAGGACGACTTGCTGTAAACAACCATCCCTAGCAAACTGCGGGGAAATTATAGAAGGTCCGTGGCTTTGGGAAGCGTTGCTAAAGGAAAACTGTCCATGTTTCCTCTGGCATAAATAGTGGTTTAGGAACACCTTTAATGGCCGGTTATTTCCTATGACCAGTTGGAGTTTCATTCTTGTGTTTCATCATCGTGTGGCAGCTGTGTCCGGACGGTGGACACCATTCATTCATTCAGTAAACAAACGTGTATTGAGCACATCCTGCACTGGGCACTGGGGGAAGACTGAGAGGCAGAACTAAAACGAGATCCCTGACTGGGGGCGTTCACAGGTGAGGGGACAGACACATAAATGTACAATTCAACCCGGGCGTCCCATGCTCTCACTGAGGAACCAACAGTGTTGTAGGAGCCAAAATACAAAATGGCTGCCCGGCTGGTCAGGGCAGGCTTCCAGGGATGTTTAGCAAGGTGCACCAGCCTGAGAGTTAGGAGGACCTACACCTGAACCCTCACTAGGCGCATGCTCCCTGTGTGACCTTGTTGCTTTACCTTCTCCACAAAATGAGGATAATACTTAGCTCAATAGGGTGGTGATATTAAGAATTCAATGGAATTGGTACATCTTTGGACAAGCCTTTACACATAGTAAATGTGCCCTCAAAAGCAGCTACTCTCCTTCTCATTATTAGAAGTTAGGCAGAATATTAAAGGTTGACTGAGAATTCACCAAGCCAGGTCGGGAGCAGCGCTTGGAGAAGGCTTGGAGGCATGAAGGAACACGGGCTGTTCTCCGACAAAGAGGTAGGGTGTTTGGGAAAAGGAGGCAGATGAGGTTTGTACAAGAAGCAGGACCAGGGAGCAAAGAGCTGTGGTTGCCAGATGACCACGTTTGATTTTATTCTGTGGGAACAGGGAGACCGGCCCCAGCATTCACAGTCCTTCTGAATTTTATTTCCTTCTGATTAGGTCCCTTAAAAAGCATCATCTTCCTTCCCTCCTTCCCTAGGGGAGCCCACCCCTTGTGCAGCGAATTTAGTCCTCAGTAGAGGTCAGTATCCTGAGACGACTGCCTTCCTGGACGCGGCTGCTCTGCTGTGAGGTGGCATTTCTGAGCTGGGCTGCAGAAGACACCCCCTGGGATAGGCCGGCTCCCAGCACAGGCCTGTGCTAGTCTGTACTTACAGACGCAGTCTCTCTGGTTCTTGGCCAGCTCAAAGCCCGGCCGGCACTCGCAGGCGACGCTGCCCCTCGGGGCCTCCTTGCAGATGTGACTACAGCCGTGATTCTGATTCATGCAGCTCAGACCCTCTGCAAAAGAGCAGCACGCAGCCAGTGACCAGGCTGCAAGCACAGTCCTGAGCCCCAGGGGCACTGCGAAGGGCTGGAGGCTGGGACCTGACTGCCTGGGTCTCCATCAGCCCCACATTTTAAGAAAACATGCCATTAAAATCCAGCCAGGTCAACTAACAGAGACATGAAGAATTTCCTCTGTCACCCAAGAGATCCGATGCCTCAAGTCTCCTAAAGAGGAAGGAGCCCTCCTAATACTCGGAAAAGAAAGCGCCCCCCAGAGGCTCTCTGGTGTGTGAGGAGCCACAGCCTGCAGACCCCAGGAACCGGCACTCAGACTCTTATCTCCGCCAGGTTGTTACCCAGGCTGACCAAGAAGGCAAAGAAAGAAGGAGAATCTAAGACTATCTGCAGATAGATGAAGATGGCCAACTTTTTCACATACTCTTGAAGATAATTTTCCGAAAACCTCAACCCTCTTTTCTCCCCCAACCAAATCCACACTTTGGAGGTGACTGTGACTACTGTATTTTGGCATCAGTACACAAAGGGCCCAGGGCCTCTCTTCAGTGACCACTGTCACTTAGTCCCTGGGCACCCACCACCCCCAGCAGGCTCGGAGCACAGCACAACACAGCCGCAGAGGGACCCGTGGGCATGTGGTTTCCTTCAGCCGCTGTAAAATTCTCTCCAGGTAGACTATCATTTTCATTACGGTCCAATCCTGTGGTCACAGGGCAGGGAAGGGGGTTATTTCCCCGGCTGGTTTAACACGCGTTTAAATGATGGGGATCATAACCTAGTGTATGTCCGTGTGTTTTGCCAGAATCCTGCCTCTTCTCAATACGACTCTCTCAGACCCCATCACCTGCCAGGAACTATTATCATGCCCAAGAGTATTCTCAAGACCTTTGCTCAGCTCCTACTGCATTACTGACTACATGCCCGTCTGATGCTTCTTTGCATCTGTACAATGCAAAGTACAGAGAGTAGGTTTTTTGTTCTCAGCTAACAAGACACTCTCTAACACAGGAAGTAGCACTGTTTTAAACATGAGTACAAGAAGTTTTCATTCAACTTCTCCGGGATCCTACACTGTCCTGTCCTGCCCCTAAAACCTTAGTTAGCCAAGTGGTTTTAATTAAGTCAAAAGTCACTTCTCTCCAATTCTCACCACAGAACCGTTGATCTGTGCTCAACTGGAATAGCCGTTTTAATACAAACAGATGTCATTCCTATTCCAAAAGACAGCGTGACAGTTAATACATCCCATACTCTCTTAAAACCATTTTGTTTTTTATCTGACAGTTACAAGCTGTTTGAACTCCCGCACTCCATCTGCGTGATTCATTCACCCATGCCAAGGCTGCTGTCAGTTAACACAGAATGGGGCTTGGACCCGAGGAGAGCAAAGCTCTCTCGTAGCTCTGGCTGGTGATTTGTGGAAATGTTATTTGCTTCCAACTCTGAGACAGCACAGGAGGTGAGAGACAGCTGCCTCTGGAAGCGACGTTCTATCCTCCTAGGAAGGCCCGGCAAGAATTACATTTGTCCTTGGGTCAGCAGAGCATTTGGGATCACGGGTGCCAGGAGCCTCTAGAGCTGAACATGACCGTGCCCAAGAAAGGGCAGTGGCAACACCAGCAAAGCACGCTCTCCGGACAGGTCAGGGGCGGCCGCTTCTTCTCACCCTGTTTACGAGTCTGTGGAGACATTTGCAAAGTGACCTGTCCTGCCTCAGAGCAGCAATTCATTTATACAAGAAATATTTCATAAGAATTGACTATTACAAAATTAAATTAAATTAAAAAAAGAGATTACTTAAAAATAAAATATTAAAAAAAAGAAAGAATTGACTGTTAAAAACAAACAAACAAACAAACAAACCTGACTGGGTGCCAGATGCCTTGGGGATACATGAAAAGTTGTCCCCTGGTGCCCTATCATATCGAGCTAGACCTAAAGTTACCAGGAGATAATAGACGTTAAAATTGCTCTGGAAATGCTGGGGGCTTTTCAAAAGGTGCCCCTGAAGCTGTTCATAGTTCTCTGACTCAAAAAAAAAAAGGCCACTCCTAGGGAGGCAGTTGGGTCTGGTCCAAACTAGGAGGGCTGGCAATCATGTTTCAGGTTGCTAGTTCACCAGGAGGGAAATAGCTCAAAAACATTAGAAATATCCTATTGCGGTGGTCCCACTGAAGAATATTTCTGGAAACTGGAGAAAAATATATCTTGCAGAGTGAGAAACATTCTATAAAGGATGGAAACAGGCCCTGCTGAGAGATAGCCCCTTCCTCACTACCCTGACACCTTCCCTCTACTCTGAAAAGGCAGTGGTGCAAACATCGAAAAATATTCTTAGAGCAGGCAAAACAAAAAAGGAATGCTCATTTTGAGAGCCTGAGCACCCATGAATAGGGACAAAGCCTGGCTGCGGCAGTATGTCTCTCCCCAGCCTACCCCCATTACATGGGTGAAAACACACAATCTCTTTATCAGAGCTTTGGGGTCTCTAAGAATAAAAAAAAAGAAAAATCAATAGCTTAAGCTTTCCCTCAGAATCATCTAGTATGATCCCCTGAATTGAAGAACATTTAGTAAATAATTATTAAAAATAACTGCAACACCAAAAAATACAAGCTTGCAGTATTACCTTCTTTTAACCAATTTTGGAGTATCAACAGGGGGTTTTAAAGTCCATTTTAATACAGTTTCTAAGAGTTTAATGTGCACATCAAGGAGGAAATAAATCTTAAAGGAACACTGTTTACAGACTGTTGTATTTGAAGAGTTAAAACCTTAGGATGGACAGGGTCTGTTATCAACCGCTATAATCTGTTGGCTCAGGCTGCCATGAATTCACCAAGAAATCAGCCTGCAATACAACAGAAAAATCAGAGAGCACTTCCAGACCACAACTCAAATTCTTGGATTTTGCTTTTAGCTCCAGACAAGTATGTTCATTTTAAATACTCTTCAGGGAATCCAAGAATGTCTGAATTGTAGAAAATTTAGAAAACACAGATTGCAGAAAGGAACTGCTTTTGTATTTACTTCTGTTATGAAGAGCCTGTGTCTGTAATCAGTCTGGAGGTTCTGTCGGAAGGGAGAGAGGGGCTGAGCCACTGCTTTGGAAGCGCAAGGTAAGAGATGATCTTAATCGCTGTGAACGGCTTTGTGAGTCGGTGGGGAACCATACTGTGTTTAAGCAACGGCCTGACCCACAGGTCCCCACTCCTATCCGAGGCACCTGTAGGGAAAGCCGAGTGACTTCCCAAGAAGCAGCTTTGAGCAACCAAAGAGGAGGTGCCCCGAGATCGCTCTTACTGCTGGCTTCTTAATCCTACCTCATCCCAGATGCAAGGCTCACAGAAAAGTCCAGAGAACCCACCAGGAATGTGAAACCCAACTGCTAGTCTATCAAGGGCCACGCCTGCATGAGATAAGAGATCTGACTGATTAGAGCCAGGGTGCGTGTCTCTCCTGCCCAAACACTGAGAACCAGCAGGCTCGGGGTGATAAGACTCATCAAACCCACTGGCCTGTGACCATTCTTCTTAGTACCCAAACAGCCTTTTCCAGCCAGGTAGAAGGAAGGATCCATCATTCTTGGAAAATGAGGCAAAAATCATCTTCCACAAAGATACCCTTGAAAAGTCATAAGAGGGGCACCTGGGTGGCTCAGTCGGTTAAGCGTCTGTCTTTGGCTCAGGTCATGATCCCAGGGTCCCGGGACTGAGCCCCACATTAGGGCTCCCTGCTCCGGGGGAGTCTGCTTCTCCCTCTGCCTTGGCCCCTCCCCCCTGCTCGTGCTGTGTCTTTGGCTTTCTCTCTTTCTCAAATAAATAAAATCTTTAAAAAAAGTCACAAAAACCATGATTCAACAACAAATCTACAAATGTGTGATTAAATAGCAGAAGAACTTAAAATCGCCTCATTCTTCAGTTATGAGAACGAACAAGCAGCACATGCCAAAAGGAGTTAATAGTCTAATGTTTAGAGCACTTCCCTTACAAACACGCACGGGCAACCCCGGGACAACCCAGCCATCAAAACGTAGTCCTTCAGCTTAAGAAAGAGCAGAGAATTAAAAACATGTCATTCAGTTAATGCCTCTCCCCGCCCTCCCCCCCCCCCCCGAGAATCCACTGAACTAACAGAGGAATAAAAAAGGTATAGACCCAAGGCAAAGAGAACAAAAGGGAGGCCATCAGAAGAGCCGTCTACAAAATTTCTGGAGGCATGGTAAGCGGTGGCTTGGGGAAAACCACAGCATCGAAAGCCCACGTCTGGGGAGGGGGTCCCTCTGCGCTGGAAGCCCAGAGGCTCAGAGTTCAAAAGTGGGAGACCCAGGGAAGGGCAGAGCTGGGTCTGCCTGTCCCTGTAAGAAGGCTCCAGCCCCTCCCTACCCACCCAGAGCCCAGAGCAGGCTCGCACTTGGTGCTGTGGTTTGCAGCACCGTTTTGAAAAACTTGGCAGACTGTCCATTACATTTCTCCTGAGACATCTAGTCATGTTTGAAATGTTCTCTATTTAAAGATTAGAATCAGGAATGTGAGAGTGTGAAGAGACCTCAGAGCTCACCCAGCCCAACCCACTTATTTTGCCAGGTGAGGAAATGGAAGCTAAAATAGCCTGCCCAGGGTTACCCAGTAGCAGGGTCTGGACTCATCCCCAGGCCTCCAGATTTTCCCATACTCCATGCTTCCCCTCGAAAAATCACTGAGGGTGGGGGAGGTTTTCAGAGGTGACACTGCCTGCCCCCTACCCCCCCACACACCCCCCACCCACCCACAGCAGAGCCGAGGCACCTTCCAAGCGGTGAATGCACGTGTGCTGATTGTCACTCAGGAAAAATCCCTCCTTGCAGCGGCACTCATAGCTCCCCATGACGTTGACACAGGTGTGCTGGCAGCCACCATTGTTCTCCAGGCACTCGTCCACATCTGGAGGGAGAGGAGGATTAGCCTTGGCTCTGGGGACTGTTTCAAATGCCCACCCCTCCCGGCAGCTCAGGGACACCTGCTAGGCAGAGATGAGGTCCCTCTTCCTTCCCTGCATCACAGTAGCTCTCCGAATTGAAGTCAGCAGGGACCCCAGACCGCAGAGCTCTGGGGCGCCCTTAACCAGGCCTTCCACACAGACACAAGATAATCAATTCAGTAAATACTCACTGAACACCTTCTCTTTCCAGAGTATGGTGCTAGAGGAGACAGTAAAACACAGATGAGTAGGATCAAATTCTTCTGCTCTGGGAGCCTGCCCCGTCAGCAGAGGGAAGGAGACAAACATCCGAGTAATTGTGGGGTACAGTAAAAGGTGGTGCGAAGGATGAAGAGGCCACCTGGCTGTAGGGTACCGGGATGGGTTTTATGGAAAAGCTGATGAAAGATGGGCCCTACAGGATGTCTTCAGTTCTAAATCAGGAGAAGGGATTTTAGGCAAAAGAAAGGGCAGGAACGTAGTGCAGATGCTGGGGGGGGTGGAGCATGGAGTATGTTCAGATAAGGGCAGCCATTCAATTCGGCTGGAGCACAGGTCCATGCAGGGAAGTTACAGGAGATAAAGCTGGGAGGGTACCAGGCAAAGAAGTTCGGCCTTGACTGGGGAGGCAGTTGGGAACCACTGTAGCAAGGGTGGCATGGTCAGACCCTTGAGTTGGGAAGAAGAAGGTGGTAGCCGAGGAAGGGTAGGATACAAGAAGAATTGAAAGTCTGGGAGTCTGGCTTCACGTGTGTACCTGAAATAGCCTCAGTTGGGTCTAGTGGGGGACCCGACCTGGGGTCTGGCCATGGGGATGCCTAGGAAGGAAGAAATAGAAAAAACAGAAGAGGCCTGTGGACAAGGTGCCTGCAGGGTGGAAAACCACGTGGGCATCCGGTACGGTGGCCGAGAAACATGAAGACCAGAGCCGGGTGGGGAAATGGGCGTGAAGATGAGGTTGGCCCCCACCACGGCAGGAAGGTGATGTGTGTGAGATGCTGACCTTCAGGCCTTGGTCCAGAAGGAAGTGGAAAACCTGAGTCTGGTGTTGTGAAGACACCTCGGAAAGCCGTTTACTTGTGGTGGCCTGATGAAGTGGTGGATGTAGAGGAGAAAGCCGAAGGCAGGAGTGGGAAGGGAGAGAAGGGTGGCAGAGAGCACAGGGCCAGAGGCAGAATTCAGGAGAATACCAGGGGCAGGAGAAAGTAGAGGAGACAGCAGAAGCCCCAGAGAAGGAGCCATCAGAAAGACGGAGAGGGAATGAGTCATCCTCTACCTGTCTTCCGCCGCCCCCCCAGGGTGGGTTAAGGGACTTTCCTTCCATTGTGTCATATATTACTCTGTGCACAGCTCCATCAATACACTGACCGTATCACATTCTCAAAGTCTTCTTTTTTTAATTTGCACCTTTTGACCCCTCAAAACCTTTCACTTATCCATCTCCACTGGATTGCAGACTCCTTGAGGACAGAGATTTTTGTTTTATTTAGCACAGCCCTGGAACTGCAGATGCACATTGTTCAGTGCATGAACAAAAAAGCAGGAGAGCATAGCATCACCAGAGCCAAAGCAGAGGAAACTTCCAGAAAAGCCTCAGACATGACAAAGCCTTAAGGAGAAGGCTGATACAAAAGCAATTTATTAGGGTTCTAGAGGGGAGGGGGGTAGGGGGATGGGTTAGCCTGGTGATGGGTATTGAGGAGGGCACGTTTTGCATGGAGCACTGGGTGTTATGAACAAACAATGAATCATGGAACACTGCACCAAAAACTAATGATGTAATATATGGTGATTAACATAACAATAAAAAATTAAAAAAAAAAACAAAAGCAATTTATTTTGGGGCGCCTGGGTGGCTCAGTCAGTTAAACGTTCGACTCTTGGTTTCAGCTCAGGTCATGATCTCCGAGTTGTGAGATCAAGCCCCGCATCGGGCTCTACGCTCAGCACAGACTCTGCTTGTCCCTCTCCCTCTGCTCCTCCCACTGCTCACTTGCGCACGTGCTCTCTCTCTCTTTCAAATAAAGAAATAAAATCTAAAAAAATTAAAAAAAGAAATAAATAATAAAAGCAATTTACTTCTCCAGCCTGATTTCCCATGTGCCTAACACTAGCTTCTGGGCACATCCATAACAAGAAAATTCACATTTAAATATCTGTTATCTGGTTTCAAGCTTCAGATCTTACAGTCATGCATCCTCCCACACTACCAGGCAGATGTCTTTCTAAACAGATGGGACCCGAGCCATCCCCTCAAGCCTAACAAACTTGCCCTTCTCTATGCCAAAGGGTAAAGGGAGCACATTCCAAAGGATGAACCGCTGGAACACACCTGGCCAAGGTGTTCCATGATGAGGACTCATGGTGAGCAGGAGAGATCTGTTTCCCTGAATGCCAAATCCTGGATTGGTTTTGAGTAAAGGTGTGCTCCCCTCTGAGCTGCCACCCATCCATCCTACCTTTAACCCACTATTCCTTTCTCCAAAGCCACTAGAAATGTGCCATTGAGTTGGGTGATGTACTCTGACTGAATTAATACAAAAAGTGTGTGGGTTCACATGCACAAATAGGTATCACTCACCTGGTGAGTTTCTCCAGACTGCAAAACAGTGATTCTCAACCCTGGCTGCACGTTAGCACCCAGATGCCGGGACCCCACCTCCTGAGACACTGACATAACTCGTCTTGGATGAGACCTAGGCAATGGTGTTTTTTTTTAAACTTCTTGAATGATTCTAATGTGCAGCCGGAGTTGAGAACCAATGCCACAACACTGAATAGCTAAGAAGCACTCCTAGACACTCGATAAATGGAAACTGAATTCAGGCAGGTGAGCTACACGGAAGAGGGCTGCATTTCGTTTCTCAGGCTCTCAGGCATTCAGGATCTTGAAGCACTCTGGGTTTAGTGCCAGGCTTAAGAGGTATATTCTGGCTAATATATTTGTGGCTAACATGTGGTGAGGGGCCGAGGAGAGGTCCGCGGTCAGCCCAGGGAACGCTGGACAGTGCTGCTCCTGAAAAGTTTTGCCTCTGAGCTTCCATGTCACAAAATGGAAGTCTAAATGGCACAGAAATCTCTGTGTCTGCTGGTCTTGCTCTTCTTACCGTACCACTTCATTTTCTCATGGCTTCCTTTAAAGAATCCTTAGCCCCTTCAGATACACTCAGCGGATACTCAGGATATTTCTGCTAGGCAGATCCTTGCTACCGAGGCCACCAAGAGACCCCAAGGAGGGGAAATGGAGAGAGTCCGCTGAAATATCTGTGTTAGCAGCCAAGGCAAGGAAAGACCCCCGGCCTCAGGATTTCTGAGCCAGCCTTGACTCGGAACCACCCGACCCAAACCTGGCCCAGGTCCTTAAACCCTGGGTGGTTTGGCCTGTTGCTCCTAGGAAGCTCACATATTCCCCCAGGCACAACTTGGGGTTTAGCACAACTGTGATGACTAGATCTGCCATTAGACATAAATTCCCCCAAATGCCACTTTTGGCAAATCAAAAGGAAATGTGAGACTCACCCCCAGGAAATGGTAAAAACAAAACCCCCAAAACATACTGCACTCTTCCCCAAAAATTACACACTGAAAGTGACTTCATTTTTTTTTTTTGAGTTTTTAATTAATCTCAATTGACTGCTGTTGTCAGGATTGGCTCTCTAGTGTCTTTTTGTGGTCCTGACTGCCCTAGGCAGTCTGCAAAGGGGTTAGTGAGCCCTCAGCCCTCAATCAAATCTTCCTGACCACCGCAGGCTTGTAAGGCCAAGTGTTCTGACCCAAAGACTGACCTCGCGCACAGGGCACCAACAGGAAGGCCCAGAATCTATATCAGGATGGGATTCCAGGGGACACCGAAGTGGAATAAACGACATACAAGGGTTGATTCCCAGATGGAAAGTCTCTCCTTCTCCACCACTCAAAAAACGAGTTCTGTCTGTATTTACCTAGTGACTTTTATGCTGCTCTCAAAGCATTTAATCAAGCAGCCATTCCCCCTGTACCATAATGGAACATCTCAATAGCTGTCCCCACCGTGTCAGGGCTTGGCTCAAGTTACTCCTTGGTCAGCCGAACAGACATCAGCAGGTTAACCAGACAAAGGGCCGTCAGTGTCAAGGACCCTGATGCCATCTGTCTCCCAGGATGTCCTTCTGTACAACTGATAACATCAGCCTTAAAATGGAAACAGACCACGAATACCTGTCTGCCAGGTGTGCTGCATCATCTAAGACTATTCAACACTCAGCCCACTCAGCCCCATCCAATTGCTTGCTATTTCTGAATTCTGTTTTATTCCTGGCAGAAGCAACCAACATAAACAACGCCCTTTGCAGTCCCTAACTCAGGGACTAAAACTCCAACAGATGTTCCTGTTTTGTGGAATAAAAGGAGGATGTTAATGGAAGGTTTCTATTTGAACTTCTCTGTCTCTCAAGCAAAAAGGGGGTGGGGTTACCTGACTGAGATCCAATCACACATTTGGAATTTTCAGAACAAGTAGTTTTACCTAATTCTAGGATAGAGATACTTACAGCATTAAAGAAATGGTTATAAGTCTTTCAACCCAAGGCCAAAGATCTTAAAGGGGACAAGTCAATGCTAGAAATGAGTAATAACAATGATGTCCATCTCCTTAGACTAATGGAGAATTTATATCATGAATGATCACATAAAAACTGAAACACTTTACCTGGTTTTCTGTCAGGGAGTGTGATTTCTAGGGAGGCGGAAAACACAAGTCTCTGATGCCCTTTTTGTTTTAATGAGTATGTTTTCATCAAAGGAAACAAAAGGGTGGGGCACCAGAGGGTAAGTAAAGGAGCCCCACCATTTCCAACCGTTTTCCTTACCAAGACAATTATGACCATCATGAGCCAACTTGAAGCCATCAAAACATGTGCAGCGATAATTGCCTGGAATATTCAAACAGTCATGGACACAGCCTCCGTTGAGTTCATTTTCACATTCATCAATGTCTGAGGAATAAAAGAGAAGTAAGCCAGACAGGGGCCATTTCTTTTTTTTTTTTTTTTCCTTGGTTGGGCCATTTCTTTAGGATGGAGACATATGTATTTACCCTCTAACCAGCCATCCCACTTCTAGGCATCTACCCTGAAGATACAGCTCCGACAACAGGAAAAATAATATGCACAAGGTTATTCACTGCAGTATTGTTTGTAATCACAAAATACTAGAAACAGCGGCGCCTGGGTGGCTCAGTCGCTAAGCGTCTGCCTTCGGCTCAGGTCATGATCCCAGGGTCCTGGGATCGAGCCCTGCATCGGGCTCCTTGCTCCGCGGGAAGCCTGCTTCTCCCTCTCCCACTCCCCCTGCTTGTGTTCCTGCTCTCGCTGTGTCTCTCTCTGTCAGATAAATAAATAAAACCTTAAAAAACAAACAAACAAAAAATACTAGAAACAACCTAACGGGCCCACACATTGGAAAGTATCTGAAGAACTACGGTACATTTATTCGATGAAGTACTGTGCAGCTGTTAAAAAAAGAGAAAGGGCGCCTGGGTGGCTCAGTTGGTTAAGCGACTGCCTTCGGCTCAGGTCATGATCCTGGAGTCCCGGGATCGAGTCCCGCGTCGGGCTCCCTGCTCGGCGGGGAGTCTGCTTCTCCTTCTGGCCCTCTTCCCTCTCGTGCTCTCTATCTCTCATTCTCTCTCTCTCAAATAAATAAATAAAATCTTTTTGAAAAAAGAGAAAGATCTCTATGAACTGATTTGGGGTGATTTCTGGGATATACTACTAAGTTAAAAAAATCAAAATGCAAAAGAGGATCTGTAGTTTATTATCATGTAAAAAAAATCAAGGAAGATGAAAAATACATACATTCCAGTGTGCTTTTTGGCAGACCTTGACAAGCTTATCCTAGAATGTATACAGAAATGCAAAAGACTCAGAAGAACCAAAACAATATTGAAAAAGTAGAACTTTCCTTTGATTTGGAGGACTTTCACTTACAAAAAGCTACAGTTATCAAAATAGTGTGGTACAGGCATAAAGAAAAACATACAGATCAATGGAACAGGATAGAGTCTAGAAATAAACATTATATTTACGGTCACTTGATTGTAGACAAGAGTGCTAAGGCAATTTATTGGGAGAAATGATAGTCATTTCAACAAATGGTGCTGAGACAACTGTCCATATGCAAAAAGATGAATTTAGACCCTTAAACTGGAGCGCCTGGGTGGCTCAGTCATTAAGCATCTGCCTTCGGCTCAGGTCATGATCCCAGGGTCCTGGGATCGAGCCCGCATCAGGCTCCCTGCTCAGCGGGGAGCCTGCTTCTCTCTCTCCCACTCCCCCTGCTTGTGTTCCTTCTCTCGCTGTTTCTCTCTGTCAAAAAAAAAAAAAAGACTCTTAAACTCACACCTACAAAAAAATCAACAAAAATGGATCAGGGTCCTAAATGCAAGAGCTAAAACCATAAAACTTTTAAGAGAAAACATAAAGCTTTTATGAGAAAAATCCGAGACCTTGGATTATACAACACCAAACACACAATTCATAAGTTTTAAAATTAATAAGTTGGGGCGCCTGGGTGGCTCAGTTGGTTAAGCGACTGCGTTCAGCTCAGGTCATGATCCTGGAGTCCCGGGATCGAATTCCGCATCGGGCTTCCTGCTCAGCAGGGAGTCTGCTTCTCCCACTGACCCTCTTCCCTCTCGTGCTTTCTAGCTCTAAAATCTTTAAAAAAAATAAAATTAATAAGTTGGACTTTATAAAAATTTACAACTTTTTAAAGTTTTAAGGGACGCCTGGGTGGCTCAGTCGGTTAAGTGTCTGCCTTTGGCTCAGGTCATGATCCCAGGGTCCTGGGTTTGAGTCCCACATCGGGCTCCTTGCTCAGCAGGAAGCCTGCTTCTCCCTCTGTCTGCTGCCCCCCAGCATGTGCATGCTCTTAAATAAATAAATAAATAAATAAATAAATAAATAAATAAATAAAATCTTAAACACGCACACACAAAATCAACAAATAAGGGGCGACTGGGTGGCTCAGCCATTAATGTCTGCCTTCGGTCAGGTCATGATCCCAGGGTCCTGGGATCCAGCCCCACATTGGGCTCCCTGCTCAACGAGGAGCCTGCCTCTCCCTCTCCCACTTCCCCTGCTTGTGTTTCCTCTCTCGCTGTCTCTCTCTGTGTGTCAAATAAATAAATAAATAAAATCTTTTAAATAAATAAATAAATAAAATGAAGACAAGCCACAGATTGGTGGAAGATATTTGCAAATCACATACCTCATAAAGGACTTACAAAGAACTCTCACAACAATAATAAGACAAACAACCTAATTTCAGAATGGGCAAACAATTTGAATAGACATTTGACCAAAGAGGACAGAGAAATGGGTAATAAGCATATGAAAAGATGGTCAACATCATTAATTATTATGGAAATTCAAATTAAAACCACAATGAGATACCATTTCACACTCACTAGAACAGTTTGAATAAAAAAGACAGACAACAAATGTTGATGAGGATGTGGAGAAATGGGAACACTCATAGACTGCTGATAGTAATGTAAGATGGCACAGCCACTTTGGAAACAACATAGCAGTTTCTTAAAAGGTTAAACAAATTTCCCATGCAATCTAGAAATTTCTTTATACTTCTAGGTATACCTCCAAAAGAAATGAAAAATTATGTCCACACAAAGACTTGCAGGTAAATGTTCATAGTGACATTATTTATGATAGCCCAAAAGTAGAAACAACCCACATATCCATCAACTGGTGGATGGATAAACAAAATATGGTATATCCATACAATAGAATATTAGTCAACAATAAAAAGGAATAAAATGCCAGTATAGGCTACAACATGGATGAACCTCAAAAACATGCTATGTGAAGGAAGCCAAAAGCAAAAGACCACATATTGTATAATTCTATTTATATGAAATATCCAGAAAAGGCAAATCTGTAGAGACAGGAAGTAGACTAGTGGTTGTCCAGAGCTGGGGCTGGGAATAGGGATCTTATTGAGACGAGGAAAATGTTTGAAAACTATATTATGTGATAGTTGCACAACTCAGCTAATTTACTCAAAATCATTGATTTGTAGACTTACTTTGAATTGGTGGATTCTATGGTATATGAATTAGAATTCACTAAAGTAGTTCAAAAGAAAATACACATTTATCAGGGTGCTTGGGTGGCTCAGTCATTTAAGCATCTGACTCTTGATTTCAACTCAGGTCATGATCTCAGGGTCCTGAGATGGAGTCCCGTGTCAGGCTCCACACCAAGCATGGAGCCTGCTTAAGACTCTCTCTCTCCCTCTCCCTCTGCCCTCCCCCCCCACTCACACTTGTTATCTCTCTCTCTCTTGTTCTCTCGAAAGAAAGAAAGAAAGAAAGAAAGAAAGAAAGAAAGAAAGAAAGAAAGAAAGAAGAGAAAAGAAAGGAAAAGAAAATACACATTTATTTGCAAAAGAAATCTAGGAAGCAGGGAGGATAAACTAGGTTTATCTAGAAACTAGAGAGATCAGTGATCCATGGTATGTGGGAAAAGGATGAAAAGGAGGAATGAGGAACAGGAGAATAGGAATGGGGAAAGGGAGTAATACGTCTCTGGGTATGCCATTTTGTATAGTTTTGACTCTCGGAACCATAGTGATATATTCATGAATACATACATACATAAGGACAAACATATGTACTTATGTACATACATACAATCAACCAGTATACAGAGGTGGGGGGGGAACAGATAAAAATGGATACAAAGAGAAACAAATGAACTTAGCTGTATAACAAATGAATAATAACCACACTGAAGGAAATGTAGAAGAAAAGTCACTTTGAAAAACACCTTGACTGAATGTTCTAAGGCTAAAAATAAAAAGAGCTGTATACAGATACTGTACTTTAATTAGTAAATCTGTTTTACTTTCAAGGCTATGGAATAGTTTTATAAATTATTTATGTGCATACTTGGATTGAATAAACAGGTAACTATATTGCAGATAATGAGAGCCACCTTTCTCACTGTTGGAGAAAGAAGTTACAAATAAGCAAAGAGGGAGACTGAGTAAATCTTGTGGCATTGCTTTGGAATCCAAAGCATCAGTGTAAGTCATTGTTTTTAATATATGTGCAAATGGATCTATATATAAGGAATAAATATAGATTAATGTATATGTGTGGGTTAGGATACATACATATATTTCCTAGGTCTGTGCATGGAGAAAGCCTAGGAGCAATGACATCCCAGTAACAATGAGAACACCAAGCATCCAGATCTTGGTTTCTATGTACCATTTCCCAATAAAAGGAACCAGGGCTCCTTGGAGAAGTGCCTGGTTCCAGGGCTGGGGAAGGGAAAATACAAGATGAGTCTGTGGTATCTTATGGTACTAGAAAACTAGGAATTTCTCAAAAAAGGATGAGAGCATGTCAAAAGGACACAGGAAACAATGTGAAGGAGCTCCCAATGGCTAAAGCTGGAATAATCTGAGCCCAAAATAAATTACTGTACAAATAATTAAATACCCACGAGTCCATACTGGCAATAAATACATAAATCAATGCATAAATAAACAGGGGAGAAGAAAAAGATCTTCCTTACAGAAGAATCTCAGTCAACAGACATATAAGGAATGAGGGAAAAACAAAATTACCGGTTATTACATCATAGTAATAACTGTTGCAAGGCAAGATCCACAGCTGGACGCTAAAATCAGTGGGCAAAGACTTGAGAAGAAACAGGATATTAGCATAGACTGAAAGTATCTGCCCTAAGATGTGTGTTTATTACAAAAGAAAGAAATAGTAACTTTGCAGTGGAGAAACCCAGGATGTATCATCTTAACCATGTGATCGCTAGTAATGGCACATATTAATGTCATGCGCCTCACCCTCCAATGCCCCCCACCATGGGATGTGCCAAAAAACACACAACAGCATTTCCATAGCAGTATTGCCAAAAGCTTTACTCTTTGTATTACTACAATGCATAATCTTAATTTTATTGTGAGAAAACCTGGGACATTCTCTTACTGGGTCAATTTCTACCGTATCAATTCTTATCATGAAAAAACAAGGCAAACAAAAGAACTGAGCAGTACTCATCCAAAGTGTCGAAGTCATGAAAAACTAGGAAAGAAAGGAACTGTCAAGATTGGAGGAGACAAAGGAGACACAACTAAATGTAATGTGGGACTCTGAATTGGAATGGCCTTGGAGGGGGAGAACATTAAGAAAAAACCGGTGAAATCTGACTAAGGTCTCTAGTTTAGTTAGAAGTATTGTGCCATTGTTAATATCCTGGTTTTGATATTGTACTGTGGTTATATAAGCTGTTAACATGAGGGTAAGATAAGCGAAGGGCATATGTGAATTCTGCACTATTTTTGCAACTTTCATGAAATTTAAAATCATTCCAAAATAAAAATTTTTTTAAATTTTTTTTTTTTAAACACAGCTCCTCGGGGCACCTGGGTGGCTAGTCATTGAGCATATGCCTTCAGCTCAGGTCATGATCCCAGGGTCCTGGGATCGAGCCCCACATCGGGCTCCCTGCTCTGCGGGAAGCCTGCTTCTCCCTCTCCCACTCCCCCTGCTTGTGTTTCTTCTCTCGCTGTGTCTCTCTCTGTCAAATAAATAATAAAATCTTAAAAAAAAAAAAAACACAGCTCCTCAATACAAAGGCCAAGTTTAGATTCATCCTTGTTAAATTTGATTCAATTCCCTAGACTGAGAAGTAAGAACCATACAATGAACACTGACCACTGAAATGCCCCATCCCCAAAGATGGGATATAAACAAGGATCATTTAGAATGAAACTTCATTTCTTCAAAGCCACTTTGGAATCATATTATTTTCAAAATACTTATTCATGGCCCATATTTTCATTTCTCCAATAATTTGGCAGAAGAAACTATAGAGGATAAAATTCTGGTCACTCTGGGCAAACCCAGTTCCCATCCTTATACTTAAACAGCAGCAGCAAAGCTGACGATAAACACAACAGAAATGATACCAGGGGTTGGACCCAAGAGGTTTAAACCAGTAAGCCAAGGAACACACATAAAAGAGTCACATCTTCAAATATCTATATCTTTGAATCTTTGCAATCTTCATTTTCTTTCCTTTTCCTTCTTGGAAGAATGTTTCTGCTTCTCGACTCTGGCACCAAGAAATCCAAACTAAACAGGGACATCCTTACTCACTAGCTTTATAGGTATTCAAAAGTATTACAAGTATGTAAAAGATCATATCCCTCTGGAGTTTTAGTTTTCACTACAACGAATATATGCTCCCTGTTTACAGTGATTACCTGTGGATAAAGGAGTAAGAGGGTCTTTAATTTTCTATTTCATACATTTTCTGTATTGTTTGACTTTTTATAGTAACAATATATATTATTATTTTAAAGCCAATTTAAATATATAAAAGCAACAACTCCAGTCATTCATTAGTTATTTTAAACTAAATAGTAGAACTTTCGGGCGCCTGGGTGGCTCAGTTGGTTGGGCGACTGCCTTCAGCTCAGGTCATGATCCTAGAGTCCCGGGATCGAGTCCCGCATCAGGCTCCCTGCTCGGCGGGGGGTCTGCTGCTCCCTCTGACCCTCTTCCCTCTTGTGCTCTCTATCTCTCATTCTATCTCTCAAATAGATAAATAAAATCTTTAAAATAAAAAAATAAAAATAAATAAAAACAAACAAACAAATAAATAAATAAATAAATAAAATAGTAGACTTTTCCAGGATAAACTGTCAGCAATTCAATTTCATGTGTCATATGTCAAGCCCAACAGCTAAGAATAAGGAAATTCTTGCCACCTGTCATTCTATATCATTTGCTAAATATGTACTCTATCTCAAAGAAACCATGGCAAAGTTTCTGCCCCACCCCACTCTCAGAGAGTATACAGAAAACCAGTGAAAAGGTAAACATTTTTTCCCCAAGCAGGGTATGAACATGTGTGAGTTCCCATTCTGTAAGTAGCGAGAATGTGGTACAGAGGAATGGGCAGAGAGAGTTTCAGGGAGAGGTAACCTTTTGGCCTCCCATGATGTAAGACAGAGAGAGACAGCTGCCTGTCTCTGGGAGAACATGATCTTAGAGAAACATGAGGGCTTTAAGGATGGACTACCAACCCCATTTGCTATGAACCTGACCAGGAGCATGCCTCCTCTGATAGGAGAAGCAAGTTTTGCTCTTCACGCGCAAAGGAAAATATAAATATCAGGATTTCTCACCCACCAAAGAAGGACACCAGGAGGCTGAGTGAATCCAAGAGATAAGGGTCCAGGGACAAAGCTAGGGTAGACATCTGACTTTCTTCAACCTGTTGGTTAGCTGTGTGATTATGGCCACAAGTCCCCTTCCCAATTCCCCGGGGCCTCAGTGTCTCACATATGAAGGATGGGAATGGCTCAGAGCTCCCTGAAAGAGAAGAGCCCTGCCAGCTCCAACATGCCATGATTCCATCCCCAGGAATAGCCTCCTCCTATGAGTGCCCAGTCTCTGGCCAGTTCTGAATTTCAGAGTTCCTGACACTGGCCCAGAACACAAGATGGCAGAGTCCAGACTTGAGGCTCAAAGATCTAGAACTCTAAGGGCTTAAAATATCCCTTTGCACACCTTTCCAGGGTGAGCATGCAGCTCCAAATGAGGCAGGCCCTTGGTATAGCTCTAAAGCTTGGGAGGTCACAACGCCAAACAGCCCAAAGCCATGAACAAGATGGACCCTCCAGAGCAAGCAGTGGAGGGCAGGACTCCTGCCCTCGGACTCCAGGGCACAGGTGTAAACTGCCCCAGGGAGGTGAAGGATCAGCCCTTCTCTGGCAGGCATGGCTCTCCTGATCCATATGACTGTTGACTTTCTGTCCCCACACTGAGTGAAACCAAAAATACTAAAGCACCTCTTTTCCTTTACACAAGCTAGACAAAAGGACATTTTGGAACCACATAAAACTATATGATCAGCTTTAGGGAAGACCTAATGTTCCTAGTGCTCTAAGGCTCTGAAATGTATTTCAGAAGGTGGGTGGTATGACGTGGGGGGCAGTGGAGGGGCACTTTTACCAGCATGAGTGGCCACTACAAGAGCTGAGGGGGTGGGGAGCTTCACCTGCTGGCCCACTTACCACCGGCCCCAAGTCACTTACCCTCACACTGCCTGCCCTCCCCTTGGTACCCAGGCTTGCAGGAGCACTTGTAGGAGGTGAGTGTATTCTGACAGACGGCATTGGTGTGGCAGTCATCTAGCCCTTGGGCGCACTCGTCCACATCTGCAAAAGAGCACAGCAAGCTCCTGGTACCATGCCCCAAGCCCTTTGAGATCTGGCATCGGCCCTCCTCTAGCTTCACCTCCCACCAGCTCACCCCACTCCTCATCACCTAAACTCCTCAGGAGCCCCTGGGATGAACCACTCCACTTCCAGGCTTCTGTTCCCTCTCACTAGACTACCCGCCACACACCCTTTCTACTCGCCTGCAAGACTCAGCTCCAATCTACCTTCTCCAGGGAGCCTATTGTGATCCCCCAGTGGAGGTGGTGTCCCCCACAACCTGCTGCCATATTTATATCCTTTCATAGCACATATCACATAAGACTGTCACTGTTTTCCTGCCGGTCCTCCCCTCTAGATGGTGTCTTGATTACAGACTCTGTGCCCTTGATGCCAAGCACAGTGCCTGGCACATGAGTAGGCAGTAATAAATGCCTGTTGAAGGAAAAGACCAGGTTGGCAAAAACGAAACAAAACGAAAAAAGCAAAACCTGAAAACCAAGCAGTGTCAGCTTTCTCGGGGCTTGGGATATACAGGAAAAGCTTGCCCTGGGCTCTGAGCACACCATCCTGAGCTCTCTGATGGTGCAAAGTGGGAATGGTTTCCACACCCGCTGCCCGCCCTCTCAACCTGGAAACCGGCCTTGGCCTGAAGTATTTCCTGCGTTGACACCACTCTAGGATGTTAATTAAAAACAAAAGTTTTTGAAATTACTGCCAAGTCCAGTTAACGCACAACGTCCAGGGTACTTATCTCTGGCCGCCCGGAAAACCCAGGTTTGTTGCGGTTTAAGGCTCACGGTATTCCCGGATCCTCAACCGGCGCCTGTTTCGCAGATAGAAAACTTGGAGCCACCCCTGAAGCCCGCAGAACTTCCCGGCTCGGGAAGAAAGACGGAGCAAAGCTGCCGCGACCTCACGGAGGTACCGCGGCCGGGACCCTCAGGTTCCCCATCTACACACATGAGGAGCTGGACCGCCGAGAGTCGGGTGCCCTCCGTCCTTCTCAGCGGGCGAGAGTCTGCCCGGCAGGCGCTCTCCGGGGACCCCGGGCAGCGGGACCGGGGCGGGAACTGTCATCAGCCCCGGGTCCGAGGCCCGGCCGCAGCATTCAGGCCCTGGGCCTCTAGCCCAAGCGGTGGCGGCGCCTTGGCCTGGCCAGCGGGTGAGGCCCCAGGGGAGCGGGGGCCACGCGGAGCTCCCGCTGCCAAGCCCTGGCCCGGCCCGCCCCGCGCGGCGCGACCCCGCGGGGAGATGGGGAGGGAGGACCCGGGACCCCGTCCCGGCGTCGGCCCCGCCCGCCCCTGCCAGGTGCGCGCCGAGGCCCCGGAGGTGCGGGCACTCACCCTCTGGCGGCCCCGGGGCGCGGCCCGGGCCGGGCGGGACCGCCGCGGTCAGCAGCAGCGGCGGCAGCAGCAGCGGCAGCAGCGCCCGGACCGTCCCGGGGCAGCCGCGGCCCAAGACCCCCATGGATGGCGCGGCGGCTGCGGGCAGAGACGGCGAGCGCGGCGGCGGCTCCGGGAGGTGTGTGCGGGTGCCCTATCCGCCGCGCTCTGACACCCCCGGCCCGGCCCCGCCCGGCCCCCGAGCCCCGGCCTCATTTTCACACGGTCCTCCCCGGGGCCGGGGCGGGCAGCGCGGGGCAGTGCCGCCCCTCCCGGCCCCCTCCCTTCCCCCTCCGGGCGCTGGGCGGAGGGGGCGCGGCCGCGGTGGCCGGAGGGCGGCTGTCAAGCTTGGCCGGGCGGGCCCGCGTCCCCAGTGCAGGCCCCGTCACCAGACCCGCTGTTCCCGCACCCCCGCCCCGCTCCAGCCCGCAGAGCCTCGTGCTCCGCCTGTTTGCAGTGTCCTACAACTTGACCCAGTCCCTCTTGTGGGACAAATAGCACTCTGGCCTGAAATATTCCAAGAGGAGGCTCCCAGAAAGTGTCCTGTGTAGTTCAGAATCCTATAAGCCCCAAACCCTAAAGCCACCTGTGGGGCTTTCCCACCTCTCCACTTGGGCCGGGGAATGTGGTTGGAGGGAGCAATTCCACACACTTCTGACCCTCAGGAGACTCGGGGGGAGAGGGCAACATCGTTTGCTGCTCACCTTCACATGCGCTCTGCACCTTTCTCCATGCTGTCCAGGCCAGGCCTTCTGTGATCCCCAGCCCCAAGCAGTGGCCCAACCACCTGTCCCACCACCCCGCGTGCTTAGGACTGTTCCTCCCTGGTACACTGCTGGGCCTAGAATCACAGCAGAAAATGTTCATCTCACTCAACACTAGTTAAATGTATCTACAGGGCAGCCTAGAAGGTGGAGGGAAAGGGGGCTAGCAGTCAAAGGTGAGCCAGCAGGGACAAGAGACCACACCAGTTTTGCCTGGGTCACCGGTGCTATCTATGACCACCTGAACTCATAAACATCAGGTCTGGCCAGCTGCAAACACAGGCAGCGCCTGTCAGCTGGCCATCCAAGCAAGACAGTCCTTACAAGGGCACATGTGCATATGGAGACTTCCCATACCTCCCCTTGCCACTGATGATGGAGCCCACTACACTCGGCACCACTCCAGAAACAAATGCAGCAACGATTTCGAGATGCGGCTGTTGAACACCATACTGAGGGGTTTTAATCAGAGTTTCTCTTTATTTTCTACATTTTCTCCTATGCATACATATACACACATACATACATACAAACACACGTTTGTGTACGTGTGTATATATTTACAGGAGAAAATTTAATAATGAATATATATGAATAGTGAATACACACACACACACACACACACACACACACACACACCCCTTTGGTAATCAGAAAAAAAATAACCATCTCAGAAAATACCCACCTAGCTCATGCACAAGAACATGTCTTCCTAGGGTCCATCCCCTTTCCAGAGCACCCCTCTTTGTAGCACACACCCCCCGCCCCCATCTGCTGCCCCTGTCTTTCCCATGCCCATGGGCCTAGGCGAAGAATGCCTCTTTGGGCCTTCATTGCTAGTGCTGCTGCTGGATGGAGAATCTAAGAAAATAACTTTTCTGTGGTTGTTTTTCTTTTGACCTTTTCATCCCCAGTGAAGGCAGGCAGGTTGCATCCCTTTTTCTGTCTTTTGCCCCTCCCTCCTACCCCCTTTTGTTTGGTACCGAGAGAGACACTCAGCTATTTCTAGTCATAAGGATGGTTTTTACACATTTGTAAATCTTCACTTAGTGAAACGTTCCCTCCGCCTTTGTCTTTGTGTCCTTAATGGTAGCCATAAATTACTGCTTTCTTTTCTCTGTGCTGCATCAGGCTTCATTGCTTTTGAAATGATCAAAGTTATTTTCTTTTAAAATCCAACTAGAAACTGCCCATTGTGTGGCACAGACCTCTTTAGCTCCAGTCAAAGCATATAAATACATAAAGCTGCCCATTAAATTCTACGGGAGCCTCCTCCAGCCCCTGGTGCCTGGTAAAGAAATAAGACATGTGCTGTTCTTTCCCTTCATCTTTTCCCCAAGTTTATGTTTCAGTTAGAATACAAATTAATTATGATAAGACCCAGTGCTTTTTTGCCTAAGAGGGTCAGTTTTTGTCATGTTTCCTGGAAAAGTTCACCACTGGCACAAATCTCAAAAAATGTTCTGAATTCTATTTTGTTTGCCCCGACTTCCATACAAATGTGCTTTCAGCTGGTTGGCTCCCAGACTCCTGGGCAACCTTTCTGACACTTCAGATTAAAGTCAGTATAGTTTACAACTGGAAATTTCCATAGGGGAAAGGCTCCAGGGGAAGTTTATATTCAAATGTCAATGTTTTCGGTGTTCCAATGTCGGGAGGGACTCGGTGGGCCCTGCACTAGCTGCCATCTGCCTTCTATTGTCAAGCTGAGGTCCCCACAAACTTCTCTGAGAGGCCACAGCCACTGTCCCTGCACTGAGGCTCAAACTGCCTCTTCCTCTCGCTCTCCTTTGCTTCAGGCTCAAGACCTGAGGGGGAAGAGAGCCCAAGCAGCCCCACCACACTGGTGTAGGCTTCTGGCACGAGAGAGACTGTGGAGGCAGAAGACCCTGGGTGCCTCCGCACCATGGACAGCTAGGTTAAACTCTGCATTCACCAGACACCTTTCAGTGCCCATCTTTTTTGACCCCTCAGCAGCCTTTGGAAACTCTTTTTGGAAACTGTCCTTCCCCTGGATTTTCATCACAGCAGGCAAGCTCCTGGTTTTCCTCCTACCTCTCAGGAAATGCCTTCTCAATCATCTCCTTGGGTTCCTCTTTCTACACCTCCTTCCTCCCTGATGGGTCACTCATTCCCTTGCTTCCATAATAGAAATCTCCAGCTTGGATCTCTCCCCATAGCTTCAGGTCTATGTATCCAGTTACCTGCTGGATACCTCCACCTTGATCTTGCACAGTTCTCTCAGATTCAAGGTGTTCAAAGGAGCTCATCTTCTCCCTCAAGGCTGCTCCTTCCCAAGTGCTTCCTCTCTCCGAAAAGGGCGTCACCATTCTGCCAACACCAAGTCAGACACCTGGCAGTCATTCTGGATTCCATTCTCTCCCTACTACAACCAAACAATCATGTCAACTCTACCTTATCATCTCTCAAAGCCATCCTCTCCCTCCATACAAGCTTCCGGAGCTCAGGGCCTCATCATCCCTCACCTGGTCTACTGCTCCTGGTCTGCGATTCTTTACTGGTATCCCTGTCTCCAACCTCACCCGCCTTCAGTGCATCTTTTTTTTTTTTTTAAGATTTTTTTTTTAATTTATTTATTCATGAGAGACAGAGAGAGAGAGAGAGAGGCAGAGGGAGAAGCAGGATCCCCTCTGAGCAGGGAGCCCGATGCGGGACCCGATCCCAGGACCCTGGGATCATGACCTGAGCTGAAGGCAGACGCTTAACCATCTAAGCCACCCAGGCGCCCCTTCATTGCATCTTTCACAGTGGCTGCCGAACTAAAATATATATTTCATCACACCGCTCCCAGCCTTCTTCAGGTGAAAGCCAAAACTCCCTTGATACAGCCACTCTGGAGAACTGTTGGGAAGTACTACTAAAACAAAAATGTGCCTACCCACTTCTGGGTATATACCCAAGAGAAATGAGTACATATGTTCACCAAAAGACATGTATGAGAATGTTCACAATAGCTATAGTTACACTAGCACAAAACTGGAAATAACCCAAATGGCTGTCAACTAGAAATTGCATAAACAAGTTGCTGGATTTTCATTCAATGGAATACTATGGAGCCCGAAAATGAACAAAGTCTCATAAGTTCCACAATACAGAGACATCTCGTGATCATTACAATGAGTAAAAGAAGCCAGATACAAAAGGGTACAAATTGTATAAGTCCACTTCTATGAAGGTTAAGAACAGACAGAACTAATTAATAGCAACTGAGGCCAGAACAGTGTTCCCGCTGGGGATGGGGACTGATTGGGAAAGGCATGAAGGAAACTTCTGGAATGCTAGAAATGTTTTAGATCTTGATCTGGGTGGTGATTATATGGATGTATATACATATGTAAAAATTCACTAAGATGTTGGCTTAAGCTTAATGTGCTTTATTGTCTGTGTGTTACCTCAGTAACTAAGCTGAAACAAGAACTGCCCAGCCAAAGACTTTTATGATCTGATCCCATTCTACTTTTCCAGCTTCTCTCCTATCACTCCTTCACAGGCTATGCTCCAGAGACATCAAACTATTTATACCAGAAGTTTATCATTTTCCCCTCATACATGCTTTCTTTTGCCCACACTCTTCCCTTTGCCTAAAAGACATGAAGTGGGTCTCAGTAAATATTTAAATGAATAAAATGGTGTATCTTGATTATAAATATACTATACCTCAAAGAAAAATGTGTTTGCTGAGATGTTGCCGCAAAAGCAACGAGGTATGGATGAAAGTTCTAGAGTCAGCAGGTTAGCAGGTCCTGAGAACTAATGCTGGAAGGACTACCGATCTGCTCTTGCTCCACATTAATTTTTCCTCCATGGATGGCTTTCATATCTTCTGAAAAACTTTTTCAATACTTCTGAGCTGGATATGAGGCAGTCAATTTCTCTAGTTGCTTACTCATCCTTATGTGCTCCTTTTTTCTTCCTAACATATATTCATGTTCCTAGGAGGGAAGCTGCCCCAGGCTCAACTTCAAGCTCTGGAGTTGGCTGAAGACAATCAATATCTTTCATTCTGGGGCACCTGGATGGCTCAGTCGGTTGAGCATCCAACTCTTGGTTTCAGCTCAGGTCATGATCTTGCGGTCTTGGGATTGAGCCCCATGTCGGGCTCTGTGCTCAGTGTGGAGTCTGCCTCAGATTCCCTCTCCCTCTCCCTCCCACTCACTCGCTCTCAAATAAATAAATAAAATCTTAAAAAATACATATCTTTCATTCTATTACCTTTGTAATAGTCATGGGTTCAGGGATAAGCATATAACAATATTCTAATCAGAGTGAATCTCAGTCCCCTTGCTTGAAAGGCTGGCATGCAAGTGTTCTCTTTTCTTCCTGTGCTGTGGTTGTGGTGAGAAACTGTAGCAGCCATCTTGGTACCAATCTGAAGAAGGTAAACTAAGAGAAACACTGAAGCCAACGCAGAGGCACTCCCTTTGTCAGGATTGCTGGTTATGTGTGCCAGTGCACTTTCTTATTGTTTTCATTGGGTTTTTTTTTTTTTTTAAGATTTTACTTATTCATTGAGAGAGAGAGAGAGAAAGCGTGAGAGAGCAGGAGCAGGGGTTGGGGGGGCAGAGGGGAAGGGGAAGCAGACTCCCCACTGAGCAGAGAGCCCAATGCAGCTCAATCCCAAGACCCCAAAATCACAACCTGAGTAGGAGGCAGACGCTTAACCAACTGAACCACCCAGGCACTCCTGTTTGTTTGTAAATTGTGGTAAAATATATACAACATAAAATTTACCATTTTAACCATTTTTAAGTGAACAATTTAGCAGCCTTGAGTACATTTACCTCATTGTGCAACCATCACTACCATCCACATCCAGATCTTTTCTTCATCCTGCAAAACTGAAATTCTATATCATTAAACAATAACTGCCCATTCCCCTACCCCACCCCTGCTCCTGGCAACTACAATCCCACTTTCTGTTTCTATGAATCTGCCTACTCCCGGCACCTCATATGAGTGGAACCATGCAGTATTTGTGGCTGGCTGGTTTCACCATGCGTAAAGTCTTCAAGGTTCATCTATACTGTAGTAGGTGTCAGAATTTCCTCTCTTTTTAAAGTCTGAAGAATATTCCTTGTATGTGTAGACCACATTTTGTTTATTCACCCATCAGTGGACACTTGGGTTGCTTCCACCTTTTAGCTATTGTGAATAATATGATTGTGAATATGGGTGTACAAATACCTGTTTATGTCTCTGCTTTCAATTCTTCTTAGTATATATCTATAAGCAGAATTGCTGGATCATACCATAATTCCATATATAATTTTTTGAATAACTTCAATACTGTTTACCATTTCAGCTACACCATTTTTCATTCCCACCAGCAATGCACAAGAGTTCCAATTTCTTCACATCCTCGCCAAAACTTACTTTCTCTTTTGTTTTGTTTTAAATGATAGCCATTCTTGGGGATATAAAGTGGTGGTTCACTGAGGTTTTTTGAGTGGGTTTTTTATTTACAGCCCCAACGTAGTCCTAGTCCGTTCCATAAAAGCCTCCATTAGGAAATTCTGGCTGGGTAGCAGGTGATCCTCTCAGTGAGATGGAAGAAAGATAGTTGGGTAGAAATGAATCCTCTCAGAAGCCTAAGAAATAAACGATTGGGGCACCTGGATGGCTCATTTGCAAAGTTGATGCAATCTTGATGTAAACACCAGGACTCCATTTATTTTTTTCAATGGTTCTAAAAACTGCATCAACATTCTCTTTTGCTTTAGGAGGGTTAAAAATCCTTCCAATAAATATTTATTTTAAAATGATCATACTTAACATTTGAATGAATACTAAATGTCAGACATTATTGTTAAGTACTAAATGTGCATTAGCTCATTTAATCCTCATAGACACTCTGTGAAGTGGATATCACCATTATCTTTATTTTACAGTTGTAGAATCTGAAGTGAAGGGAGGTTAAGTAACTTGCTAGGAAGTGGCCAACCAGGACTCAATGCCAAGATGTCTGGCATCAGATCCACCTTCTTAACCCCTGCTCTGTACAGGCCAGGTGTGCCAGGCACTGTATTAGACATTATAGAAGATACAAGATGAATTCAGAGGCAAATCCTGCCCTCAAAGACCTAAAAGTCCATCTTCAAGACCTCCTCCAAAATATAAATATGATAATTCCTTTTGGTGGGGCACTTGGGTGGCTCAGTCGGTTAAGCGCCTGCCTTCCACTCCAGTCCTGGGATCGAACCCCGCATCGGGCTCTCTGCTCAGCGTGGAGTCTGCTTCTCCCTCTCCCTCTGCCCCTCCCCCTGCTCATGCACGTGAGTGTGCTCATGCTCTCTCTCTCTCAAATAAATAAATAAAAATCTTAAAAAAAAAAAAAAAACCTTTGGTGATTCCCTGCCTGCATTTCCTCCATAGGGAATGTCATGAGCAGGACCAGCTACATAATTTGCAGGGCCTAGTGCAAAATTAAAATGCAAGGCCCCTTATTCAAAAAACAAGGGGAAAGTTCCATTAAAGGTGCTAAAAACAGTTTTTTCCTTTAAAAATATATTTTTTTAAGATTTCATTTTTTAAAGTAATCTCTGCACCCAAGGTGGGACTCAAACTCACAATCCAGATATCAAGAGTGGCATGCTCCACCTGAGCCAGCCAGGTGCCCCCTTTCAAAAATATTTTATACTAGTTAAACATAGTAGGGGTAATATCAATATATAAATAACAACATAAACTCACAAACTGCAACAAAAGAACTTTTTAGGGAAATAATTTTATACAATGCAATAAATAAAAATTACTAATGCATTAACTTGATTGATCATAAGATTTTTTTCTGCCTCATTTTTCTAGAAATTCATGCATTAGGTCATCAAATTTATACTTTTAGGATCTTCATTTTCAATCAATATAATTAAAAGGACATCAGTCATTCTTGGCAAATGAAAGGTCACAGATAAATTTTGATAATTTGTAATTTTGAGAAGGATCTTTCTGTTGATCCAACTGTTATTGGGTCTATTGAGAGTATTTTATAGGCTATAACATATTGGGATACACTTTTGATCAATTATTTTAAAATATGAATTTTAGAGCTTACAATTTGTTTTAAAGATTTTATGTATTTATTTGACAGAGAGACAGCGAGAGTGGGAACACAAGCAGTGGGAGTCGGAGAGGGAGAAACAGGCTTCCCACGGAGCAGGGAGCCCAATGTGGGGCTCTATCCCAGGACCCTGGGATCATGACCTGAGCCGAAGGCAGATGCTTAACGACTGAGCCACCCAGACGCCCCTAGAGCTTACGATTCTTGTGGAACAATTTTTCTAAAAAGATTTAACTCTTGGGCCGCCTGGGTGTCTCAGTGGTTAAGTGTCTGCCTTCCGCTCGGGTCGTGATCACAGGGTCCTGGGATCAAGCCCCACATCGGGCTCCCCGCTCAGCGGGAAGCCTGCTTCTCCCTCTCCCACTCCCCCTGCTTGTGTTCCCTCTCTCTCTGTCTCTCTGTCAAAATAAATAAATAAAATCTTTTAAAAATAGATAAATAAATAAATAAATAATAAAAAGATTTAACTCTTCATATAAATCACTTTTGGGTAAGCCTGACTTTAATTTAAATATAAATTTATACAATGGTATGTCAATGTTTTCTTTGACATTTCCTGTAATTTGTGGAGTAATATAAGAAACTGAGAAAGAGGCTTCATGATTTGTATGTAATGCAAAACACCTGTTTATGTATTCATCATATCTTTAATAAGGAAAAATTAATTTTATTTTTTTTTAAGATTTTACTTATTTATTTGACAGAGAGAGACACAGTGAGAGAGGGAACACAAGCAGGGGGAGTGGGAGAGGGAGAAGCAGGCTTCCCGTGGAGCAGGGAGCCCGATGCGGGGCTCAATCCCACAACCCTGGGACCATGACCTGAGCCGAAGGCAGACGCCCAACGACTGAGCTACCCAGGCGCCCCAGGAAAAATTAATTTTAAAATTGTCTTCCTTGTTAATAATTGGTTAATCTGAAGCTTCATATGAAAATAGTATTCTTGGGGTGCCTGGATGGCTCAGTCGGTTAAGCGTCTGCCTTCAGCTCAGGTAATGATCCTAGAGTCCTGGGACTGAGCCCCACATTGGACTCCCTACTCAGTAGGGAGTCGCTTCTCCCTCTCCCTCTCCTCCTCCCCTCTGCTTGTTCTCTCTGTCTCTCAAATAAATAAATAAAATCTTAAAAAAAAGAAAGAAAGAAAATAGTATTCTTTTCTACCTCATGGAACAATTTTTGTATTTGATTTCTATTTCTAAGCCTGTGGATACTTGTTTCCCAGTGTTGCAGCAGTTTTAAAAACTAGAGATTCTAAACTCTTCCAAAAATTCTAATAACTCCTTGCTATGCTCGACTGCAGGATGTCTATGCTTGCTTTTATTTTGTAATAATTTACTGACAAAGTTTAAGGCCTGAGGGTGGGCAATTCCTGTCCCAGTGCTTGGGCCAGAGTTAATATCTGTGCAGACACCACAGGAACAGGCCTTGGGGATGGACCAGTCACTGTGGGTCTCAACGCTGCCCCCATATAGGGGCAAAATCAACATACAGAAATCAAGTTTTCTCAACATAAATTATATGATAGAAAAAATACCCTATTTATAATAGCAACAACAACAAAAAGTTAAATACCTTGGAATGAACATAACAAATATTTAGGGACGCCTGGATGACTCAGTCAGTTAAGCAACTGCCTTCGGCTCAGGTGATGATCCTGGGATCCTGGGATCGGGTCCCATGTTGGTCTCCCTGCTCAGCTGGGAGCCTGCTTCTCCCTCTCCCTCTGCCTGCCACTCTGCCTACCTGTGATCTCTCTCTCTCTGTGTCAAATAAATAAATAACATATTTTTTTAAAAAAAGAAATATTCAAAGCCTATGTCAAGAAAAAATTTCAAACACTACTAAACACTATCCAAAAGAAAACTTGAACAAGTAGAAATATAAATTGCTCTTGGATAGGAATAGTCAACATCACAAAAATGTCAGTTCTCCATAACTTAATTAAAATTTTTAATGTGAGTGACACAACAGGATTTTTATTTTTAACTAGATAAATTGATTCTAAAGTTTACCTAGAAAAAGAAAGGGGCAAGAATAATGACAAAAAGTGTGAAGAAGAAGAGCAATGATGGGAGAGGTGGATCTGCACTACCAGATATTAAAAGATGTTATGAAGCCTCAGTAAGCAGAACAGTGTAATGTTGGCATAAACATACATAGACAGCTAATGGAGTAGGATATAATCTCCAAAAATAGTTGCAAAATCATACACAGACACAATATAATAAAGCTGACATCTCATTGGAGAAAATATGGATCACTAAATAAATGGTACTAGGACAAATGAGTAGCCACTTACATAAAAATGAAGTCAAAACCATTCCTCATGTCTCACTGGGTTAATTTCAAATGCATAAAAGACTTAACTTTTCTAAAAACTTCAAAAATGTGAAAAGAAAAATGGGAAAATACCTTTCATCTTGTAGTGAGGAAAAGCCTATCACCCGAAATCCAGAAGCTGTGAGGATTAATAAGTTCAATCATTCAAAAATAAACACTGATGTTTTCAAAACATAAGTCAAAAAAAGAAATAATAAACTGGGAGGAATGTTTTCATATGAGATCACAAAGGAATAATCTCCCTCATATATAAAGAGCCACCAGATATCAATAAGTAACCCAAAAGAAAATAGGTAAAGGATATGAATTCAAAGAAATAAAAATGAATCTTAAATATATGAAACAAAAATCCAAAGTTTGATAACACACTCTCCTTGCAAGACTAGGGAAACAGGCATTTCAAACATTAGTAGGAGTGTACACACATAAGTTCTACAAAAAGCAATCTTAACATATCTATTTAAATTAAATAAATACATGTATTTTTAATATGGATTGACTTTCATGTCTGAAAAATGACATCTGAACAACGCCATTCATCACAGTCTGTTTGTAGCAGCAAAAGATTAGAAGCAACTCAAACGTCCTTCAGTAAGTGGCTGGAAATAGAAATTTTAGGACATCCATAAAATAAAACATTGTGGGGAGAAGGAGCAAGATGGCAGAGGAGTAGCAGACCAAAATTTCGTCTGGTCCCAGGAATTCAGCTAGATAGGTATCAAACCATTCTGAACACCAACAAACTCAACAGGAGATCAAAGAAAAGAATAGCAGCAACTCCATGAACAGAAAAGCAACCACTTTCTAGAAGTGTATATTTTTCTGGGGTCGTTGTTACACTTCTAGCATTTTGTTGTCTCATTCAACTATTCTCCTCTGGACAAAATGACAAGATGGAAAAAATCACCTCAAAAAAAAAGAAGAAGAGGAAGTACCAACTGCCAGGGACCAAATCAATACGGACATTAGTAAAATGTCAGAACTAGAGTTCAGAATGATGATTATAAAGATACTAGCTGGGCTTGAAAAAAGCATGGAAGGGCAGCCTCGGGTCAAAATGGCGAGCAGGCCTGCAGTTGCAGCATCAAGCCGGTGGCTGGAGGGTATTCGGAAATGGTACTACAATGCTGCAGGGTTCAATAAACTGGGGTTAATGAGAGATGATACAATATATGAGAATGATGATGTGAAAGAGGGCATAAGAAGGCTTCCTGAGAACCTTTATAACGACAGGATGTTTTGCATTAAGAGAGCACTGGACCTGACCATGAGGCATCAGATCTTGCCTAAAGAGCAGTGGACAAAATATGAGGAGGATAAATTCTACCTTGAACCATATTTGAAAGAAGTTATTCGGGAAAGAAAAGAGAGAGAAGAATGGGCAAAGAAATAATGATGGAATTGAACTCTGTGGTTGCAGCTGCCCTCAAATATTTTTAAGAAGTTGAATAAACCTGAAGTGTACAATTTAGAACTATCTGAGCTGCAAATATATTACTTTAAATTAAAAAAAAAAGCATGGAAGATACTAGAGAATCCCTTTCTGGAGAAATAAAAGAACTAAAATCTAACCAAGTTGAAATCAAAAAGGCTATTAATGAAGTGCAATAAAAAATGGAGGCTCTAACTGTTAGGATAAATGAGGCAGAAGAGAGAATTAGTGATATAGAAGACCAAATGATGGAGAATAAAGAAGCTGAGAAAAAGAGAGATAAACAACTACTGGATCACGAGGGCAGAATTCGAGAGATAAGTGATACCATAAGATGAAACAATATTAGAATAATTGGAATCCCAGAAGAAGAAGAAAGAGATAGAGAGGCAGAAGGTATACTGGAGCAAATGATAGCAGAGAACTTCCCTAATTTGGGGAGGGGAACAGGCATCAAAATCCAGGAGGCACAGAGAACCCTCCTCAAAATCAATAAAAACAGGTAAACACCCCAACATTTAATAGTAAAACTTACAAGTCTCAGAGACAAAGAGAAAATCCTGAAAGCAGCTCGGGACAAGAGGTCTGTAACCTACAACAGTAGAAATATTAGATTGGAAGCAGACCTATCCACAGAGACCTGGCAGGCCATAAAGGATTGGCATGATATATTCAGAACACTAAACGAGAAAAATATGCAGCCAAGAATACTATATCCAGCTAGGCTGTCATTGAAAATAGAAGGAGAGATAAAATTTGTTTGTTTGCTTTCAGAACAAACAAAAACTAAAAGAATTTGCAAACACCAAACCAGCCCTACTGAAATGGGTCCTCTAAGCAAAGAGAGAGCCTAAAAGTAACATAGACCAGAAAAGAATAGAGACAATATACAGTAACAGTCACCTTACAGGCAATACAATGGCACTAAATTCATATCTTTCAATAGTTACCCTGAATGTAAATGGGAGAAATGCCCCAATCAAAAGACACAGGGTATCATATTGGATAAAAAAACAAGACCCATCGATATGCTGCCTGCAAGAGACTCGTTTTAGACCCAAAGACACCTCCAGATTGAAAGTGAGGGGGTGGAATACCATTTACCGTGTTAATGGGCATCAAAAGAAAGCTGGGGTGGCAATCCTTATATCAGACAAATTAGATTTTAAACCAAAGATTATCATAAGACATGAGGAAGGACACTATATCCTACTTAAACTGTCTATCCAACAAGATCTAACAATTGTAAATCTCTATGCCCCTAACATGGGAGCAGCCAATTATATAAGCCAATTAATAACAAAATCAAAGAAACACATCGACAACAATACGATAATAGTATGGGATTTTAACACACCCCCCTAACTAAAATGGACAAATCATCTAAGCAAAAGATCAACAAGGAAATAAAGGCTTTATTTTTTTTTAAGATTTTATTTATTTATTTGACAGAGAGAGACACAGCAAGAGAGGGAACACAAGCAGGGAGAGCAGGAGAGGGAGAAGCAGGCTTCCCTCAGAGGAGGGAGCCCAATGTGGGGCTCGATCCCAGAACCCTGGGATCATGACCTGAGCCGAAGGCAGACGCTTAACGACTGAGCCACCCAGGCACCTGGAAATAAAGGCTTTAAATGACACACTGGACCAAATGGACTTCACAGATATATTCAGAACATTCCATCCCAAAGCAACAGATAATAATAATTATTATTATTCTAACGATTATCCTCATTTACACATTAAGAAAATGAGGCTTAGATGGTGCAGCCACTCTGGAAAACAGTATGGAAGTTCCTCAAAAAGTTGAAAATAGAGCTACCCTACGACCCAGCAATTGCACTACTGGGTATTTACCCCAAAGATACAAATGTAGTGATCCGAAGGGGCACATGCACCCCAATGTTTATAGCAGCAGTGTCCACAATAGCCAAACTGTGGAAAGAGCCTAGATGTCCATCAACAGACGAACAGATAAAGAAGATATGGTATATATATACAATGGAATATTATGCAGCCATCAAAAAACATGAAATCTTGCTATTTGCAATGACGTGTATGGAACTAGAGGGTATTATGCTAAGTGAAATAAGTCAATCAGAGAAAAAAAAGTATCATATGAACTCACTGATATGAGGAATTTAAGAAACAAGACAGAGGAGCATAGGGGAAGGGAGGGAAAAAATGCAACAAGATGAAACAAGAGAGGGAGACAAATCATAAGAGACTCTTAATCTCAGGAAACAAACTGAGGGTTGCTGGAGTCGTGGGGGGGTGGGAGGGATGGGGTGGCTGGGTGATAGACATTGGGGAGGGTATGTGCTATGGTGAGCGCTGTGAATTGTGCAAGACTGATGAGTCGCAGACCTGTACCTCTGAAACAAATAATACATTACATGTTAAAAAAAAAAAAGAAGATAGTAGGAAGGGAAAAATGAAGGGGGGAAATCAGAGGGGAGGACGAACCATGAGAGACTATGGAGTCCGAGAAACAAACTGAGGCTTTTAGAGGGGAAGGGGTGGGGGTCATAAAATAAAATTAAAAAAAATAGAACATTATGCAGCTGCAGAAAGGAATGAGGAAGCCCTATATGTTTTAATATGGAAAGATCTCCAAGATACACTTTTTTGAGAGAGAGAGCAAGCAGCAGGGAGGTGGAATGTAGGTGGGGGTAGAGGGAGAGAGAGAGAAAGAGAACCTTCAGCAGGTTCCATGCTCGATGTGGAGTCCAGTGGCAGGGCTTGATCGGACAACCCTCAGATCATGACCTGAGCTGAAATCAAGAGTTGGATGCTTAACTGACTGAGTCACCCAGTCACCCCTCCAAGATACACTTTTTTTTTCTAGGAAAAGTTCTCTTTGCTGTCCACAGGAGCCACCTTGCAGACAGTTTTATTCCTTATAGAAAAGCAGTCCATCCCTCTTGCCCTCCCTGCTGTTCAGCGAGCGGGGTGGTGGTCCCACAGTCCGTCCCCAGTATCTGTCAGCCGTCATCTTCCCCCTCTGATTCTTCTGCTGACTCGGATGCGCTCTCGGGCAAGTCATCTCCCATCTGCTGGAACCTTCCAGACTGTGCATCCCACATGTATTTGATGGTGACCTTGAATTCAGCCATCTCATACCCGAAAAGCTTCAGCACGCGGGCCTGCTCTGGGGTCAGCACGTCGCCCTCCTTACACACCTCGTGGTCGGACAGCAGGGTCACCACACCTCTCTTGAGGGCAGTGGGCAGGCCCAGCTGCCTCAGCTGTGGCTCCATGGAGTGGGGGAACTGCTCCAGGGGCCCAGGGTCCAGGGTCACAGTGAAAGTTGCTTTGTTTCCGGCTCGAGCGAAGTCCATTTCCGTGTATTTCGTAAACCACTCATTCACTTCCTCCTTGGTGCGGTTGGTGAAAAGGAGACCGACCTCACCCCTCAACTTCTTGCTGACCTGATGCAGGTTGTCTTTGTACTCATCAGCTGGGCTTCGACCCAAGGCCACCATCATCACCTTGTTTTTGCCAAAGAACATCTGGCTGTGCTTCCAGGCGTTCCGGATGTCCTTCAGCTTGCTGTTCCTCATGTTGGCCACGGAGAAGATGAAAAGGTACTTGGACGTATCCACACATTTCCGAAGCTCTTCTATCAGGTACTGTTTCAGTTCTAAGCCTTTCTTGGCAGTTCTGGTTAAGGAAACTTTCTTGTCGCGCTTGGATTTGGGCATCGCGCTGCAGGCACGTGCGGCGGAAGGCCTCCAAGATACACTTTTAAATGAGAAAAACAAAGTGCAGAACAGTGGATATTCTGCTATCTTCTGTGTAAAGAAAGAAGAAAAACAAGAATCTATCTGTATTTGTATTTGTTTATATATACATAAAGAATCTAGAAAGATATAAAAGAAATTAAGGAGGTGACTGGGTAGATGGAGGTAGAAAATGGAAGGGAAGTTTTCAGTGATTATCTCTTTATACATTTTAATTGTTGAGCCATCTGACTATATTGCCATAGAAGAAGAAGGAAGAGAAGAAGAACTAGAGTGGAGGTGGTTTTTATTAACATGACCACCAAAATAACTGAAAATTGAATGAAGTCTAGATCCCAACCATTTTTGAAAACCATGGAAATTTTCAGTGTTTGTTCATAGTTCCCTTTCAGCCATAAAGTATAAGTGAATTTCTCCTGCTGCCGTAGAATTGTGGACACCTGATTATGGTGAATTATTGTCCTGGACCCATTTAGGCTAAAGAGGTAATAGATAACATCTTTTCAATTCTTGTGGCAACATTGCTAACTATTGCCTAAAGCCTGTAGGAAAAGAATGGACAATCAACACACACACACACACACACACACACACACACACACACACACACACAGGTCAGTCTTTAAAATCATCATATAAGATTACTGATATTAGAGATGCCATTATCCTTTTAAATTAGCTCACAGCGCCTATTAATAAGATACCAAGTTAAGGTGTGACCTGTGATTCCTTGCAATTATCTGTTTATCCATTCTGCAATTTTCTTGCAGATAACTAACAATGCCCTTTCATTTATTACTAGGTCAACACAAGCCAGTTTGTCAATTATTTATTTCTAAAATATTGTTCATGTCAATGTTCAAGAAAAAAAGAAAATAAAGAGAAAAAGAAAATGTAAAAATAAAGTTCATATATCTTACATCAAAAACTGGGCAGCAGGGCGCCTGGGTGGCTCAGTCGTGAAGTGTCTGCCTTCGGCTCAGGTCATGATCCCAGGGTCCTGGGATCGAGTCCTGCATCGGGATCCCTGCTCAGCGGGAAGCCTGCTTCTCCCTCTGTCTCTGCTTGTGCTCTCTCTCTCTCTCTCAAATAAATAAAATCTTAAAAAAAAAAAACAACTGGGCAGCATATGTGATAGAAGCAGGGACTTTACAGTTATGTAAATACATAGTAGTAGCCCTTGCTTCCATCTTGCTACCATGACACCAAAGGGATGATGATAAAGTTTCTACAATGAACATGTATTACTTGTATTTTTTAAAAGATTATTTATTTATTATAGCAAGAGAGAGTGGGGGGGGGGGCAGAGGAAGAGAAAGAATCTCAAGCAGACTCCCTGTTGAGTGTAGAGCCTCATGCAGGGCTTGATCTCACGACCCTGAGATCATGACCCGAGCTGAAACCAAAAGTTGGACGCTTAACTGACTGAGCCACCCAGGAGCCCTGAACAGGTATTACTTTTATAATTAAGAAGAGAGAAGATTTTTTTTTAATGTAAATATGTATAAGCTGAGTGTGGAGATAGCCCTGAATGTTAACGCTGATCCTGTCATTTATTATCTGCGAGATCTTGGTCAGAGTCGCAGTTTTCCCATCTGTAAACTGAGGGCAATCATACCGCTTTGCAGGGTTAAAGTTAGTTATGGATGAGACTATGTGAAGGGCTAAGTATAGGCTCTGGCACAGAGTGGGCACACAGTGAGAGAGATTCTCATCCCCCATGCACCTGGTAGAGGCAGGACCCATGGAATCCAAGCCTGGTTGGTGCCATATTTCCTAAGTTCCTCTATTTGGGCTATTCTATGGCTGTGCCAAAGCACAGGTACTTGCCCCTGCCTGTTGGGAGAAACCTGGTTATTAATCCATACCCATGGCATGATTGTAATTAGGAAACCTGGAATTTCTGGAGATAAACTAGCTCTGTTCAGATCCTAGAAGGGTGTTTCCCTTTTCATGTGAATGAGGTTTCAGTGCAGGAAACTGAAATGTCTCTAGAAGTATATAATATAGAGAACTGAGAACTTACAAAAAGCTTGGAAGAGCAAGAAGGGTAGGCTGTAGGCTGGGCCTTCAGGAATTCCCAGAAGACACTAGCCCTAATCTGCCAGGGAAGCCACTATTTCTGCACGACCAGCACAAACCTCAACAACTCTTTAAGTAGCTGTGAGCTTGAACTCTGTCACCTGTTATCTATGTAACCTTGGGCAAGTTACTTAACTTCTCAAGAATCAAGATAAGGAAGTTGCCATCATAGTATCTGCTTCTCAACACCTGTGGAATTATTTCTACAACTTTATTTACGAGCAAAACAAATAAAGCCAAAAGCAAATGGAAAATAGCCTCCACCTCACTCCTACTTTTCAAATGCATGAGTACGTTTCACTAGCAGAATGTAGGTCACATCAAGGACCCTAGCTGCAAGGGAGCCTAGAAGAGATGTTTATGCTGTTTTTTTTAGCTTGTCAGACCATGCAGGGCTGAAGAGATACCCCAGGGACTTGGAAGTCAGTGCTGAGGACCAAATAAATCTATCATAGAAAGAGTTATTTAGTTCCTACTAAACTCGGGCAACTTCTGCCAACACCTGTTTCTGCTGCAGGGGCTCCAAACATAGTCAAGGTCGAAGCTCATTGTGCTCACTTGAAAATGTAGTAAGACAATTTTTGGTTGCCTCTCAAGCATACCTTAGCCATTATCTAACAATGCATAGATTCTCATTCATTCAATTATCCATCCACCTCTCCTGTAAGCAACCCATATGCTTTGGAAAACTGAGCTCCATTCCACTTCCAGGAGTGAGCCCTAATTGGTTTATATAAATTAGCACATTCCATCTTCTTGGCCGTAGTCATTGGCACAAGGGCAAGTCTCTCCCAAAAGAAATGACTTAAATTTCACATTCCCTCTCTACACAGGATCAAAATGGTGAGGGTATAATTTACAATTCATCTTTTTCAAATATAGATTTCTTTGCTGTTTCTCATTCTCCTTCATCCATTTCCTCATCTTGTTCTGTCTTCTATTGTGTCTTCTGTATATACATATGAAATGAAAATATTATTCAGCCTTAAGAAACAAGGAGATCCTGCCATTTGTGATAACACTGATGAATCTGGAGGACATTATGCTAAGTGAAATAAGCCAGACACAGAAATAAAAATACTGTGCGATGGAACTTTCTCCAGAAGAGACCACATACTGGGTCACAAATCAGGTTTCAACTGATACCAAAAGACTGAGATTATTCCCTGCATATTCTCAGACCATAATGCTTTAAAACTGGAACTCAATCACAAGAAAAAAATTGGAAGAAATTCACACTTGGAAGCTAAAGACCACTCTGCTCAAGAATGTTTGGGTCAACCAGGAAATCAAAGAAGAACTTAAACAATTCATGGAAACCAATGAGAACGAAAAAACATCGGTCCAAAACCTATGGGATACTGCAAAGGTGGTCCTGAGGGGGAAATACATAGCCATCCAACCTCACTCAAAAAAAAACAGAAAAATCCCGAATTCACCAACTAACTTTACACCTTAAAGAACTAGAGAAAAAGCAACAAATGATGCCTAAGCCACGCATTAGAAGAGAAATAATTAAGATTGGAGCAGAGATCAATGAATTAGAAACCAGAAACATAGTAGATCAGATCAAAGAAACCAGAAGTGGGTTCTTTGAAAGAATTAATAAGATCAATAAACCACTGGCCAGACTTATCCAAAAGAAAAAAGAAAGGACCCAAATTAATAAAATTATGAATGAAAGGGGAGAGATCACAACTAACACCAAGGAAATAGAAACAATTATTAGAAATTATTATCAACAATTATATGCCAATAAATTAAGCAACCTGGAAGAAATGGATGCCTTCCTGAAAACCTAAACTCCCAAGACTGAAACAGGAAGAAATTGACAACCTGAATAGGCCAATAACCAGTAACGAGATTGAAGCAGTGATCAAAAACCTCCCAAAAAACAAAGAGTCCAGGGCCTGATGGATTCCCTGGGGAATTCAACCAAAGATTCAAAGAAGAAATAATACTTATTCTCCTGAAGCTGTTTCAAAAAATAGAAACAGAAGGAAAGCTTCCAGATCCATTCTATGAGGCCAGCATTACCTTAATCCCCAAACCAGGCAAAGACCCCATCAAAAAGGAGAATTTCAGACTGATATCCCTGATGAATATGGATTCCCAAATTCTCAACAAAATCCTAGCTAATAGGATCCAACAATACATTAAAAGGATCATCCACCACAACCAAGTGGGATTTATCCCCGGGATGCAAGGGTAGTTCAACATTTGCAAATCAATCAATGTGATAGAACACATTAATAAGGGGAGAAAGAAGAACGATATGGTCCTCTCAATTGATGCAGAAAAAGCATTTGACAAAATACAGCATCCTTTCTTGATTAAAACTCTTCAGAGTATATGGATAGAGGGAACATTCCTCAATTTCATAAAATCCATCTATGAAAAATCCACAGTGAATATCATCCTCAATGGGGAAAAGCTGAGAGCCTTTCCCTCAAGACCAGGAACACGACAAGGATGCCCACTCTCGCCACTATTCAACATAGTACTAGAAGTCTTAGCAACAGTAATCAGAAAACAAAAAGAAATAAAAGGTATTCAAATTGGCAAAGAAGAAGTCAAACTCTCTCTCTTCACAGATGACATGATACTTGATGTGGAGAATCCAAAAGACTCCACCCCCAAATTACTAGAACTCACATAGCAATTCTGTAATGTGGCAGGATACAAAATCAATGAACAGAAATCAGTTGCTTTCTTATACACAAACAATTCAACTGTAGAAAGAGAAATTAGAGAATCGATTCCATTTACAATAGCGCCAAAAACCATAAGATACCTCAGAATAAACCTAACGAAAGAGGTAAAGGATCTATACTCTAGGAACTACAGAACATTCATGAAAGAAATTGAAGAAGGGCGCCTGGGTGGCTCAGTTGGTTAAGCGACTGCCTTCGGCTCGGGTCATGATCCTGGAGTCCCGGGATCGAGTCCCGCATCAGGCTCCCTGCTCAGCGAGGAGCCTGCTTCTCCCTCTAACCCTCCCCCCTCTCATGTACTCTCTCTCTCTCTCATTCTCACTCTCTCAAAAAATAAATAAATCTTAAAAAAAAACAAAAAAAAAGAAATTGAAGAAGACACAAAAAGATGGAAAAACATTCCATGCTCATGGATCGGAAGAATAAACATTGTTAAAATGTCTATGCTGCCCAGAGCAATCTATACCTTCAACACCATCCCGATCAAAATTCCAATGACATTTTTCAAAGTGCTGGATCAAACAATCCTAAAATTTGTATGGAACCAGAAAAGACTCTGAATCGCCAAGGAAATGTTGAAAAAGAAAAACAAAGCTGTGGGCATCATGTTGCTTGGTTTCAAGCTGTATCACAAAGCCATGATTACCAAGACAGCATGGTACTGGCACAAAAACAGACATATAGACCAATGGAACAGAATAGAGAGCCCAGATATGGACCCTCAACTCTATGGTCAAATAATCTTCGACAAAGCAGGAAGAAATATGCAATGGAAAAAAGACAGTCTCTTTAATGAATGGTGCTGGGAAAATTGGATAGCTATATACAGAAGAATGAAATTCGACTGTTCTCTAACACCATACACAAAGATAAACTCAAAATGGATGAAAGACCTCAATGTGAGACAGGAATCCATCAAAATCCTAGAGGAGAACATAGGCAGTAACCTCTTCGACATCGGCCACAGCAACTTCTCTCAAGATATATCTCCAAAGGCAAGGGAAACAAAAGCGAAAATGAACTTTTGGGACTTCATCAAGATAAAAAGCTTCTGCACAGCAAAGGAAACAGTCAACAAAACAAAGAGGCAGCCCACAGAATGGGAGAAGATATTTGCAAATGACACTACAGATAAAGGGCTGGTATCCAAGATCTATAAAGAACTTCTCAAACTCAACACCCAAAAAACAAATAAGTCAAAAAATGGGCAAAAGACATGAACAGAGACTTCTCAAAAGAGGACATACAAATGGTTAACAGACACATGAAAAAATGTTCATCATCATTAGCCATCAGGGAAATTCAAATCAAAATCACATTGAGATACCACCTTACACCAGTTAGAATGGCAAAAAATTGACAAGGCAAAAAACAACAAATGCTGGAGAGGTTCTGGAGAAAGGGGAACCCTCCTTAAACTGTTGGTGGGAATGCAACTTGGTATAGCCACTTTGGAAAACAGTGTGGAGGTGCCTCAAAAAATTAAAAATAGAGCTACCCTATGACCCAGCAATTGCCCTACTGGGTATTTACCCCAAAGACACAGATGTAGTGAAAAGAAGGGCCATATGCACCCCAATGTTCATAGCAGCAATGTCCACAATAGCCAAACTGTGGAAGGAGCCGAGATGCCCTTCAACAGATGAATGGATAAAGAAGATGTGTTTCATATATACGGTGGAATAAATAACTCAGCCATCAGAAAGGATGAATACCCAACTTTTACATCAACATGGATGGGACTGGAGGAGATTATGCTAAGTGAGATAAGTCAAGCAGAGAAAGTCAATTATCATATGGTTTCACTTATTTGTGGAACATAAGGAATAGCATGGAGGACATTAGGGGAAGGAAGGGAAAAATGAAGAGGGGAATAGGAGGAGGAGATGAACCATGAGAGACTACGGACTCTGAGAAACAAACTGAGGGTTTTAGAGGGGAGGGGGGTGGGGGGATGGGTTATTCCAGTGATGGGTATTAAGGAGGACACATATTGCATGGAGCACTGGGTGTTATACGAAAACAATGAATCATGGAACACTACATCAAAAACTAATTATGTACCATATGGGACTAACATAACATAATAAAATTAAATTAAATTGAAAAAATACTGTGCAATCTCACTTGTATGTAGAATCTAAAAAGTTGAATACAGAGAAGCAGAGAGTAAAATGGCAGGTTACCAGAGGCAGGGAGGTGGGAGAAATGGGAGAATGGTTAAAGAGTAAAAGGTTACAGTTAAATAGGATGAATAAGTCTAGAGGTCTAATGTACAGCATGATGATTATAGTTAATAGCACTGTATTTTATACTGGAAATTTGCTAAAAAAGTAGAATTCAGGTGCTCTCACCACACACACAAAACTCACTACTTTTCTATTTCTCAAAATTCATCATTAACAGAGTAAAGTTAAACCACAGAAGGGAAGAAGATATTGCAATATCTATTAACAAATAATAGTCATATCCAGAATATATAAAGAACCATTAAAAGTCAGTAAGAAAAAGACAAATCAATTTAAAAAATGAGCAAGAAACTTGAATGAGCACTTCATCAGAAAGGATATCCAAGGGCGCCTGGGTGGCTCAGCTGGTTAAGTGACTGCCTTCGGCTCAGGTCATGATCCTGGAGTCCCAGGATCAAGTCCCAAATCGGGCTCCCTGCTCGGCGAGGAGCCTGCTTCTCCCTCTGACCCTCCCCCCCTCATGTACTCTCTCTCTTTCTCGCTCTCTCAAATAAATCTTTAAAAAAAAAAAAAAGAAAGGATATCCAAGTAGCCAATACACATATGAAAATGTACTCGATATCATCAGTCGTCACAGGAATGCAAATTAAAACCACAATGAGATACCACTGCCCTCCTACCAGAATGGCTAAAAATAAAAAAACTGACAATAACAAGTACAGCGTCGGATGCAGAGAAAGGAGAGTACTCGCACCCTGCTGGTGGGAGTGAAAACTGATAGAACCACTTTGGAAAAGAGTTTGACACATGCAGTGTGTACCAGCAATTCCTATATATATATATGGATATATAGACATAGATATATATGGATATATATGGATACATGTATGGATATATATAAATACATCTCCAGCAGAAGTACATGCACATTTTCCCCAAAAGACTCTAAAGGAACTTTTTTCTTAGCACCATTGTTCATGTAACCAAATCCTGAGAATAGCCCAAATGACCATCAATAGCAGAATGGATAAATAACTTCATACTACATGGTGTGTTTTTACTATTCAGCAGTTAAAATGAATGACCTTCAGCTCCATTAAAAGAAAAAAAAGGATGACCCTCACAAAGTTAATGTTGAACAAAAGAAACCATCACAAAAGAGGATGCACTGTATGACTCCATTTATAATCAGGTCAAGAATAGGCCTGCAGTTCTCAGAGAGCTGTCCCAGCCCAGCAGCAGCAGCATCACCTGGTAACTTGTGAGGAGTGAAAATTCTCCACCTGACACACACTGAATCAGAAACTCTGAGGGTGAGTCCCAGAAATCCGTTTTAACAAATCTTCTAGCTGATTCTCATGTGCACTGACGTTTGAAAACCACTGGAAACAATAAAATTGATCTACGGTGTTAGAAGTTAGGATAGTGATTGTTTGAGGGTTTGGGGACAGGGGCGTGCGAGGGTTGCAGAATGGTAGTTATTAGAGTCCATTTCCTTGGCCTGGGTGGGAGTCATGCAAGTGTTTCCAGTTTCAGTGGTGATAATTCACTGATCTGCATGCATGCTTGTGATTTCTGCATTGTGTTGTTTGTGTGTTATGTTTCATTTTAAGAACCTACTAGAAAAGAGCTACATGATAAAACTGAAGAAATCTTCCCAAAAACAAAGACAAAAAGATGGAAAAATGAGTGAGTGGTAAGATGAGGGACAGAGCATTCAGCATCTCAACAACAGACATTCCAGAAAGAGAAAACAGAAAGAGAAGGGGAGGAAACCATCTAAGGAATAATTTAAGAAAATTCCCCGGAAATGAAGCCCATGAATTTCTAAATTAATTGAAAGGGCCTATTAAGGGCCTACAATGGATGAAAATACACACACTTCGGCAAATTTCATCATCAGAAACAAAAAAAGATCCCACAAGCTTCCAGAAAGAAAACACAGGTCTCATACAAAAGATCAGACATCAGAGTGGCTTTGGACTTCTCTGTAGTGACACTGGAAAATAGAAGGCATGAGACAATGCATTTAAAATTAAGAAAAACTATTTCCAAGCTAGAAGTCTATATTTTTCCAAACTAGGAATCTGTAAGAACAGAATAACAACATTTTCATATATGTAAGATCTCAAAAAATGTACAGCCCATTACTTCCTAGGGATGTTACTGGAAAATATGTTCCACTAAAATAAGGAAATAAAGAAAAAGGAAGGCATGGGACCCAGGAAAACAGGATATTCAATACAGGAAAGTACAGTAACCACAACCTCTATACAGCGGGATGTCCTGCAGCCAGGTTGATGGTAAGAGGAGACCCCAGGATGACAGTGGGCCCCAGGCAGCCACGAGTCCAGCCTGAAGCAGGCCCAATGATCCAGGAGAGACTTAAGAGGATAGGAATGCATTAAATGTCTGGTACAAACTAATGCATTAAGATGAGATTTTTGACAACCAGCCAAGGGTTTGAGGTTAAGTTAGTGATTAACTCAAGGGAACTCAACAAAGAAGCTCCAAGGGGGCCATTCTGAAGGGCCACTCTAGCTCCAAAGCTCCCATGGCATCAGTCAAGACTGTACTCATGCCTACATAGCAGCCTGGCTTCTCTCTCTCCCAAATCCCCACTCCTGTCTTCTTCCCTTCTATACACAGGTGCTGATCCTAAGGGTACTCCCTAATAAATATCCTATACACTAAGCTCCATCTCAGAGTCTGCTTTCTGGACACCCCAACCTGCAATACAAGACAACTCCAGAGAAAAGAAAATTTGGGAAGGGAAGGACAATCCATCATATTTGACTACACCATGCACCTATCAATAGCATTTACAAAGAACTCAAACTTTCACTCTTTGAAGATGCCATGATACTCTATGGAGAAAACCCGAAAGACTCCACCAAAAAATTGCTAGAACTGATACATAAATTTGGCAAAGTCACAGGATATAAAAATAACATACAGAAACTGGAATTTCTATAAACCAATCATGAAGCAGCAGAAAGAGAAATCAGGAATCGATCCTATTTACAATTGTACCAAAAACTATAAGATACCTAGGAATAAACCTAACCAAAGAGGTAAAAGATCTGAATGCTGAAAACTATAAAACACTTATGAAAGAAATTGAAGAAGACACAAAGAAATGGAAAAACGTTCTGTGCTCATGGATTGGAAGAACAAATGTTGATAAAATGTCTATGCTAACCAGAGCAATCTACATGATCAGTGCAATTGTGATCAAAATAACACCACCATTTTTCATAGAACTAGAACAAACAATCCTAAAATTTGTATGGAACCAGAAAAGACCCCGAATAGCAAAAGTAACACTTCAAAAGAAAACCAAAGCTGGAGGCATCACAATCCCAGACTTCAAGCTGTATTACAAAGCTGTAATCATTAAGATAGTATGGTACTGGCACAAAAATAGACACAGAGATCAATGGAACAGAACAGAAAACCCAGAAATGGACCCTCAACACTATGGTCAACTACTCTTTGACAAAGCAGGAAAGAATGTCCAATGGAAAAAAGACAGTCTCTTCAAAAAATCGTGCTGGGAAAACTGGACAGCAACATGCAGAAGAATGAAACTGGACCACTTTCTTACACCATACACAAAAATAGACTCAAAATGGATCAAAGACCTAACTTTGAGACAGGAAACCATCAAAATTCTTGAAGAGAAAACAGGCAGCAACCTTTATGACCTTGGCCACAGCAACTTCTTACTGAACATGTCACCAAAGGCAAAGGAAACAAAAGCAAAAATGAACTATTGGGACTTCATCAAGATAAAAACTTTCTGCACAGCAAAGGAAACAATCAACAAAACTAAAAGGCAACCTATGGAATGGGAGAAGATATTTGCAAATGACATCAGATAAAGGGCTAGTATCAAAAATCCATAAAGAACTTCCCACACTCAAAGTCAAAAACCAAATAATCAAACCAAAAACCAAATAATAAGAAATGGGCAGAAGACACGAACAGACAGTTCTCCAAAGAAGACATACAAATGACTAACAGAAACATGAAAAAATGCTCAACATCACTCAGCAACTGATCACCTCCCACCAGTCAGAATGGCTAAAAGTAACAACTCAGGAAACAACAGAGTTGTTGGTGAGAATGCAGAGAAAGGGAAACCCTCTTATGCTGTTGGTGGGAATGCAAACTGGTGCAGCCACTGTGGAAAACAGTATGGAGGTTCTTCAAAAAGTTAAAAATAGAACTACCCTACAACCCAGCAATAGCACTATTGGGTATTTATCCAAAGGATACAAAAATGCTAATTTGAAGGGGCACACACACACCCCAATAAAACAGCACTATCCACGATAACCAACTTATGGAAAGAGCCCAGATGTCCATCAACTGATGAATGGATAAAGAAGATGTGGTATATATACACAATGGAATACTACTCAGCCATCAAAAAGAATGAAATCTTGTCATTTGCAACAATGTGGATGGAAATGCAGTGTATTATGCTAAGTGAAATAAATCAGTCAGAGAAAGATAAATACGTGATTTTACTCATTTGTGGAATTTAAGAAACAAAACAGATGAACATAGGGAAAGGGAAGGAAGAATAAAATAAGATAAAAACAGGAGGCAAACCATAAGTGACTCTTTTAACTATAGAGAACAAACTGAGGTTTGCTGGAGGTATGTGGGGGGATGGGCAAATGGGTGATGGGCATTAAGGAGGGCACTTGTGATAAGCACTGTGTGTTATATGTAAGTGATGAATCACTAAAATCTACTCCTGAAACCAATACTACACTATATGTTAACTCAAATTTAAATTAAAAAAAATAGCATTTACATAACCATAACAACATCAATTCTATATATTGATATAACTAAAACTACCATATCATTTTATCAAGAGAATAGGAGAATGGGGAGATGTGTATGTGTCCTGGGAGAATAGGAGGAAAGAGAGAAATCCTCAATTTCTGTAGCAAGAAATCATAGCAACATATCAAGAAATAACATCTAAGATGAAGGGTGCCTGGGTGGCTCATTCAGGTGAGTGTCCAACTCTTGATCTCAGCTCAGGTCTTGATCTCAGGGTCATGAGTTCAAGCCCACGCCCAGCGTGGAGCCCACTTAAAAAGAAAATACCTAAGATGAAAAATCAACAAGTAGCAATTGTAGGCAGTTATTTAGAGCCACAGGGGTAAATACCGAAATAATTAGCTAAAAAGGAGATGAAAGTGGTTACATTTGCTCCCAGGCAAAGAGGAAGAGTGGGTAAGGGACTGACTGCTATTTTTCATAGCAAATTTTACAGAATTAGTTGGCTCTTCAAACTATGAGCATGTCTATTATAAAAACACAGCTAAAATTGTGGACAAAAAGGAACCCTTGTGTCCCATTGTTGGGAATGCAAGCTGTGCAGCCACTGCAGAAAACAGTATGAAGGTGGCTCAAAAAGTTAAAAATACAATTACCATATCATCCATAATTCTACTACTGGGTATTTACCCAAAGAAAATGAAAACACTAATTCAAAAGATGCATGTACCCCTATGATTATTATAGCATTATTTACTATAGCCAAGATATGGAAGTAAACCAAGTGTCCATCCACAGATGAAGTGATAAAGAAGTGGTGTACATACACAATGGAATATGACTCAGTCATTAAAAGAATGAAATCTTGCCATTTGCAACCACATAGACAGATCTAGAAGATATCATGCTAAGTGAAATCAGTCAGTCAGAGAAAGACAAGTACCGTATGATTTCACGTATACGTGGAATTTAAGAAACAAAACAAAGAAAAAAGGGGAAAAACAAACAAAAAAATACAGACTCTTAAATCTATAGAGAACAAACTGGTGGATGCCAGAGGTGGGTGGGGAGTGAAATAAAGGGAATTAAGAGTATACTTATCGTGATGAACACTGAATAATGTACAGAAATGTTCAATTATTATATTGTATACCTGAAAATAATATAGCACTGTATGTTAATTATGCCTGAATTTTAAAAAATGTTTTAAATAAAATAAAACAAATAGATGCAAAAAAAAAAAAACCCACACATAGCTAAAGTCAAAATATTCAGACTTGGCTGTGTGATCAGGTGGGTCAACTACTATGGTATCTCCATACAGATACTACATAGTCCCTAGAAATGATGCCAAGATGAATATTTATTGAAACGGAAGGATGTTAAATGGTAAAAGCAGACTTCAAAATGACATGCATAGATATCTGCCATCTTTGTATACCCACGTCTTCTGGCCTCACAGGATCACCCTTTAACATTTAAATAAAAATGGCTGAAATCTTCATCTTATATACTGAGTTTTCCTCAGTATATACAGCAAATACACTAACATGTAAACAAGTATATATAAGCAAATTCCAATGCCCTCCCCCAACACTGATGCAAATGTCCAGGTGCCTAGTTCTCATGTTTACTACGATTTCCTCTTCCTGCCACTCTGTTTCCCTGGCATCCCACTTTCTGCAGCTGTCCCTTCTCTATGTCCCTAGTAAACACAAATATGGAACACTGTCCCTTTTCCTTGATTTCCCCAAAGTCTATCTTAGCGTGAGGCACTGCCAAGAGGGCTAGAGTTCTACATGGCACACGAGACCACTTAAAATCAGCAGGAGGATCCCTGTTCCTACATGTCCTGGCTGACCCTGCTTCTGGGGGATTCTCACTGGACATTCTTCTCCCATCCCTGCCTTTCACCAAGTGGCTGGGCCCCTTTCTAGGTCCTCACCTGCTACCAAACAACCAAATCCTTCAAGTCCTCTGTTCCCTCATACAGAGGATGAGGCCTCCCTCAAGAAACCTGCTTTTCCCAGCAGAAAAATCTTGACCTTTCATATGTAAAAGATGATCAAGAACCCTTTTAAGACTCATTTCCTCCAAAATGAACAAGCAGCCAGAGACAGTTTTTCTGTTTGACTTCCCATTACACGTGTAATAATGACCATCTATTATTGTTTTGTAATTAAATTATTTTCAATAAGAGAGACACCATGGAAGTCAGGAGCTCAGCCCATGAAAAGGTGTAAATGTTGAGTGCCTTGCCTGCAGCAACTACCCACAAGTTCCTGCTCCATGCCAGGCTGAGGATATGCTCCTTAAGGCAGTGTGGGATGTGAAGGCCAAGGCAGGTCCAGAGTTCCACAAAACTGCTGAGCCCAGTGTGGGCAGGTCAGCAACAGAACTCTAAGGAGACTTGTGGCCAGTGCAAACAAGCTGAGACCTTGCCCCAGGGGACCACGATGCCTTCTCCTTTCCTCTCGATCAGCATCATCTGCCCAGGCCTGGCTCAGGGATTGACCCAGCCCCTGGAAGCCTTCCCTGAAAGTCCTCTCACCAGCTTTGCTACTTATCAGCTGTGGGCAAGTTTGTTCACCTCCCCCGTGCCCCAGTTTCCTCATCTGTGAAATGGGGGGTAATAATAGTTGTAAGAATCAAATGAATAATATTTATAGAGTAGTTGGCACGGTGCTTGTTTCAGAGTTAGTACTCCGTAATGCTTGTGATCATCACATCATTATTATTGTCACTATGTCCATGGACTCTATCCTTGACCACGACATCATATGGTCATATGTGGGAGTCTGTCCAGGGAAGGGCGTGGTATGATTTATCTCTGATCTCATCATAGATAGCACAGCTGCCAGCATGGAAATTGTGCTCGATGCCTACTTGAGTAAAACTTTGCAAACATGGAGGGGGGGGCGGCGCCTGGGTGGTGCAATCGGTTAAGTGTCCAACTCTTGGTTTCAGCCCAGGTCATGATCTCAGGGTCCTGGGATCGAGCCCCACGCTGGGCTCTGCACTCAGCTTGAGGTCTGCTTGAGATTCTCTCTCCCTCTTCCTCTGCCCCTCCCACTTGTGCTCTAAAATAAAATTTAAAAAACTTGGCAGAGAAGAAACAGGCCAGCTAAGAAACTATACATTACCTGCCCTGAAACCCAATTTGAGTTAATTTTTGTGTGTGATGCAAAGTAGGGGTCCAACGTTATTCCTTTGCATATTGCTACCCAGTTGTTCGAACACCATCTGTTGAAAAAGACTATTCTTTCCCCCATTGAATTATCTTGGCACTTTTGTCAAAAATCAGTTGACTGTAAATGTGAGGATTTATTTCTGGACTCAATTCTATTCCACTGATCTGTATGTCTGTCCTTATGTCAGTACCACACTGTCTTGATTACTGTAGCGCTGTGTAAGTTTTGAAATTGGGAAGTGTGAGTTCTCCGACTTTGTTCTTCTTTTTCAAGCTCGTTTTGGCTATTCTGGATCCCTTGAATTTCCATATCAATTGTAGAATCAGCTTATCAATTTCTGCAAAGTCAGATGGAGTAGTGATAGAAATTTCAGTGAACTAAAGGTCAATCTAGGGAGTACTGTGATCTTACCAATATTAAGTCTTCTGATCCATGCACATGGATGTCATTCTATTTATTTAAGTCTCCATTAATTTCCTTCGGTGCTGTTTGGTAGTTTTCAGAGGATGTGCTTTACACTTCTTTTGTTGAAGATTCCTAAGTATTTTATTCTCTTTTATATTATTGTAAATAAAATTGTTTTCTTAATTATCAGTTTGTTTATTGCTCCTTTATGGAAATACAATTTATTTTTGTATATTGATCCTGTATACTGAAGCCTTACTAAGTTCAATTATTAGTTCTAATAGTTTTTAATAGACTCCTTAGGATTTTCTAAATACAAGATCATGTCATCTGCAGATAGTTTTACTTCTTCCTTTTCAATTTGGATACATTTTATTTAGTCTTCTTGACTAATCGCTGACTTATTTTTTTGAAAATCATTTATTTGCTAGGTCCTTCGATCTTCAGTACACATCAGTAACGTGAAGGTAGTGTGCTCATTTTACATATGAGAACTGAGAACAGGAAGGTACCCTACTTGAGTTTGTGAGACCCACAGTATTCTACGACTGAAACCTAGCTGCTTCAGCTTCCCAGATTAAAGCCTGCATTTGGGATTCAGCAACCTTATTCTAAATAAAGAACTACCCAAGAGAATCACCTTTGTGAATTCAGTAAATTGAAATATGTTGCAAAAAAAAAAACAAGCACCAATTGTAATTCAACATTCTGATTACTTTTTGCTACAAAGTTGTATAAATCCATGTTGTCTCATCATGCTACAGGGGTATGCTTAGCCAACTGCACAACAGGTGTGCTACCTTGGTGGGCTGAGGTCACCCAATTCCAGCTCTCACCAGTTTCCTCCAGTCCCCAAAACTGAACTAAAGAGGCACAAACCTAAGAGCAGGAAGCTTTTACAAAGTCTTACAGGATCTTGGTTAAATGCTTCTTTATTAGAAGGCCTGTCCCTAATGTGTTCAATGTTTTTAGTTCTCAGTTGTAACATCAATGGGAACAGCAACATTTTAGAAAGTGCAACATAAAGATTCGAAGAGTTGTCTGGCCCATGACTGCCCACAGAGGTAGGGAACGTATTATCTGACCCCAAAGCCAGAACTTACTAAAGATGGATGGAGCAGGAGATCAGGAACCAAGAGTTGAACCAAGATGAAGAAAAGTAACACACAGTTTGGTCCAGGAATGCTCTTGGCCCAGCTCTGGGGTCAGCAATCAAGCAATTGAAACTAGGCTCTAAGCAATTAATCCTGCAGTTCCAAGGTTGCTGCAACTGTCCAGCCTGCACAGCTAGAGTTAAAGGTCAGACCCTATAATAAGTCTCTTTCGGAAGCTGAGATCACTGCGGGCCTGAGGGCCAAAGCAGGAATGTTCAGGGCCCACCTCACCCCGGAAGAAACAGCAGGGTGAGGGAAAGGCAGGAAGGAACCTCAAGTTCCAAGGATTCTCATGTGTTCAGCCAGCCCCACCTCCCTCAGAATCAGTATGAGTAAAGGAAGTTCAAAACAGCCAGAGGGTGTCCCACAGGTGAGTGAGACCCTAAGCACAGATATACACACCATCCCACACATTTTAACTTGGCTATAAGCATAGGTTTGCATACTGAACTTCAGTGTAGACTACGCAACCCTAAGGCCTAGGAGATACCCTTGATAACTCTTTTTTCTCAGCCCATACCCAATCCATCACCAGGCCCTGTCAGTCTTGCCTCTGAAGCAACTCTAGAACCTAGAACCCCTTCCCTTTAACTCCACCACCCCTAGTCCAAGCTGCTCTCATCTCCCCTTTGCCCACTAGTTGGGATGCTCACATCCCTTCCTCAAAATTAAAATCTGAACATGTCACCTACACCCACCTTCAGGAAACCCTTGCATGAATTCTCAGGGCTCTAATAGTAAAGATAAAACTCCCTCAGGTGATCTCCATGGCCCTGCACAGCTGGCCTCCTGCTCTTGCTCGGCTTCATCCCCACCACACGCCCCACCATCCTCTGCTCCAGCTGTGCAAATCAGCCTTTGGGTTTGTGTACTCTCTGCTCCTTCCCAGCACAGACACTTGGCATAACATTGCTCCCTCTACATAAACACTCTTCCCTTCCTCCTCATTTGCCCAGTCAACTTCAACCTTCAACCTCAGGGAAGTCCTCCTGACCTCACTGACTAAGCCAAATCCCCTAGGTTCTCATAGCACTGGGTGTCTTCATAGAACTTATCACAGCTGCAATTGAACATTTGAGTGATTTTTTAAAAATCAGTATCTATCTCTTCATTAGACTGCAAACTCCATAAAGGCAAGAACCATATATATTTTTTAAGTATTTTAAAAAATATTTTACTTATTTATTTTGAGAGAGAGAGCGTGAGCCAGGGGAGAGGCAGGAGAGGGAGAGAGAATCCCAAGCAGACTCCATGCTGAGCACAGAGCCCAACATGAGGCTCCATCTCACAACCGCGAACTAAACGGAAATCAAGAGTTGGTCATACAACCAACTGAGCCACACAGGCACCCCTAAATCTTTCTGATATGAAAAATTAGAGACAGCTGGGTGGCTCAGACGGTTAAGCGTCTGCCTTCAGCTCAGGAGCCTGCTTCTCTCTCTGCCTGCCACACCCCCCTCCCCCCCGCTTGTGCTCTCTCTCTGACAAATAAATAAATAAATAAATAAATAAAATCTTAAAAAAAAAGAAAAGAAAAATTAATGAGCTTCCATGTACTTCATCCAGCTCCAATCATTAGAAAGGATCACAAAGCAGGCCCTTGGGATTCTGGAGCAAAACCATGCCATGTGCAACAGAGATTTATATACCTTTGGGAAACAGCTCCCGGTGCATGACTGGGCCCTGGTTTAGATGAAATTGCTTGAGCATAAGCACTAAGGGACAATACATCAAGACCTTCCCATTGTGAACTGCGTTCTGCTGAACCATAAAGTCAAGTGCTGGCATCAGTAGTTCACTGTAAAATGGAAATGGTGACCAAGCTTGGTTTGTTGATGGGTCAGCCTGGTATGTGGGTGGAAGACAGAAATGGACAGCGGCTGCAGGACAGTCACATTCAGGGACTGCCTTGAAAGACAGTGAGAAGCAAGGGGAAATCTTCCCGATGAGCAGAGCTGCAAATGGTTATGGAAGGAGAGCTATATACAGGACACTACGTATACATTCCTGAGCAGTGGCCAGTGGTCTAGCTGGCTAGTCAGGGGACTGGAAGAAAAAGGTCTGGAAGATTGGAGACAAGGTCTGGGGGTATAGGCATGTGGCTGGACTTTGGGGAGTAGGCACAAAGTATGAAGATTTTTGTATCACACATCAGTACATACCGGAAAGCATCCCCCACGGACAGGAATTGAAAACTAAGTTGATTAAATGACTCAGCCACTTCGTCACTGGCACAATAGGCATATGAATGGAGTTGGTCACAGTGGTAGAGATGGAGGCTAAACATAGGCCCAACAGCACAGAACCCCACATACCAAAACTCATCTAGCCCCTGCTGCCTCGGAATGTCCAATCTGCCAGCAAGAGACCAATGTTCAGCCCAGAGACAGCACTGTTCCTTGAGGAGCCCAACCAGCCACTTGGTGGCAAATCAACTCCATCAGGCCCCTTCCATCCTGGCTGGGCCAGCAGTTCATCCTCACAGGGATAGAGATCTCCGGGAATAGGTTTGCTTTTTCTTCCCACAGAACCTCAGCCAGCACCAATATCCAGACGTTCAGAGAGTACCTAATCCTCCACTATGGAATCCCATCCAGCCTAGCATCCGACCGGCACACCCACTTCCCAGTGAAGTTAGGGAGTGAGTCCATAACACTAAGTCATCTATATTTATACTGGTCATATATGCGCTACACCGTCCAGAAGCTACCAACCTCAAAGAGCACTGGAATGGCCCACTGAAGGCACAACTGAACCACTGGCTTCAATAGTCCGAGACAGGAATCTTTAAGAGCTGGGTGCCATCCTTCAGGATCTAGTATTTGCATTACATCAGAAGTTGTATGTGGGGCTATGTCCCTAAGGAAGAGCACATGGGTCTAGGAACCAAGAGGCAGAAGGAGGAGTGGCCACACTTACCATTACTTCCAAGCACCCACTGAGGGACACTCTGCCTTGCAAAGCTGCAACTCTAAGTGCTGGTTCCCAGAGCTATATTCTGTAGGTCCTAGTGCACTGAACCACGAGCAGCACCTGCCACCCGCGTATTTTGGACTCCTTATGTCTGAGGACCAGCAGACAAGAGTCACCATCTTGGCAGAGATAGTTGAGCCTGAACAACAGGAGGAGGCAGGAATGAGTAAAACATATGCAGAACCCAGGGCTTCTTATACAAATAGCTGATTCCAAGCCTGAGACAGAAAATGTAAAAGATGAGCCTGGGACATCTTGAAATTCCACAAAGCAACTACCAAGTTCATATTAAACAACTCGGGAAGCAATTTGAAGAGGCTTCCAACTGCCAAGATGGGACAATAAAGATAATAACTGCAATGGAACGAAACTCATCAAATACACGTTAAGTCCATGAGTTCATAACAATGTTTTTAAAAGATAGCCACCTTCTGAGGATAACTGGGAACCAGTCAGTACATTATCTTAAAAGTTAACAAAAGTAAAGAATTAAGCACTTACCCTGCCTTTCCTATAAACTCTACTGAGAAATCAAATACATGAAGGGCAGCATCTCCTTATAAAATTATTCCACCTAATAAATGAAACAAAATGATAGATCAGAATATCCCCATGTTGCAACCCTCCCCCCCGTGAACTACTTACAGGATGATATTTGCTAACACCAAAAAAAGTGAACACCAGACATGATGTGCCTCCTGATAAACGAGTACACCACAACCTAGAGTCTCCTCAAAGGGATCAATCCGGAGGCAAATCAGGTCCCTGGATTTTTTGCTGTTTTACAGGGAATACAGTTGCTGATTTACAGGGGATGCAAAGGATAAAGGAGCACATTGAACTGCACCACCAGCACGAAATTAGCAAAACCCAGGCTGTGGGAAACTACAGATCATACAGCCCAGGTTCTTCAAGAGACAAACTGTAAGGAAAAGAAAGGAGTAGGGGGAGCCCTTTAGATGAAAAGACTTAATAGATGCATCAAGTTAAAAAGGAAACCAATTCGATTTCTATAGTATGTAGGGATGTACACTTGGGTGATAAAAACAGTAAAAAAACTCAAGGAAGTGGTTAATATAAAGGTCACAAGGTTGGAAGGAAGGAGGCGGCTGCTCACTCTGTAATAATCCACTGAGTTCAGTTGCATGCTCGTTGATTTATCAGTCCCTGAAATCTCAGAGTCTGAGAAGCCCTGAATTAGAGCAGGTGCAAGAGCCAAAGCAAGCAGCACTTGAGCTGAATGCACGTGATCTACCCAGGGCTGCTGGAGAGGCAGTTGACTCAAGTGTCCTTGAAATACTGAGCTACTAAACACGCCTGTGCTCCTAAATCACACATCCTTCCAAAAAGGATTTGCAGATTATAAAGCAAAACACAGTAGAAAGTGAGGCATTCACAGCAGAATCAGCTGTGAGGAGCAGAGAGATAGACAGTCCCAAGAGAGCCTCGATTTCTAAAACAGGACTGACACTCACCTTCTCAGCAACGTCTCCTGGAAAGGGTGTTGCTCCTGCACTGTTTCGGCTGACTGAGGCTGCCAGCACCCTCCACTAAAGCACATAACTAAGCACATGACACCCACCACACAGAGCCATGACCGGTCAGCTGTACAAGTTCTGTCTGTACAAGACCACATACAGAAAGGGTCATTTAACTCTAACTGCCATGAGCACTGGCTCCAGTAATCAGCACCTAAAAGCTGGAAGAAGATAAAGAAGAAGCACTGCTAGGTTACCTAAAAGAGACTCCCCCCCTTATTCCCTGAGACATAAGGCCCCGCCATGGGGTGAGTCGGCTGTGTGTTGTCTGCGATTTTCAGGCCACACACTGCACTCGAGACACACAGTTGCCACATCTCAGCCCAGCAGTTGTGCTCTGACCACAGGTTTCTATGTCTCACGTCGTAGGAGGACCCAAAGCAGCAGGACTCGTCTTCACGGGTGGAAGTGTGTACTAAGAATGCCACACACAGGTGACACGGCTCTGGTGACATGGTGCTGGCAGCATGTTGTCTCTCCTCAGTCCATATCTACCAAGCACCAGCAAAGTTCACGAGCCCACAAATCTGCTCCCCTCCCCGTCTGACTTGACTCTGGCACTAGACTTCCCTGAGCGTCACAATCTGGCTGGCTCCTGCACATCTGCACACCTGTGCTCACACGGTTCTCACTACCTGCAACACCCACTCCCTCTGACAATCCCCCACCACCCTAAGCACAGCTCACTATGGTCACTACCTTCCCTGGTGTCCTACTGCCCCACAGCAGCACTTGCCTCTGAGTTCCTTGAGGACTGGGGGTCTGGGTCTCAGTCAGGAGCCAGGGCTTGATACAACAGGGCAGTAACAACCACTAAGGTTCATCTAGCACTTACTGCACACCTGACCCTGTTCCAGACTTAATGTGTAGTCAGGTAGTAATCACAACCACCCTTTGTGGTGCAGGTACTACTATCATTCCCATTTTACGGGTGGTGAGTAAATGGAGGTTCAGGAATTAAGTAGCCTTCTCTGGATCACATTAGCAGTGCAAGGATTTAACTTAAGGACTTTTGGGTCCATAGTCTGTCATCTTATCCACTGCCAATGAATTCATTTATTCCACAGATGCTTACTGTGGAAGTAGCCAGCTGCTACTTTGTGAATGGATTGTGTCCTTCCCTCATAAATCTAACATTTAGAATTAGCAAATAATTAGTACAACTGTTGCAGGTGTTAGGAAGCAAAATAAAGTAGAATAAGGGGATAAAAGTGACTGATGGGACTTGTTAGTGTTTTAGAGTGGTCAGGGTGGGCCTCTCTGAGGACATTTGAGCAGAGACATGAATCAAGCAAACTAGTAGTTGTCGGTGGAAAAGCCCCAAGCTTGGAGTGAGACAGTTCTCCATGCAAACCACTTATCGGATGTGTGGCTTTGGGCAAGTGACTAAACTTCTCTGACATTGAATTTCCTCACCCATAAACCAGTGATAATCTACACTTGCCTTGCAGAGGTATGAGGAAAAGGGAGAAGTATGTATGTAAAGGACCTGGCTTAAGGTCATTTCTGGCCTAGGCCCACAACAGACATACATGCAGCGAGTTCTATGCTGCCCTTCTCGCCCAGCCAGGAACCTCCCTTCCCCCTCGCCACCCACCTCCCCAGCTTCCAAAAACCTGCAGACTCCCATGGCCCACTCACGCTCCCTGCTGGCAGGATACGGCACTGCAGCTGTCCTTAAACCCTCCAGTTCCTTTCCTCGCCTCTTCGAAAAGCCTTACCTGGGCACTCACCGCCAGCCAGTCACCAGGGACGGAGATGAGTGAGAGACCCTGTCGGACTCTCCAGGGGCTCAGAGCCTAGGGAGTGGGCCCAACATGAAAACAGCAACAACCCAGAGAGGAGGTACCAGCATCTAAGCAACTACAGGAGCACGGTGACAGAATGATTAAATGTGCCCACGAAGGATTAGGGAAGGCTTCATAGTGGGTGACTCCGAAAGTGACCTTGAACAATGAACAGGAAGTAGGCACCAGGGAAGGTATTCCATCCAGGCAGGGAGAACATACAGGCAAAATCAGGGAAGTATAAAAGAGAATATTAATTGGTTTGAGATCCTCTATCTGACCAAGCCACACTTCTGGAATTTCCTGCAAAAGTAGCTTGGCTGAAGAATAAAACTGAAGGAAGCTGGTTCCCAGGACCCTCATAAAGCTCTACTATGTACCATCTTGGGAAAAACAAATGCTTCTCTCAAGAAAAAGGTTTTTTTATCCTGAAGGAAGATAGTGTCTCATGTACCCTATGTTCCCACACCTGGTCTTCCTTACCCTTCAAGAAATACCCCATCTTGTCGTCAACTGACAACCTTTGCAACCTTGGCCAGGTCCCTTCCCCTCTGTGCCTCAGCCTCCTCTTCTGTGGAGTGGGAAAATTAACTTATGTGCATCCTTCTCAAAGACCCATTTGAGTTATGAACTACGAAAGCTCCTGGTGCTGCAGCAGAAAGGACCCAGGAGACGCCAGGCCCTGAGGGGGCACCCTGGGCAGTTGAGGAAGGAGCCAAGGCAATGCTACAGCTTCTCACACTCCCATGGACCAAACGGCACCCCTGCCACCCACTGCTCACAAACCCCCATAAAAGTCAGGGATCCATGCAGTTTTGTTTCAGGTGTTTTATTAAGTGGGCCATACTGTAGCTGGTTTCTAGGTTGCAAAACAACATAAATTTAACAATAATAACATAGCCAGTTAGACTGTGACAAGCTTCTTCCTTCCTTAAAAAAAAGAAAAAAGAAAAGAAAAAGATTTAAAACACAAAATGGAGAGTTAAATAAATAAGAGGAAAAAAAAGGAAAAGAAAACCTGTTAAAACATGCTTATGTTTACTTCTGTGCAGCTGTGTGCCAAGAGGAAACGTGATTTTCTGCACGATGGTGCATCCTGGCATGTCTCCGTTCCAAATAATACTGACAGAAAAAGAAAAGATGTGGGACTGACTCATCGGTGCTTGCAGAGGCACTACTAAAAATCCCTTTGATTGGAGCTTGGGGCTTCCTGCTCAGCACACCTGTGTGTGGCCCATGAAAGCCAAATATCCATAACAATGTTAATATAGAAAACATTAGTTTAAAAACAACGTGGGATGGCCTCATGCCCAGGCGGGGGTGAGGCAGCAGAACTGCCTGCACCGTGCGCGCCGCAGGCTCAGTCAGGGGAGGCCGCAGGCTCCCAGCACGCGGCCATGGCGAGGGAGGGCACCAGCTTCAAAATAAGCGGCACCAACCTCGTCTCCCTCTCCCTAGCACTCTTTCACATGAAAGTGTGTAAAAAGCAAATCAGCAAATAAACTCTAAAATAGATTATTTATTCCAAAAATCCTCTACTTTTCTTTTTACAGTGAGTGTACATCTCCTGTCTCCTGCACAACTTGCTTAAATCCCTTGGGAAGAAGGGTCAGAGCTGCAGGGTGAGTCTCTCTCGGTCCTGTTAGCTGGTGCTGGGAGGTCAGATGTCGATGCCCTTGACAAGGGATGTCTCCAGCGTGATGTTGAACTCCTGCAAGGTCTGCAGCACGCGGATCAAGGAATTGACAAGTGTGTGGTCTTTGATAAGCGCCACATCCTCATACATGTGTGCAGTGATGGGGCAGTCAGCCAGCAGGGCAATCCAGTGGTGTAGGAGGTGATCTCTGGCAGGGAAGGATCAGTCCGGATGGATCAGAAGGGAAGGGGAAGGGAGACAGTTAGTACAAGGCCAAGGGGTAAACTTGCTCCATCACTTCTTGAACAAAGTCTGAAGCCGGAGAAGTGGACAGCTTCCCCCAGCCCCCTCTCCCTCCATCACAGTGCTTGGCAAAGACACCTTACATGGCTTTAAACGGCTCCTACTAGGTACTACTCAGCCCCAGGGACACCACCCAACCTGACCCAAAGTGACCCATTTACCTGCCACCAGGTCCACACCTCCTCCCCTGCCTCCCCCTGCCTCCCTAGACAAGCCCACCACCAAGCAGACACCAGGTCCAGTGAGTACCACCTCTTCCATCTCAATAGCCAATCTGTCCCAGAGCAGAGATTTAGTAGTTTGTCCAAGTTCAGATGGCTAGTAAGTGGCTGATCTGAGAATGTGAACCTAGTCAATCTGGTTCCAGAGTCTGTTTTTAACTACTCTGCCAACTTCCTCCCTTCCTTGGCCCAAATGAACTACTGCCTTAAGTTTATTTGGCCTTCACACTCTCACCTGACCCACCGGACAGCCCCTAACAATCTTGCCCACTCTGATGTATATCATCCATGGTATCAAATTCATATCATTTCAGTCCCCTGATTAAACAACTCTGTCCTAATATGGAAGGATTCTCTGCCCCAGCTCCCCGAGGCCTCTATCCTTTCAACTGTTTCCTACGACTGCTCTTCCTTCTGTTATTTCCTAACCCCACATCCTTTGCTTCCTTTGGGACTTCTCTGCTAGTTCTGTCTGCTTCAAACTCCCTCCCTACTTCTAACCCTTCCATTAAGGCTCACCTCAAATACCACCTCCTCCCTTCTCTGATCTTTCTCCTCTACAGCTTCAGCATAACTTATGAATGCATGCTTCCTTTTGGCACTCTCACAACCTTCTGCTTGATACTGTATTTAATTAGGACACGTAAACTTTTAAATGGCAAGGACCATGTTTTATTCAGCTCATTCCCCCTGCCTTCTATAACGCCTGGCGCATTCAGATGGGTGCTGAAGGAATGACTTGATAGACTCTGCTTCAAATTTCACCAGTGGAATGGTTTTATTCCTTCCCATCAAAATGGGCCCCCACACACTCTCATCCCCACCCCTCCGTATCCTCACACATATGCTTCGTACATGGAAATTAAGGGCCTCCAAGGCCTCACCTGCCCAGGGGCATCTGGTCATTAGCCACTCCCACCCCCTGCCCCATGTTAGGCCCCAGCACCACCTCCAAGGCTGGGTGCTGTGCACTCCGGGCCATGAGGCTGCAGTACCTGGCTCCCAAGCACACCAGCATCTGAAACTTGCCGTCCTTGCCTATGTTCCGGGGAGTATTATTGATTGCAGTGACAAATCGGCAGAAGTTCCGGGCCCTTGTATGCCAGTTTTCCTCAGGGACAAGTTCGTTCTGCTCCAAGGTCTCATAATAGGTTTGTGCTTTTTCTGTGAAGAGTAGAAAAGCTTGCCAATGACAAAGGCTCACAAAACCAACCTATCCCTAACTGTCCTGCAGGCCACTAACCATGGGTCTCTCTATGTTGATGCAGGTAACTTAATGTAACATGAATGTTCTGACATCACTGGTCACATTTCAAAATATAAGGTCCCTATTTTTTTTTTTTAAGATTTTTTATTTATTCGAGAGAGAGTGAGAGAGAGCACAAGAGGGAAGAGGGTCAGAGGGAAAAGCAGACCCCCCGCTGAGCAGGGAGCCTGATGTGGGACTCGATCCCGGGACTCCAGGATCATGACCTGAGCCGAAGGCAGTCGCTTAACCAGCTGAGCCACCCAGGCGCCCAAAGGTCCCTATCCTTATGTTTTAAATTTCTGTATGTGGTCCTTGATATAAAGATGGTTCTTTCCCTAGTCTGAAGATTAAAAAAAGAAGAAGAAGAAAGAAAAACACTCTTGAGGTAAAAGGTTCTTGCACGAAAATTCTCCAAAAAATCCAGTGGGTACATCACAGGGCTTGGACTCCAAATACTATCAACTGGCCTTTTGGATCTACAAGGAAAAAGTGTGAGGACTTGTTTCTAAGTCGTCAAGAAAAGCCAGAGCAAACAAAAACAGATCTAATTTGAGAGTCAGCTGGTTTGGCTTCTGGACCTCAGACTCCAGTGGTCAGCACCCACATTGTGTTGATGAGTCCCCATGTCTCTGCATGCTTTTCCCACCCTCACACCCTGGCTCAACTCACCCAGGAAATCCCAAATGAAGACATTTTTGAAGAGCCGGGGGGATTTAAATCCATGCTGGAAAGCCTGTTCCAGGGCCGAGACAAGGCCACATTCTCCACAGAGCAACAGCGTCAGACTGCCTCGCTATGTAAAGAAACAAGAGAACGCCAGGCTTGCCTCAGCCAAGCTGCCTTCCCGCCACTGCTTCCCCAAACCCACAGTCCACAGCTGGGGAGCAGCAAGAGCCTGGCTGGGACCTTGTCTATCTCCCCAGCACCTGGCACGTGAGTGGCACAGAGCAGCTCCCAGGGCACAGCTGCTCAATAGAGGATGGATCTGGGTCCCCCCAAGAGGGACAAAGCCAGAGTGACCACTGCTCAGGGAGATCCAGGCAAATCCAGAAGAGGATAGGAATATACACTGTTCATTAGAGGCCCAGGGACTCTGCTGGGTCATTAGTATGTAAGGAAAACAGGGTAACCCAAGGCAGAGGCCCCTGAGGAAGGAATCTGCTCAATGTCAAACTGAAGCACACAACCTAGACTCTGGGTTGTCCACACTACATGGGCCTGGAGAAAGATTATTCTCTCTTACTCAATATAAAGCACTGGGTTGGAGGGCAGGAAGGCTCACCTCTTTCTCGGGCTTATGGAAGTGCTTCACGATGCCATTGACTGCCTCCCCAATGGACTCCTGGATCTGCCCGGTGTTCAGCTCTGATAAAAATCAAGCAGACAACCCTAACCAATCTCAGAAGCTAACAATGCTTAGCTGACTGAGCACAAGACTGAGAACACAGGAAGGGCTCATGGGAGAGGCAGGATAGCCTGGACCCTAGGAAGAGTGGCTCTTGCCCATCCACCTTTGTTGACGTAGCCCTTGCTAAAATCTTGGGGGAAAAGCAAAAGCTAATACCTCAGAGTTCCATCTCTAAGAAAGTCTGGTAAAGTTTATTTTCCATTTTACCCTGGAACTTCTGGCAACCAAAAGAGGGCCAAGACTTGGCTGTGAGGCCCAGGAAAAAGGAAGGAGAAGGCCAGAAGGCAGACCCCTCTCCTCTCTAGAATCATATATAAATAGTACAGAGGATATAGGCCAGGTTGCATGAGCCCTCCCCTCTCCTTCCAGGCGTCTAAGGAGTGTGACACCCACCCACCCCCTGACACACACACACACACACACACACACACACACACACACACACACACACAGATAGATGAGAAGAGGGTGACAAATGCCTGTGGCTGCTTTCTTGTCAGAAGTGGTTCCTGAGGCAGCTGCACAGGCTGGGGTCTGGACTCCCATATCAGGGTTCCCAAACATCTGCCCACATTCCCCACCTGGGTGGCATGAGGGCCCAGCCCCTCCTCCCACTTACTGGGCTTGTTGTTGGGTGAGATGGTAACGAGCCTCCGGATGACGCTGGGGGACTGCTGCAGGGGTGGGGTCCGGCACGGCCTCTCATCCACCTCAGGCTGGGACGTGAGCAACTCCCCAACCAGGACCCGCTCCAGGCTCCCGTCATCTATGCCTTTCCCCAACCACCGACCACATGGGAACCTAAAGGTCAAGCAATGGCTTGTCAGAGCTGCCAGCCCCTCCAATGTCCTTCCCCTTGCTGCTCAGCAAAAGCCATCAAAAAGCCAATCCCTGGAGACAGGCTCTGAAACCAGGCTGGGGATCCCTCAAGGCCCTGTTCATCCACCCCACTGTGCATCATCGGGGAAGCCACCTGAATGATGGGTGGCCTGGAACCTGTGTACAGCAACATCATATGTCTTAGCTTGGAAAACCCCCCTTCTGTTTCTTTTCAGGTGCATGAGGCAGAGCCAAATAGTCTACCACGACCTAAAAGGTCTCCTTGAGAACTCCACATACCCAGGCATCAAACCCAGCCCCTGGTATACCTTGCCCCACTATCTTAGGGCATAGCTGAGGGAACACTTACTTGTAGGTATGTCCTGTGATCTCATTCCTGACCATCACATACTCCACCAGCCATTTGGCATACAGCCCAGAGTTATCATGGCCTATCTGTACCGTAGTGAGCTTTCCCAAGTTCTGGCACTGTGAAAAAAACAGCCAAATAAAGAGGGCGGGTAGGTCAAGAAAGTAAGAGAACAGAGAGGCACTACTCAGAGGCACAGATCTGACTGGCTGCCTGTAACCTGGCCCCTTCGCATCTATAGGGAAGAGCTCATGGCTCTACCTACCACCAAGGCTGGTGGTACAGCACTCTCATGATGGGAAATGACTGAGAAAGATGCTACTATCTGCAGAGAACAGGGCCTACAAGCAGAAGGGTCTGGAAGTGGGACAGCAGTCTGAGATTCAGAGGTCTCTGTGAACATTTGGGCTCAGCAACTAAAGAACTCTTGGGGATTTCTCAACATGCCATGGGCAGGGAGTTATGCAAGTCCAGATGGGGTAAGTGCCTTCGAGTCAGAGACCGCTTAGACAGGGCAGGCTCCCCCATTCTTGGGTCAACCCTTGGCTCCAGCCTCTGATCATCTCAGGACAGGTCAAGTGTGCTAATACATTAATAGTATAAAAGCAAGACCACCATAAAACCCTGCAGAAAGCTCCCATAAACAGTCATTGCAAACTCAGATCCCGAAAGAGCCTGGGGTTGTGATACCTAGATAACACATACCTCAAAGGTCATCTCTAACACATTCCTGGGAATCTGCAGGATCTGTGTCTCACCCAGTTCTCCCGAAATGCAGATCCACGGATTGGCGGTGAACATGGAGCCCCCCAGCTTCTTGCTCGGTACAATCAGGATATGGTATGGGATCACTGTTTGGGGGAAGCCACAAAGGCATTGAGGGAGATAAGGAATCCCTCCCATACCTGAAAGGGCCCTGACCTGCTTGCCCAGGTGTGCTGGCATGCTTACAGCCCCTGCTGTACTGGCCCCAACAGAGCCAGGAGCAGCAGGTCCCAGGACCTAGTCTCTGGCTGGCTTAAAATATTAGCCAATCCTACCCTCAGTCTCTCTCCTCTCAGGGTTACCACCCAACCATCAAAGATCCAAGCCCATCTGCAGGCTCAGAGACTAAGCGAATTTGTTCCTTAAATAATATCACCAACTCCATGTTGTACTGAATTGCTTTTCAGAGCACTTTTCAATCTATCATCTTGTGAACTCTAATAACAATCTCCAGAGAGGTCCTATAATGCCTTTTCTGAGGCACTGAAAGGGAAATAGTTTCCGCTGAGTCTCCTAAGTTCCAGTCCAGTACGGCTTCTCCAGCAGCCTACAACATTCATCCCAGAGAGGGAGGATGGGTGTCAGACAGAAGCAAGAGTCCATGCTGCTGAGGCTTCTGAGTCACCCGTCAAACAACTAACCATGGGGCAAATTCAGAGACTAACCCCTAAGGAAAAGAGCATCCTGGTACCAAAGAAAGATAAGGCTCCAAAAGCCTTCCTTAGACCATACTGAACCGTCCTTCCTCATGCTGCAAACAGGGAGACAGGCCCACAGCAGAGGTCAACTCTGCTCCCAGAAACCTAATGAATTAGGGCAGAGCAGAGCCTGGACCCAAATCTCCCACCACAACCCGGAGTTCTGTTACTTCAGGAAGAGTCATTTTTCCCTGTGTGCTGGTCTGAAACCTTCTAGGATGCTGAATCACTCTCTGAGCCCAAAACAAAAGGGAGATTTCTTTACAGGTGTGCAAAGAGGGCAGTGAACTTCACCACACCACCCACCTCCACTCCACCTTCATTGCCTTAGGCCCCCAGGGCAGTGCCTAGAACAACAGTGACAACATGATGGCCAAAAAGACTGAGCTCCCCAGGTCAGAACAAGAGTAAGAAGCTTCAGAGAAAAAACCACCTCCACAGAGGGCAAATGTACCTCTCTCCTACAGAAGCAAAAGGCAAATAGAAAGTGCAAATGACAATCTTCTTTCTTTAAAAAAAGGGACAGTGAGCTAGCCTTATGCAGGCTCATGAAGACTGGCATTGAGAAGGCTAGTGGGGAGCACAGGGCTACTCACGGATAGTTGTGAAGACATTGGTGAAGCAAAAGTAATCGACGGCATTGAAAGAGAGGAGGTGATAGAGGAACTGCTCCTTCTCGTCGTCACAGCGCAGGAAGGCATAGCGCTTGTACAACTTTCTGTCGGAGAGGATGCAATACATCAGTCCCCCGGCCAAAAGGAGGGGAAAGAGGCTAGAATTACTCAGTTCTGGAAGAACGCTAAGGGAAGAATAAGACGTCAAGCTTCAAGTTCTGTAGAGTCACCTAAAAAAGGAACAAAGCCAGCTACTCCATCTAAATGAGGCCTAGAGGGAAAGTGACTGAAACTACAGCAGAAACAACAAAACCAAACTCTACCTGTGTCCAAGCATTGATGTTACCACAATGCAGTGTCAGAAGTCATGGGATCCCCTTTCCTAAATCCCCACTTCCAGGGGCTGGAAGTGTCACCCTTCAGGGATGGCACAGGTCCTCTCAGGCTTCTAGCTAGGGGCATCACCCCAGTGTGTGGTGTGGGAATAATAACGGCAGGAGGTCTGTGAACCCCAATCATTACCAGGGCCAGCCTCAGACCCTCAGCAGACCTAAGACCCATGAGTCAAAACACTGCTCTGAATGTGAATGTAAGCCCAGGACAGCTTGAGTCAATAAAGGGAATGATCCAGGTCACAGGCAAGGAAGAGCTACATACATCATGTCCTTCCTCTCTTTTCAAACTTTCTCCCATCCCCATCCCCACCCCCACTTACTCATCAAAGGCCAACTCCTTTGCCTGACATTGTAGACCCTCTCCAACAGCAATGACACCTTCCCCAAATAGAGGGGGCATGAAGAGCCAAGTGCACAGGCCTTCAGCACAGAGAAAAAAAAAGAAGGTAACTGTCCTGGTTGCCAAGATTGCAATCACTGTGGCCAAAGAGATGGATTCAGTAAATCTCTGAAAGTTTTACCTATAAGGTACACCCAAGAGATTAATTCACCATCCAGGGCCTACAATGTACAGGTGCTGGAGAGGGAACACCTATCCTCAAATACAGTCCGGGTGAATAAATCAGGTAAAGGCCATGGTATAAGACTGCCCATAATGAGTTGCCAAATGAAAGGCTCTCTGTGGGAATTTAAAGAGCCATAAGCCTCAATGGTCCTAGATGAGGAGAGGCCTAAAGGACAGCACGAATTTAGACAGATCTTGCAGAAGAAAGAGGACAGGGTACGGAAACCAGTTTGGCTGGAGTTGAATGCTCAGGGAGATGAACAGTTAGCAATGAGGCTGAAAGGCTGGGCTACAGTCAAATGAAGGAAGGCCCTAAATAGTCAGCCTAAAGAGTTTGCAATTTGCCCTACAAGTAATGGGTTTCTGCAATTTACCCTGGAAGTAAAGGGAAAGCCACAGCGGTTTCAGAAAATTTAAATTTAGTGCATCTGAGGAGTGAAAGACTGAAACTAAGGCAGTGGCACTAGATAAGAAGACAGGTGGAGGCAAAGGCAAAGGACCTGGACGTGCATGTGGAAGGTAAAGCAAAGCAAGGAATCAAACTGGACCCCAAGTTTCAAACTAGGTAGGGAGGAATGGGGGTGTTCAGGGAGAAGAGTGGCAACATTAACAAAACATTGGAGGGAAAGGTAGTTACGGTGAAGAATTCTGTGAAGCTTGCTTTTGTTCTGTCTGAACAAAAGGTAAGATACCTGAATGGAAATAAATGCAGGACTGGAGCTCAGGAGAAAGTCAAAGCTACAGCTTCAGATGTGCAAGTCACATGATGAGTCACAGAAGTCATGACAATGGGTGAGACCCCTAAGTGAGAGAGAAGTGTGAAAAGAACATGTGTGCATGCAGAGAACTAAGGACTGGAAAGGGTAGGGGAGAAAGAGATCATAAGGCCATGGCAGCCATGCAAAGTGAGTTTTGAGGTAAAGGGACTACTGCACAGTAAGAGTCACTGCAGGGAGGTCAAGGAGAAACAGTGTGAGCTCAATATATAGAGCTAACTTTTCCCCTAGACCCTACAGCCCCATTAACCTGCCTCGACCTAACCCCCTTCTCCAAGCTGCAAACAGTTTTGGAGGCTACCTGGAAATCCCAGAGCCTCAGGAACATTCTACCAAGATACACTCTCCAAGGCTGCCCACCTCCCCTGTCTGTGCAGCTATGCACACATTTTATGTGCCCAACTGAATACCTACTAAGTGCTAGGCAACATGCTCATTCATGCCCTCAGTGAAAGCAAATTATAATAAGCAGCAAGCAACTAGATAATAATAATACAGCCCATCAGTGTTGGGGCAGGTTTGAATAAATACTGTGACAAACACTATGGGTGCCCAGGGGAAGAATGTACCAAGTCTCTGAGGTGTCTAGACAAACTCTAGTGAAAAAAACTTCTGACTAGGCCCTGAAAGGACTAAAGACATACTGAGAAGGGTGAGTAGTAGTATGATGTGGCTGGAGCTTTAAGCAGACTGAAGAGAAAGAGAAGAGAGAGCAGAATGAAGGAATAAATAGGTTTTGATGAAGGGCCCCTTTTTTCTCCTTACACCCCATCCAAAATGCAATCTGTGGCAGCAAAACTCATCTTCCACTCACTGGAGTAGCACTGGGGCCAGACTATAAGGTGGAAAGTTTCTAGTACTGAGTAAATTCTGAGCTTATCTCCTTTTAATGGGGCTACAGTTTAAAGAAACCAAAATTAGTCTCCTGACCAAGGTCTGTGGCCTGGGCCTTTAGGCTCATACACACCCTAGACCCAGCCACTGTTCTGGACTTCACAAAGTGCTTGTGCTTGACCCCCTTTCAGATGCCTCCCCATCCTCCTGCTGGTGACACCCAGTGGGAAACACTCCTGGCCCTATCCTGCTACAATGGCCATTTCTTTTTCTTAACCACACACAACTGTCCCCTGGAATCTGGTGTGCACACACTTCCCTTCCAAAGGCTTACATGTTCACTTGTTCTCTTTTAGTTGTTCTCCCAGTCTTCAAATTTTGTCCCTAAGCCCTTTTGTCTCTAAATCAAATTTAAGTGCTTTAAGAACTGCTGTTTAACCTCTCAAAATGACCTCTCTAAGTTATCAAGGTTTTAAACCTAGTTCTTGCTATGTTTTACATACACAGTAAACAATCGAAATCATTATATTTTCACTTTGAATAAAAACAGATACTGCAGGTTTAATCAACTGGCTACACAAAATTTCCCCAAGGCCTAGTCCTCTGGTTCATCACATCCTTGGGGAAGTCAGATAATAAAGGACATCATGAAAAGATGCCTAAGGAAATGCTAAACAAAAATGTCCAAGAGGCTTGCCAGTGAAGAAAGAGCCAAACATAGACAGGAAAAGTGGAGAGGTGGTAGCCCAAGAGGCAGAGAAGAGGGACAGTCCTCCTTTCCACTCCTCCTCTGGTAGCTAGGGTACAAAAAAAATACAAAGAATATCAAATCCAGAGAAGGGAACTGTAGGTTTAATGGCCCCTGGGAATGTGAGAACCATGGAATCTCTCCTCTTCCTCTTTCTAGGTGGAAAGTGTGGAGGGAGGGGGCCCATGAGAGCCATCAGAAAGCCCTTTTAAGCTCTAGGGAAACTAAGGAAGGGTCCAGAGATGAAGAGGAAGGATTGGGTTGTTTTGGGCTGGCCCTGGCCTCAGAAGGGAACAAAAGAGATAAGGGGATATCTTAGAAGTTTCCTTTTCACTCCCTAGTCCTTTCTTCCCCAGGACAAGAAAGAGACCAAGAAAATGCCCTGTGCCTAAGAGGTATACAAGTCTCCTGAGTGCAGTAAGGAGAGGGGAGCTCCAAAACTCTGAGGTACCCAATAAGGACCCCACCTTTCTCACTACCTCTTTATGAAAGCTATTTGGGGACATACAAATGGAGAAGGTAGGAAGAACAAACATAGCAGAATTTTTCTTCTATAGTTAAAGAGGGAGAAGAGGAAATGCTACAAAATCTTCATATGCAATTTGAGTTTAGCTGAACACAGCAGAAATGAAATAGTGAATAGTCTCCCTCCTCACACAGGGGTTTCCAAACCCTCCCCACCATTCCTGGGAGCCTGGTTCTACTCCAGGTGGAATGGCCTTACTTGGTGAGCTCATGGTCTGAGAGAAGCTGCTTCAGGTGTCTGGAAAGTAACTTTTTTTCCATGGATAGTCGCACCCATGCTCTGGCCTTCCCCACATCAGTCTTGATTTCCCCAATGTTCTGGATGTGCCTGAAGGGAGAATGGGAAAAAGGAGGTGGGGAGTGGGGCAGAAGCAGAACTCACTACCAATACCTCCCCCTGTAAAGCCAAGCAGGCCTGGTGAGACAATCCTATCCCATCCTGGTGACAATCCAACTCTCTTGTTCTCTAAATCCTGGGCTTCCGTGTGGCTTTGCAGAAAGGCTCACCACAATTTGCAGGGGGTGGGGGGTAGGGGCGGTGACAATACAGCTCTCAAAAAAAACCAGGCAAACCCTGGAGCCCTGTGATACTCGGGTATAATTCTCGGAAAATGTCAGGAAACTCAACTGCTCATACAGCTCTACAGCTGCATCATGAAGCACAAGACCAATGACGAGGTCTTCCTGGTTAATGGAGATGCTGTAGAAGCCTAGGTCACTGAGACCCTGCTATGTAAAGTAGACACCTAAGGAGCAACTGAAAACAGGCTTTTAGTGGCTTAGTATATATGAACCCAGACTGACCTCATATCCTGAATGAGGGAGATTCTCAGGGGAGACATGACCGAGCTGGCATCAGACTTCCTCCGTTCTGAATCAAGAAGTATTCCTAGAACAAAAAAGCTGGTCATGTCCCAAGAGAGATCTGACTATCCAAAGAGCTGACTCTTCCTACAGGGAATAGTTGGTTACTTTGGTAACAGTTTCATGAATATTTATTAACTACTTAGTAGGTATCAGATGCTATACTTTTATACATATTATCTCATTTAATCCTCTAACAACTAGATAGCCAAGGAAGGTACCACAGAGAAGGAAACTGAAATTCAGAGAAGGTAAATGCTTTGCCCTAGTTACCAAGTGGCAAAGTCAGGACTGGAGGAAACACAAATTTTCTGGCTCCTAATCCAGCATGTTGTCATCATGCATCCACAGAAGCAGTATTCCCATTTGGAGCTACTACTCATGTCCTGTTCTTGCCTCAAACTGGGCTACAAAAGAGCCAAGGGACTGTGTAAAGAACATGTCCCAGAATGTTTAGGATCTCTAGATACAACACAAGCATACCACATTTTGTTGCACTTTCACTTTATTGTGCTTCACAGATACGGTTTTTTGTTTTTTGTTTTTACAAATTGAAGGTCTATGGCAACTCTGTGTCAAGCAGGTCTACCGGCATCACTTTTTTTTTTTTCCAGCATCACTTTTCTTTTTTTTTTTTAGATTTTTTATTGTTATGTTAATCACCATATATTACATAATTTGTTTTGGTGTACTGTTCCGTGATTCATTGTTTGTTCATAACACCCAGTGCTCCATGCAGAATGTGCCCTCCTCAATACCCATCACCAGGCTAACCCATCCCCCCACCCTCCTCCCCTCCAGAAACCTCAGTTTGTTTTTCAGAGTCCACCATCTCTCCTGGTTCGTCTCCCCCTCTGACTTACTCCCCTTCATTCTTCCTCTCCTGCTATCTTCTTCTTTTTTCTTAAAATATGTTGCGTTATTTGTTTCAGAAGTACAGATCTGTGATTCAACAGTCTTACACAATTCACAGCGCTCACCGTAGCACATACCTTCCCCAATGTCCATCACCCAGCCACCCCATCCCTCCCACCCCCCACCACTCCAGCAACCCTCAGTTTGTTCCTGAGATTAAGAATTCCTCATATCAGTGAGGTCATATGATACATGTCTTTCTCTGATTGACTTATTTCACTCAGCATAACACCCTCCAGTTCCATCCACGTTGTTGCAAATGGCAAGATCTCATTCCTTTTGATGGCTGCATAATATTCCATTGTGTATATATACCACTTCTTCTTTATCCATTCATCTGTCGATGGACATCTTGGCTCTTTCCACAGTTTGGCTATTGTGGACATTGCTGCTATAAACATTGGGGTGCACGTACCCCTTCGGGTCCCTACATTTGTATCTTTGGGGTAAATACCCAGAAGTGCAATTGCTGGATCGAATGGTAGCTCTAATTTCAACTGTTTGAGGAACCTCCATACTGTTTTCCAGAGGGGTTGCACCAGCTTGCATTCCCACCAACAGTGTAGGAGGGTTCCCCTTTCTCCACATCCCCGCCAACATCTGTCGTTCCCTGACTTGTTAATTTTAGCCATTCTGACGGGTGTGAGGTGGTATCTCATTGAGGTTTTGATTTGGATTTCCCTGATGCCGAGCGATGTGGAGCACTTTTTCATGTGCCTGTTGGCCATTTGGATGTCTTCTTTGGAAAAATGTCTGTTCATGTCTTCTGCCCATTTCTTGACTGGATTATTTGTTCTTTGGGTGTTGAGTTTGATAAGTTCTTTATAGATTTTGGATACTAGCCCTTTATCTGATATGTCATTTGCAAATATTTTCTCCCATTCTGTCGGTTGTCTTTTGGTTTTGTGGACTGTTTCTTTTGCTGTGCAAAAGCTTTTTATCTTGATGAAATCCCAATAGTTCATTTTTGCCCTGGCTTTCTGTGCCTTTGGTGATGTTTCTAGGAAGAAGTTGCTGCGGCTGAGGTCGAAGAGGTTGCTACCTGTGTTCTCCTTTAGGATTTGGATGGACTCCTGTCTCACGTTTAGGTCTTTCAACCATTTGGAGTCTATTTTTGTGTGTGGTGTAAGGAAATGGTCCAGTTTCATTCTTCTGCATGTGGCTGTCCAATTTTCCCAACACCATTTGTTGAAGAGACTGTCTTTTTTCCATTGGACATTCTTTCCTGCTTTGTCAAAGATAAGTTGACCATAGAGTTGAGGGTCCATTTCTGGGCTCTCGATTCTGTTCCATTGATCTATGTGTCTGTTTTTGTGCCAGTACCATACTGTCTTGATGATGACAGCTTTGTAATGAAGCTGGAAGTCTGGAATTGTGATGCCGCCAGCTTTGCTTTTCTTTTTCAATATTCCTCTGGCTATTCGGGGTCTCTTCTGGTTCCATACAAATTTTAGGATTATTTGTTCCATTTCTTTGAAAAAAGTGGATGGTATTTTGATGGGGATTGCATTGAATGTGTAGATTGCTCTAGGTAGCATTGACATCTTCACAATGTTGGTTCTTCCAAATCCATGAGCATGGAACGTTTTTCCATTTCTTTGTGTCTTCTTCAATTTCTTTCCTGAGTATTTTATAGTTTTCTGAGTACAGATCCTTTGCCTCTTTGGTTAAATTTATTCCTAGGTATCTTATGGTTTTGGGTGCAATTGTGAATGGGATCGACTCCTTGATTTGTCTCTCTTCTGTCTTGTTGTTGGTGTATAGGAATGCCACTGATTTCTGTGCATTGATTTTATAGCCTGCTACTTGACTGAATTCCTGTATGAGTTCTAGCAGTTTTGGGGTGGAGTCTTTTGGGTTTTCCACATACAGTATCATATCATCTGCAAAGAGTGAGAGTTTGACTTCCTCTTTGCCGATTTGGATGCCTTTGATTTCTTTTTGTTGTCTGATTGCTGTGGCTAGGACTTCTAATACTATGTTGAATAGCAGTGGTGATGGTGGACATCCCTGCCGTGTTCCTGACCTTAGGGGAAAAGCTCTCAGCTTTTCCCCATTGAGAATGATATTGGCTGTAGGTTTTTCATAGATGGCTTTTATGATATTAAGGTATGTACCCTCTATCCCTATACTCTGAAGAGTTTTGATCAAGAAAGGATGCTGTACTTTGTCAAATGCTTTTTCTGCATCTATTGAGAGGATCATATGATTCTTGTTCTTTCTTTTGTTAATGTATTGTATCACGTTGATTGATTTGCGGATGTTGAACCAGCCTTGCAGCCCAGGGATAAATCCCACTTGGTCGTGGTGAATAATCCTTTTAATGTACTGTTGGACCCTATTGGCTAGTATTTTGGTGAGAATTTTTGCATCCATGTTCATCAAGGATATTGGTCTGTAGTTCTCCTTTTTGATGGGGTCTTTGTCTGGTTTTGGGATCAAGGTAATGGTGGCCTCATAAAATGAGTTTGGAAGTTTTCCTTCCATTTCTATTTTTTGGAACAGTTTCAGGAGAATAGGTATTAATTCTTCTTTAAATGTCTGATAGAATTCCCCTGGGAAGCCATCTGGCCCTGGGCTTTTGTTTGTTGGGAGATTTTTGATGACTGCTTCAATTTCATTAGTGGTTATAGGTCTGTTCAGGTTTTCTATTTCTTCCTGGTTCAGTTTTGGTAGTTGATACATCTCTAGGAATGCACCCATTTCTTCCAGGTTATCTAATTTGCTGGCATAGAGTTGCTCATAATATGTTCTTATAATTGTATTTCTTTGGTGTTGGTTGTGATCTCTCCTCTTTCATTCATGATTTTGTTGATTTGGGTCATTTCTCTTTTCTTTTTGATCAGTCTGGCCAGGAGTTTATCAATCTTGTTAATTCTTTCAAAGAACCAGCTCCTAGTTTCATTGATCTGTTCTACTGTTCTTTTGGTTTCTATTTCATTGATTTCTGCTCTGATCTTTATTATTTCTCTTCTCCTGCTGGGTTTAGGCTTTATTTGCTGTTCTTTCTCCAGGTCCTTTAGGTGTAGGGTTAGGCTGTGTATTTGAGACCTTTCTTGTTTCTTGAGAAAGGCTTGTATTGCTATATACTTTCCTCTCAGGACGGCCTTTGCTGTATCCCAAAGATTTTGGACAGTTGTATTTTCATTTTCATTGGTTTCCATGAATTTTTTTAATTCTTCTTTAATTTCCTGGTTGACCCATTCATTCCTTAGTAGGATGCTCTTTAGCCTCCATGTATTTGAGTTCTTTCCGACTTTCCTCTTGTGATTGAGTTCTAGTTTCAAAGCATTGTGGTCTGAAAATATGCAGGGAATGATCCCAATCTTTTGGTACCGGTTGAGACCTGATTTGTGACCTAGGATGTGATCAATTCTGGAGAATGTTCCATGGGCACTACAGAAGAATGTGTATTCCGTTGCTTTGGGATGGAATGTTCTGAATATGTCTGTGAAGTCCATTTGGTCCAGTGTGTCCTTTAAAGTCTTTATTTCCTTGTTGATCTTTTGCTTAAATGATCTGTCCATTTCAGTCAGGGGGGTGTTAAAGTCCCCCACGATTATTGTATTGTTGTCAATGTGTTTCCTTGCTTTTGTTATTAATTGCCTTATATAATTGGCTGCTCCCATGTTCGGGGCATAGATATTTACAATTGTTAGATCTTCCTGTTGGATAGAACCTTTAAGTAGGATATAGTGTCCTTCCTCATCTCTTATTACAGTCTTTGTTTTAAAATCTAGTTTGTCTGATATAAGGATTGCCGCCCCAGCTTTCTTTTGGTGTCCATTAGCATGATAAATGGTTTTCCACCCCCTCACTTTCAATCTGGGGGTGTCTTTGGGTCTAAAATGAGTCTCTTGCAGACAGCATATGGATGGGTCTTGTTTTTTAATCCAATTTGATAGCCTGTGTCTTTTGATTGGGGCATTGAGCCCATTTACATTCAGGGTAACTATTGAAAGGTATGAATTTAGTGCCATTGTATTGCCTGTAAGGTGACTGTTACTGTATGTTGTCTGTGTTCCTTTCTGATCTTTGCTGCTTTTAGGCTCTCTCTTTGCTTAGAGGACCCCTTTCAATATTTCTTGGAGGGCTGGTTTCATGTTTGCAAATTCCTTTAGTTTTTGTTTGTTCTGGAAGCTTTTTATCTCTCCTTCTATTTTTCAATGACAGCCTAGCTGGATATAGTATTCTTGGCTGTGTATTTTTCTCATTTAGTGCTCTGAAGATATCTTGCCAGTCCTTTCTGGCCAGCCAGGTCTCTGTGGATAGGTCTGTTGCCAATCTAATATTTTTACCATTGCAGGTTACATATCTCTTCTCCCGAGCTGCTTTCAGGATTTTCTCTTTGTCTCTGAGACTCGTAAGTTTTACTATTAGATGTCGGGGTGTTGACCTATTTTTATTGATTTTGAGAGGGGTTCTCTGTGCCTCCTGGATTTTGATGCCTGTTTCCTTCCTCACATTAGGGACGTTCTCTGCTATTATTTGCTCCAATATACCTTCTGCCCCTCTCTCTCTTTCTTCTTCTTCTGGGATCCCAATTATTCTAATGTTGTTTCGTCTTATCGAATCACTTATCTTTCGAATTCTGCCCTCGTGATCATGTAGTTGTTTCTCCCTCTTTTTCTCAGCCTCTTTACTTTCCATCATTTGGTCTTCTAGATCACTGATTCTCTCTTCTGCCTCATTTATCCTAGCAGTTAGTGCCCCCATTTTTGATTGCACCTCATCAATAGCCTTTTTGATTTCGACTTGGTTAGATTTTAGTTCTTTTATTTCTCCAGAAAGGGTTTCTCTAATAACTTCCACGCTTTTTTCAAGCCCAGCTTCTATCTTTAAAGTCATGATTCTGAACTCTAGGTCCAACATCGTACTAATGTCCGTATTGAGTAGGTCCCTGGCTGACGGTACTACCTCTTGTTCTTTTCGCTGAGGTGATTTTTTTCATCTTGTCATTTTGTCCAGAGGGGAATAGATGAATGAGAGAACAAAATGCTAACAGGTTTACAACGTCCCCAGCAAATATACTGTATACAAATCCGAAAAGACCTGAAACCAGGGGAAAAGAGAGGGAAAGAAAGAAAAAAGAAAGAGAAAAGAAAAAAAAAAAAAGAAAAAAGATAAAAACAGAACAATACAAAAAAAGCAGAATGTGATCAAATATGATCAGGCTAGTGCATAGATCAGTGCCACACACTAGATTTTGGGCGTATTTTGGTCTGTTAGAAAAAAGTGCCTCCTAAAATTTTAAAGGAAGAAAGACATATATGTACAAAATAAGGGTTGATACAATGAAGGGATAGAAGATGACTGTAAAGATGAAAATTATAAAAGATTTTATAAAAGGACTTGATAAGATAAGAAGTTGTTTGAAAAAAGAAGATTTAAAAAAAAAAAGAAAAAGAAAAAAGGGAGAGAATGTGATCAGGCAGGAGACTAGAACAGAGCCATACACTAGTGATTTAGGGTATATTTTTATCTGTTAGAAGAAACTGTATCTCAAAATTTTAAAGAGAGAACAACTTATATATATATGCCAAAAATAAGGGTAACTACTATGAAGGGATAAAATATGACTCTAAAAATGAAAAAAAATAAAAAATGTTTTTGTTTTTTTAAAAAAGAGATTGATAAGATGTTGGTTGAAAAAGGGAAAAAGAAAAAGAAAAAATAACAGTTAACAAAAATTAACTTTGATGAACTAATGAATCATGGTAAAAAAAAGCCATGAATTCTATGTGCAGTATTCCCCTAGCGCTGGAGTTCTCCCGTTCTCCTTGATCGGTAAACTTGGTCTTGGCTTGCTGGCTGTTCGTGCTGATCTTCTGGGGGAGGGGCCTGTTGCTGTGGTTTCCAAATGTCTCTGCCGGAGGCTGAATTGCCCCGCCCTTGTTGGTCCGGGCTAAGCAAGCTGCTCAGGTTTGATCTCAGGAGCTTTTGTTCCCTGCAAGCTCTCCATACAGCCTTGGAGTACCAGGGCAAAAGTGGTGGCCTCCCAATCTCCACCCGGAGGAGCTGAGAACTCGGGGCCCCGCTCCTCAGTGCGCCCCCAGAGAAAAGCAGTCACTCCCTTGTCCCTGGTCTCCGGCCGCACTCCGTGCTCACCCGGGCTGTAACCGAGCGTTTGTATCTGTGGCACCCGACCCCGTGTGGAGTCTCCAAACCCAGCAGATCCCTGCGGTGCATTCCCGCGCCACTCCTACCCGGGAAGGAAGGGGAGTCTCCCCGGATCTGCCGCCTGTTGGGTCCCTGCTGCAGGAGCAGTGGCCCGACTGGGCCGCGGATCACAGTTTATGGCAACCCCAAGCTGAGAGCCCGCGCCTCAGCTCCGTCTCTGCAGCTGGCTTCCCCACTCCGATACCTGGGAGCTCTGGCGCACTCAGGCTCCCCTGGTCTTTCTGTGACCCCAAGGGTCCTGAGACCCCACTGTCCCGCGAGGATTCCACCCCCGCTTAGCCACTGGAGCGACGTCCCTCAGCGGAGCCGACTTCTAAAAGGTCCGATTTTGTGCTCCGCGCTCTAGCACTTGCCAGAAGCAGCCGGCAGAGGCCCCTCCCCCGCCGTCTATCCTCCCGAATATCGCCTCGGATTCACTTCTCCGCACGTCCTACCTTCCAGAAAGTGGTTGCTTCTCTGTTCAGATAGTTGTTGCTACTCTCCTCTTTGATCTCCTGTTGAGTTCGTAGGTGTTCAGAATGGTTTGATCCCTATTCAGCTGAATTCCTGAGACCAGACGAAATCTAGGTCTCCTACTCCTCCGCCATCTTGCTCCGCCCCCCTCCCCCCCCCCCCCGCATCACTTTTCTAATAGCATTTGCTCACTTCGTGTCTTTGTGTCACATTTTGGTAATTCTCACAAAATTTCAAAATTTTTCATTATTATTATTATATTTGGCTTTTTTAGAAGATTTATTTGTGTGAGAGCGAGAGAAAGCGCGCACATGAGCATGCCAAGAAGTACAGGAAGGAGGGGGGCTGCCCTGGAAGGGGCACTGCAGAAGGAACACCAGACCAGGGGGCAAGAGGCCTGGCTCCTAATCTGGCCTCTTCCATGAATGCAGTATGTGATCTTGAATAAATTCAATTCCTCTCTAGATCCCAGTTTCCTCCTCTTGTAAAATAAAGGGGCTGGGCTAGATCATCTCTGCGGTCCCTGCCAACTCTGATATTTTTATTAAATTAGAAATGGAAAAGGGGGTGCCTGGGTGGCTCAGTCATTAAGTGTGATCCCAGGGTCCTGGGATCGAGCCCCGTATCGGGCTCCCTGCTCAGCGGGAAGCCTGCTTCTCCCTCTCCCACTCCCCCTGCTTGTGTTCCCTCTCTCGCTGTGTCTCTGTCAAATAAATAAATAACATCTTTTAGAAAAAAAAAAATGGAAAAGAAAGGGCAGCTGGGTGGCTCAGTTGTTAAGCGCCTGCCTTCAGCTCAGGTCATGATCCCAGGGTTCTGGGATCGAGCTCCGCACTAGGCTCTCTGCTCGGCGGTGAGCCTGCCTCTCCCTCTGCCTGCCGCTCTCCCTACTTGTGTGTGCTCTCTCTCTTTCTATCAAATAAATAAAATCTTTAGAAAAAAAATGTAAAAGAAGTGTTAAGAGATCATTCACATTCACTTGACTCTGAGGAGTTCCAAGGTAGGACACAGGCTCTCTTAACTGATAGATGATCTCAATGCCCATCTCTGAGGTATAAAACAAAAAACTCTAAAGACAACCTGCTCCAAACATAGGACACCAGTACCACACAAATTCATTAAAAACCTAAATTCATTCTAAGACTGTCCTCTTGTTGATATAAATCTTCTAGCTCACTGATCAAAAGGTACAGAAACAGGGATGCCTAACTGGCTCTGTCAATAGAGCATGCAACTCTCAATCTTGGGGGTCATGAGTTCAAGCCCCAGGTTGGGCACAGAATTTACTTTTAAAATGGAGGGGTATAGAAGTACATAACGAAAGCAAACCCCATGGCTTTGGCACACTCTGTGGTTCAGAGAGCCAAGTAGCTTAATATTTAAAAAAGGAAACATTACACAGCAAAGGTTCTAATGACCTAGAATAGTCTACTGCAGATGATCTCTCCAATGGGGGATGGGAAAGTGGGTGGAGGGGGTTCTCCCCAGTGGTGTAGAAACCATCTTACCTGAGGTACTGAGGCTTCCTGATGTGAGTTTTCTTTGCCGGTTTTCCTGATAATGTAACAGGTGGGACCACAAGGCTGATTTCCCCTGGAACCAACACAAGGGAGAAACACCTATCAGTTTAGATTTCACAGGCCAAGGCATCCAGTGAAGAGAGTCACAGATAATTTTAACATAGAGATATGAGCTTTTACTAAAAAGTATCTGTACTGTTTCCTTATCTCGATGTACACCCAGATGCAATGTATACAAATATATCACCCTACTAAAATGCAGGGGAAATATAAAAAAAGACTTGAAAGGAATAGAAAAGAGAAATGGTCCACCACTTCAAACAGGACATGGCTAAAAAGAGTCTGAGAATGGACCAGTGGATAAGAAAGAAAAAAGCAAACAACCTATCAACTTCTAAGCTGGTTAAAGGCCAGCTTGGGTAGAGCATGATGGCTTCTGTCAGAGGAGCTAATATCCACTCTACAAGATTCTACGATAGCTCCTGAATTTCCTAAACATTTAAAGGCATTACTGCCCTTAGTGTAGGCTGAAGAGAATAAGCTGTCACTAAGATGAGGATTTACTATTGAAGGTAAAAATGAAGAGGCCTGCAGGAAGGTAGGCTGGTATTTAATTGTAGCTAATATAACAGAACCTTAGCATTTTGAAATGTAAGAGTTTCGGCTCAGGTCATGATCCTGGAGTCCCTGGATCGAGTCCCACATCAGGGTCCCTGCTCGGCGGGGAGTCTGCTTCTCCCTCTGACCCTCCCCCCTCTCATGTGCTCTCTCTCTCATAGTCTCTCTCTCAAATAAATAAAATCTTAAAAAAAAAAAAAGAGTTGCGGTTTAAACTATTTGAGACATGTAGTAATTTGTCATTTTACCAAGGCACAAATCTGATTAGCATTTGCAAGCCTGAGGTAAGGGAGCAATTTGCCTACGTGGTAAGTGAGCCCAGCTGGCAACCCAGCCACTGCTTTGTCTCTTTCTAGTCATCCTGCAATACACAGTGCCCTTTGTTATGTGATAAAAACTTTATTTTAAATTCACGGTAAATGTTTCTATGTATCTGATATAACGTAAGTGTAGTATTATGCTTTTTTTTAGTAGTAGGATTTATTATAATAACTTTATAAATGTAAATCTATATTTCAGAGAAGTGATAGTAATAATAATAGAAGCTACTATGTCCTGAGACTTGCTACAAACTAAGCACTATGTTAAATGTTCAAAATATAATTATTTAATGCTCTCAACAATCCTACAGGATAGGTACCTCTATCTTCATTCTCCTTAGAAAGGAGCAAATTGAGCATGAGAAAGATTAAGCAACTTGTAAAAGATCACAGATAGTAAATGAGTGTTGGGATTCAAGCTTCAATCCATCTAATGGCAGAACTATTGCTCCCAATAATGATACTATATATAGACTGCCTGGAAGAGATCATTTAATTTATGAAGTTATACATTCTGAAGAAAATTTTATGCTCTTGGATGAATGTGAGGATTTAAGGTCTCAAGATTTGTCCCTTTAGAATACTGAGGACCTATTTTGTTTCTATCCATTTGATAGATTCTAGGGAGAAAAAATCAAGCACTTGAATGGAAGAAAACCCTCATCTATAGACCAGAAAGCTGTTAACATAAACTTGCTATATGTTTGGATATCCTGCAAGATTTAACCAACTTTAAAAAAAAAGGGGGGGGCGCCTGGGTGGCTCAGTCAAGTTAAGCGTCTGCCTTCGGCTCAGGTCATGATCCCAGGGTCCTGGGATGGAGCCCCGCGTCGGGCTCCCTGTGGGGAGCCTGCTTCTCCCTTTCCCTCTGCTCACCACCCGCCAATCGTGCTCTCACTCTGCTTTCTCTCTCAAATAAATAAATAATCTTAAAAAAAATAGGATTTAACTAGCTTAAAACAAAACCCAATAATCATAATGGTATTTTTTTTTATAAAACACACAGGTAAAACTAGAAAGGACTTTTTTATTCATTGAGAAACCAAATATTTTTTTTTAAATGATGTTCAACAACATCAATGAGACAACTTCCACACACTAACTGGCATATTGATACAATATATGAAAGACAATACAAGAGCTTAAAATATTCACACTCTTTGATTTAGTAATTCAGCTTCCAGAAATCTGTCCATCCCTCTACCAAAATGGTTAGAGTAGGCTCCTGAAAGCGCAGGGACTTTGGTTTATTCATTACTGTATCCCCAGAATCCAGGAAGACTAGAAAGGCAGACGTGTATGAATGTGACATACACTAAGTACAGCCAGTCACCAGAGGGCCCTCACATGCAACGCTGCTGAAGAGCCAAAGGCTAGAGCAGCACCAGTCTGCCATGCCAGAAGGACGCCCTGGCTCACGGTGATTTCACCGGAGAGAGAGCAAAGGCAGGAGTGAGACAGCAGCACTGGGCTGAAGCTCAGGGATAGGGCACTGGGGACTTTCTAGTTCAGGAGCTGTGATTATTCTTTTTCCTCTTTTGCACAGAGGCTGATTGAGATTGCAAGGTTCAATTTAGTCTAACTACCCATTTCGGGTATTATATAGGAAAAGCAAAATACAGATAGCACCAGATTCTCCAAGGATGTCATACACAGGTGAGAAACAACCCATTTTCACTTACCCAAAGGGCAGCAGTTACAAAACCAGTATGAAAAACCAAACCTCACCTCTTATTGTTAGAAGAATATACTAGAGAAGGATGCCCATCTCCTTGAAAAATGTCACTGAAAGCCAAAGAGAGTTGTGAACAGTCATGGCCAATAACAAAATTTAGGAAGCTAGCAGCAAAAACTGCTATTTCGGTTCTCTCTACTTTCTAAGTAGATTAAAACAGGTAGTTGATCAGTAAGGTACCCTCAGAAGGGGCAATAAGATCACTCTCTGATAGTGAATTTGGTCACAATCTGGGTGATTGCAGGATCATGCATAATCTCCATGATGGAGTCCAGGTAACCAGGTTATAGAACTTCTGGACTGGAACATAACCAAAGAATGTCTCACCAGGAGAGAGGTGCTCTACACACACGCTAGCAAAGTGAAGGCCTAAGGAGAACATGCAGTAAAAACCCAGCAGAGAGAGTCACAGTCAATCTGCAGCTGACCATGCATGCATCCCTGAGGGTATTAACACCCTGCCAAAAAGCACACACCCTTGCTTCCCTCTGCTGACAATGTCAGTGCTTCACTTTCCATGCTCCAAATGCAGGATTCAGAACAAAATGGGACCCCATTATTTTGTGTTAATTTCTCACTGAACAAGTAGCCTCTATCTATCCAAACTGAGAAGGAACTCAAATGGGCTCCAAAAAATATTCCCCCTATTCTATGGGAATTTTTGCAGAATATGGCTGCAAAGCCTCAGAGGACAGGTTTAGAACATGTGATGATAGGTATTATTTCTTAAAATGCTTAAGGATAAGGCTCACTAACTCTCTAGAAATTTTTATGGCAAATAAAGTTTGGAGAGGCATATATTTTACCAAAAAGCTAAAGAGCTCAATTTTAAGTGTCAGGCTCACTCAACTTAAAGGAAAATGATAAAATGATTATGTATATTCTACTCATTTGTTATACAGAAAAGGAAAAAAACAAATTCTTCATGTAGAGCCTAACATAATAGCCACCATATGTTATATACCTACCACATGCCAGGTATTTATTTTTATTACATCTAATTATCATAACCCTCAAAGGTAGATTTGATTAATTCCTATAGTATGGATAAAGAAAATGAGATTCAAAAATCACAAGTTACTGGAAGTCATCCAGCAGAGCTAGGATTCGAATCCCAGTTTTTCTGAATCCAAAGCCCACAGTATTGCTATTATACTAGAGGATTCTCAATATTTTAGGGAGGTGATACACAGTTTTTAGCATTAAAAAAATTTATTAACCACATTGTTTATAATACTGAAAAATCAGAAATAACCTAAATAACTAGTAATAAAGAACTGATTCAAACATGGAAAACGTATACAATGGATACAGTAACTAAAACTGAAATCTGAGAAGAGTAATAATAACCACAAACATTTACAGAGCACATCCCAAATTCCAGGCTCTGAGTTTAGTGCTTCACCTAAACTATCTTAGCAAATCCTCACAAGAATCCTATGGAGGTGGGTACTTTAAAAAGTCCATCATATACAGGATGAAAGAGAAGCTTAGAAAAACTAGGAATCTTGATCAGTTTCATAAAGTTATTAAGTAGGAATCAAACCCAGGTCTATCTGATTCATAGTTTGAGCTCTTAAATACTTACTATAGTACCACCTAAAAATTAGCTAAGGACATGGAAAATATATTATGAGGTAAAAAAAGCAAGTTACAAAACATTATGTACAGTATGATCCGATCTTGATTTTTAAAAAGTTTTACTGAGATATAATTCACATTACTATAAAATTCACACTTACAAAGTACACGATTTTGTTACAAAAAAAAAAATCTGATTTTTAGTACGTTCACAGAGTTGTACAACCATCATCACTACCTAATTTTAGAACATTGTCATCACCCAAAAAGAAAGCCCATACCCATTATCAGTCAGTCCCAATTCTCCTTCGCTCCCATCTCTGATATCCCCTCATCTGCTTTCTGTCTATGGATTTGCCTATTCTGGACATTTTATATAAATGGGATCATACAATATGTGGTCTTTTGTGACTGGCTTCTTTCACTTAGTATGTTGAGCCATGTATCATCCCTCATTCCTTTTACTGCTGAATTATATTCCATTGTATAGATAACCACATTTAGTGTATCTATTCATCAACTGATGGACATTTGGGTTGTTTTATTTCTGGCCTATTAGGAATAATGCTGCTATGAACATTTGTGTAAATGTTTTTATACAGACATATGTTTCCATTTATTTTGAGTACATAGCTAAAAGTGGACTGTGTCATATAACACTATGTTTAACACTTTGAGGAACTGCCAGACTATGCTCCAAAATGGCTGCACTGTTTTACATTCCCACCAGCAATGTGTGAAGGTTCTAATTTCTCCAGATCCTTACTAACTTGTTACTGTCTTTTTTATTTTAGTTATCTTAGTGGATGTGAAAAAGTATCTCATTGTGGTTGGATTTTTAAATATCCACGGTATGTGGGTACAATGTGCACAGAAAAATGTTTTGAAGGACAGATATGGTAGACTGTCTCTATACCCATGACAACGACACTCCAGAAGGGCAGAGATCGGGGTGCCTGGGTGGCTCAGTCGTTAAGCGTCTGCCTTCTGCTCAGGTCACGGTCCCAGGGTCCTGGGATCAAGCCCCACATCGGGCTCCCTGCTCAGCGGGAAGCCTGCTTCTCCCTCTCCCACTCCCCCTGCTTGTGTTCCCTCTCTCGCTGTGTCTCTCTCTGTCAAATAAATAAAATCTTAAAAAAAGAAATTAAAGTGCAGAGATCTTGGTGTGTTTTGTTCACTAACAAGCAAGTGCCTGGCACACTGCCAGCCCTCAATAAATACTTGCTGGATACTTACATGTTTTTCTAATTTATCCATATTAAAATTGTTTTTTTTTTAAAGTTTACTTTACAGAGAGAGAGAGAGAACACGAGTGGGGAGAGGGCAGAGGGAGAGAATCTCAAGCAGACCCCCTGCTGAGTGCAGAGCCCGTTGCAGGGCTCAATCTCCACAAGATCTCATGGAGCACGACCCATGAGATCATGACCTGAGCTGAAATCACGAGTCGGACACTTAACCGACTGCACCACCCAGGCGCCCCTAAAACTGTTTTTGAAAAGATTTCAAGTTCTCTTCAAATTTAAAAATGCATAAAAGTAAAATTGTCCATCTTGACTAACTATTCCAAATAGAGTATTCTGAAATAAGGAAATTCTCTGGTATCAAGCAGTAACAATCAAACTTACTCAATTTCCTGCAGGCCTTTCTCAAATCTTTAGACAGTTAAGCTATCTGTATATAAAAGAAATGTTAATGACAGAACTTTTTCCACTGGGAATGTACAATTAGTGAAGGACCCTTAGAGTATTATTTATGAGCTCCAAGTTCTTTCTTTTGTGTCCCATCTCCAGACCAGGGCCAGTTGCCAAAAAGGATCTATCAATCTGGCCTTTCTATTTACAATAAGGAAGATGCCACTCTAAAAATGTCTAACAAACACACAGATTCATGAAGCATATTTTTTAAAGAAAACAGTCTGGATCACATTTATCTACTTATTTATTTGTTTAGCTATTTCAAGTCTCACCCCACACATGGCATGCACCATTTTTCAAAGCCAGCCAGCTGGAAGAGTGTGGGAAAGCTAGTAAGTGAAAAGAGAAAGACAGTTTGCTCAGCAGGGAGAGTCTAGACATTCCTTACCTGCTTTACTTGTAGCCCATGACTCCAGATCCTCTCTAGGAGGTCACAAAGGCTGGCGATCAAGGTGTTCTCCTCCACCCCTGTGATGTTCACCTCCCCGTGCCCTAGTTCCACAGCCTCTCGGCCCATCTTCTCCACCAGCATCCTCTTGGTCTACAAGGAATCAGTCAGTAGGATTAGATAACCACAGTGAGCAGGATCACATGCAACTAGAAAGGGCTGTGGTGACCCATACAGCACATCTGCTGGGCTGGGAAGGACAAGATAGTAAGACCAAGAGACATAAAGTATATTTATTCCCCATCATATAGGTCAGGTTCTGGTGGAGTACATTCTTTAAAAGTTCAGTTACGGGGCGCCTGGGTGGCTTAGTCATTGAGCGTCTGCCTTCGGCTCAGGTCATGGTCCCAGGGTCCTGGGATCAAGCCCCACATGGGGCTCCCTGCTCAGCGGGAAGCCTGCTTCTCCCCCTCCCACTCCCCCTGCTTGTGTTCCCTCTCTCGTTGTGTCTCTGTCAAATAAATAAATACATATAATCTTTTAAAAAAATAAAAGTTCAGTTACAAAGATAAGAACACAGCAATCACTGTATGACCATGAGCAAGTGATACCATCACTCTGGATTAATTTTTTGCATTTATGAGATGAAAGAGTTGAATAAAACCCTTTGGTCACAGTCACTTCCGACATTCTCTGTTTCTCATTGTTTAACTGATCTTACCAAACAAACCTGCAAGCATTTAAGGTTAGAAATACATCTGACGTACCTGTCAAGGGGATCAAAATTAAGGACAAATAATTTACTTTTGTTTTTTCTTTCTTCCAAGATTTTATTTAAATTCAAGTTAGTTCACATATAGTATAGCATTAGTTTCAGGGGTAGAATTTAGTGATTCATCAGTTGCATATAACACCCAGTGCTCATTACCTCAAGTGCCCTCCTTAAAGCCCATCAATCAACTACCCCATCCTCCCTACCCATCTGCCCTCCAGCAACCCTCAGTTTGTTCCCTAGAGTTAAGAGTCTCTCATGGTTTGCCTCCCCGTCTTTATCTTATTTTATTTTTCCTTCCCTTCCCCTATGTTCATCTGTTTTGTTTCTTAAATTCCACATAAGTGAAATCATATATTTGTCTTTCTCTGACTTATTTCACTTAGCATAATGCCCTCTAGTTCCATCCACGTTGTTGCAAATGGCTGAGTAATATTCCATTGTACATATATACACATCTTTTTTTCTCCCCCCCAAGATTTTATTTTTTTGTCAGAGAGACAAGAGAGGCACAGAGAGAGCACCAGCAGGGGGAGCGGCAAGCAGAGGGAGAAGCAGGCTCCCCGCTGAGCAAGGAGCCCAATATGGGACTATGACTTGAGCCGAAGGCAGACACTTGACTGAGCCACCCAGGCGTCCTATCACTTTATTTTTTTTAATTTATTTTATCTTTTATTTTTTATTCTAATTCCAGTGTAATTAACATACAGTGTTAAATTAGTGTCAGGTGTACAATACAGTGATTCAGTAGTTCCATATATCACTCAGTGCTCATCAAGAAAAAGTGTACTCTTATCCCCTTCCTCTATTGCACCCATCCCCCTCCCACCTCCCCTTTGGCAACCATCAATTTGTTCTCTACAGTTAAGAGTCTGTTTTTTGGTTTGTCTCTTTTCTTTGTTCGTTTCTTTCTTAAGTTCAGCATAAGAGTGAAATCATTTGTCTTTCTCTGACTGACTTATTTCACTTAGCCTAATACCCTCCAGATCCATCCATGTTGCAAATAGCAAGATTTCATTCTCTTTTCTGACTGAAGTAATCTTCCTATACATACACACCATTTCTTTTTTATCCATTCATCAATCGAGGGACACTTGGGCTGCTTCCATAATTTGGCTATTGTAAATAATGCTACTATAAACATAGGGGTATATATATCTTTTTGAATTAGTGTTTTTTATATTCTTTGAGTAAACACCCAGTAGTACAATTGCTGGAACACAGGGTTGTCCTATTTTTAATTTTTTGAGGAACCTGCATACTATTTTCGACAGTGGCTGCACCAGTTTGCATTCTCACCAACAGTGCACAAGGGGTCCTTTTTCCCTACCATCCTTGTCAACACTTGTTTCTTGTGTTTTTGACTTTAGCTATTCCGACAGGTATGAAGTGATATCTCACTGTGGTTTTGATTTGCATTTCATTGATGATGACCATCTTTTCATGTGTCTGTTGGCCAGGTGTATGTCTTCTTTGGAGAAATGTCTGTTCACGTCTTCTGCCCATTTTTAACTGGATTATTTGTTTTACTGGTGTTGAGTTGTGTAAGTTCTTTATATATTTTGGAGACTAACCCTTTATCAGATATGTCATTTGAAAGTATCTTCTCGCATTCAGTAGGTTGCCTTTTTTTAGTTGTGTTAATTATTTCTTTTGCTGTGCAGAAGCTTTTTATTTTGATGTAGTCCCAATAGTTTATCAAGAGACATATCTAGAAAGATGTTGCTATGGCTGGTGTCAGAGAAATTACTGCCTGTGCTATCTTCTAGGATTTTTATGGTTTCAGGTCTCACATTTAGATCCTTAATCCATTTTGAGTTTATTCTTGTGTATGGTATAAGAAAGTGGTCTAGTTTCATTCTTTTGCATGTAGCTGTCCAGTTTTCCCAACTTGTTGAAACTTTTTCCCATTGCATATTCCTGCCTCCTTTGTCAATAATTGACCAAATAATCTTGGGTTTATTTCTGGACTCTATTTTGTTCCACCGATCTAAGTGTCTATTTTTAAACATAGCACCTATTAACAATAGGTTATTGTGCACCTTAAAATATGTTAAGAGAATAGATCTCATGTTAAGTATACTTACCACAAAAACAAACAAATCCCACAAAATAACATAAGGCAATTTTTGGAAGTGATAGATATGTGTAGTGATAGATTGATTATGGTGATAGTATCATGGGTGTATGCATATGTCCAACTTGTCAAAATGTGTACATTAAAATATGTGTGTAGGGGGCACCTGGGTGGCTCAGTTGTTAAGCGTCTGCCTTTAGCTCAGGTCATGGTCTCAGGGTCCTGGGATCGAGTCCCTCATCGAGCTCCCTGCTTGGCGGGAAGCCTGCTTCTCCCTCTCCCACTCTCCCTGCTTGTGTTCCCTCTCTCGCTGTCTCTAGCTCTCTCAAATAAATAAATGAAATCTTTATTTATAAATAAATAAATAATAAATAAATAAATAAATAGATAGATAAATAAAAATATGTGTGTAGGGACACCTGGGTGGCTCAGTCGGTTAAGCTACCCACTCTTGATCTCAGCTCAGGTCTTGATCTCCGGGTCATGAGTAGGTGTGGAGTATACTTAAGAAAAATATGTGTCATTTTTTGTATATCAAGTATACCTCAATAAAGCTTAAAAAGATTACTGTCTGTAGAACTGAAAAAACATCCCAACAATAAGCTTAAACTGAACACACTTTGGCCTGGCACATAATTGGCACCCAGTAAATTCTTGTGTCTAGATAATGATATTACTGCTATCAAATTAAAACAGGCAAAAATATTTTCATGTGTGTAAGATTAATGTGTTGAAGACTATTCAACTACAAGGACTTCATGTAAGAAATGTAAGATGTCTAAAATTGAAAACTACATCCATCTCTCAGTTTTAAAAAATACATATTAAATTAGTATCAAGCAAAGTGTGCTTGCTCTCCAGTAATGGTCTATTTATATAAAACAAATACACCTAATTCCATGTTAACAGGATCTTAAAATCAGTACTATCCCATTAAATTAACAGTATTTTTAAAGCCAAGGAAGAGTGGTCAGAGCTCAGATGTGGTCTCCCCTTGGCTGCCAAGGAAAAGAGCACACATTCACGAGCAACCATAGCTCACCTTGTTGCGGCATTCCTTCAGCAGGCCCTCTACAAATTTCCAGTTGGTTTGAGCAATCACTGATGGGGAGAGGTTGGACAGTTTGGGCTGGCGGATGGTACTACCCATATTCCTGGCTTCCTGGATGTACTTCTACAGCAAACAGAAAAATCAAAGGCTCTTTGGATCCATGCACACAAACCACAGTGGCCAGTACTAATGAGAGCCTGAAGAGGGCACTACTATCACCCCACATTTTCTTACTGCCTCTTTCTTATGCTCACAGTTGGAGGTGGAAAGCTTAAAATGCAATTCTTGCAGCGAAAAGAAAAACTAAGACAATATGGTAAGTTTTCTCTGATGTAAGGCATTTCATGAGTACTGTAATTACCTTTACTTTAATGATATAAGAGGTAAAGAGCACATGGCTAACACATAGCTAACACATGGCTGCAGCATGTAGAGCTCAGTGTACAAACCCACTCAAATTTCAAAGTACTAATGAGAAACTCATTTTCTCCACCACGCTGCGAGGAGTTTAACTCTTGCGTCCATATCAAAAATATCTACCCTTACTATCATAGAGTATAGCCTTGCTAAATTAGGGCCTGGAAAATAAGAGTGCACATTCAAAACAACAACTGCATCTTCTGTTTTTTTTACAATGTGCTGGTGATTCTCCATATGCTATTTGTTTTAACATAGAGCTCACATCAATTCAGTGAACTGCACACTGACATCCTATCAGCAGCGCAAGTTCGCAACCAATATTTTTACCCTAGACTTTATTCCAGTAGTACAATTCTATCCATTCTATCTTCTGGTCCTCAATCTGCCCCTCCTACCAACCCCCAAGGTTAGGCTTCAATTCCTTCACCTGGACTACTGCTACCTGCCTCCTAGTTTGTTACCTACCTCCTCTCCTTTACTCCAAAGTATTCTGTCCACAGCCTCCATTACACAACAACTACCAAGCGTTTGATCCTCCATTTCTTCTACTTGAATGCTCTTATTTGTCTCTCACAATCCCATCATCCTCTAAGGCTTAAAGAGATGATGGCTCCCTCGATCTTGTTTGAATACTACCCCAGGTAGAACTGAGCTCTGATCATCAGAGATCAAACACTGACTTGCTTCTCATATGGCCCTTTCCAAAGACTATTCTACTAAAGTTATTTGTGTATCCGACTTTGTTCCCTTAATAAACTGGTATTCCCTGAGGACAAGCCTACCTCCCCTGTCATCTTTTTATTTCAAAGTGCTTACTACACTGATTTGACCAAGAAAACATGCTCAATAAACACTGCTAAAAAAAGTAATATGGAGGTGAGGTGGAAGACCCAGGGGACACTTCTAAAATAACACCAATACCCCAAATCCCTTATGCCACCTTCACAAAAAGTCTAAGCACAATCATATTCTTTAAATCAGCAGTTAAAAATTCATAACCAGGGCACCTGGGTGGCTCAGTTGGTGAAGCGACTGCCTTCAGCTCAGGTCATGATCCTGGAGTCCCGGGATCGAGTCCCGCATCGGGCTCCCTGCTCAGCAGGGAGTCTGCTTCTCCCTCTGACCCTCTCCCCTCTCGTGCTCTCTATCTCTCATTCTCTCTCTCTCAAATAATAAAATCTTTAAAAAAAAAATTCATAACCATACCTTGTAATTCTAATTTATTCCTTTGAAAAACAGCAAAGACAAAATGGTATTTGTTTTCCCATTCACTGAGGTGCCAGACACATATGAAAACAATATGCTTTAACAGGTTTTAAATGTATAAAATGTAAATTGCAGGGTCCTTTCTCAAAGAGAAGTTCCTGAAATGGAATTCTGAAGGTGAAGCTCCATTTTCACAACTTCTCTGCAACTAAGTAATGCAGGGTCTCCATCCTAAGGTTTAGAACTAGAAACTTCACTGGGAACAAGTTACAGTAGAGCTAAGAAACTCAGCTGGTGAACTCAGGAGGTCAATTCAGGAATCCCTAATCCCCAGGCACCTGATGATAACATTCCTCTCTTTTGTTCCTCTAAGAAAAAAAGTCAAGATTACCTGATTTAAATTAAGATACATAAAAAACAGAAGAAAAGCTCCCCACTCCCCAATTTCAGAGATTCACAGTATTAACTCAAGTCCAGCTTTTCTTCCTTCTCATTGTAACAGAATTAACTTCTTTACTACCATACTACACACACAAAAAGCCTCACAAATTTTAAAAGTATTCTCCCAAATTTCATACTCTTATCTTCTGAGGTTCCTATCACACTCCCCAGAGATCATACATGACTGAGTACTGAAAGGACAGTGAAAGGCTCTCTTCTTAAGCACGGACATCATTCCTAATGGGGCTACAAACAGGGTGTGGCTCAGGGAGAGGATCTACATGGTTAAAGGCTCTCTTAAGCACGGACATCATTCCTAATGGGGCTACAAACGGTGTGGCTCAGGGAGAGGATCTACATGGTTAATAGCCAGCTGTCACTTGCAGAACATCGTACATTCTGGATTTGTCATAATCAAGGCCCAGTATCAGGTATCAGGAATTAACCCTAGTATTAACCCTTCTTTATGGGGGGAGGTCATTGCTAAGACATTTGAATTAGATCAGAGGCCAAGGAAATGGGAAAGAGAAGGAGAGTATAAAATAGTCATAGTGTCAGTTTGTCACTCTTAAGGTGTCTTACCTCTCTCTGGTCATTATCTAAACGCAGGTGTTCTGTGTGCTGCTTCTGCCGATCTTTCCGCCTCCACTGGGCAGGGGCATTCCTTTTTGTCCACCTGACAGAATCCAAGCAGGCAAATTATGAACATCGCACTAAAAAAGTAAGGTCAAGTTACTGACAGGAGAGAACCTGAACATGTAGGGAATAACACTGGGCATGGAAAAACCACCAAAAAGTCACCAGAGATAGCTAAGAGACCTTGAAGAAAAGGAGCTTAGACCTCAGTGACTAGACAAGAGAAACTCCTCAGGGAACATAGACATAGCTCTCTTAAAACATGTACAAAAACACTTCATATGCAGACCCAAAACTATACTCATTCAACTTTGTCTGGGCTTTGATACACTCATCTCCAAAAGTAAATAAAAAAGAGCAACCCTGCTAAAGTAATTACTCTCAGTTCAGACTCCAATTATTTCAATTACCACTTACTGAAGATACAATGCTAGCTAGGTATGGTATGGAATTTAGCTGAGAGATGACAGCAACCTATCTGCAGCCTGGCTTTCTGCAGCTGCTGGGCATGTGGAGCTATCCCAATTTGCAGAGTAGAGACAGGAATTAATTATACTTTGTCACCTGTATTCTTGTTCAAACAAGTGAACAACCTGACAGTCTGGGTCTTTTCCATATTTGCTTTACAAAATTCCAGGAGTCTTCTATCAGCTCAGGCCCAGACACTGGATAGCCCTTACCACCTTGGTTAGGGAGCTGGATCAGGGAATCCCTGGGGTTGACTCACTTGTTGCTGGCTGGTCCAGTTGAAAGTACATCAGACTGCAACTTAGGGAAAAAGCCTGGCTCATACTTCCCTTGTCCAATCTTCATGTCAAGTAAATGGGGGTGAATCGCCGTATGGTCAATTTTTGCAAGACGCAGTTCAATTGCTTTCTCTGGAGAACAAAAATAAGTCAATTTTTTTTTAAATATACCATATTTTAGGCCATAAAATAAGTCTCAATACATTTAAGATCATTTGAATCATACAAAGTATGTCCTCTGACCACAATAATCAATAATAACATCTTAAAACTAAGTAACACACTTCTATATATAACTCATGGGTCAAAAAGAAATGAAAAGAGAAAGTTTTCTGAAACTGAATAAAGATGAAAACATAAAATATCAGCATATGTCATTAAAATATTACTCAAAAGGAGATTTACAGCACTAAATACCTATTTTAGAAAAGGAAGGTCTCAAACGAATGACCTCAGCTTCCACCTTAAGAAACTAGAAAAAGACAAGGAAATTAAATCCAGAGCAAATACAAGAAAGGAAATAATAAAGGGCAGAGTAAAATCAATGAAACAGCAAACAGAGAAAATTAAAAATCCAAACACTGGTTCTTTCAGAAGATCAGTAAAACTAATAAAAAAAAGTCTGGTCAGGATAAAAAGGAAAAGACACAAATTAACATTATCAGGAATGAGGTGACATTGCTACAGATTCTACAGCTATCAATAAAGGAATATTCAAGTAATTTAATGTCAACAAATTTAACAATAGGTTAGATGGCAAAATTCCTTGAAAAACACAAATTGCAAAAGCTCATTTAAGAAGTAACAGATATGAATAGCCTTATACTTATTTTAAAAATTGAATCTATAGTTTATTTTTTATTTTATTATTTTAGTAGGCTCCACACCCAGTGTGGAGCTTGAACGCATAACCTCGAGATTAAGAGTCACTTGCTCTCCTGACTGAGCCAGCCACGGATCCCCGAATCTGTAATTCAAAACCTTCCCACAAAAAACTCCAGGCCCAGATGGCTTCCCTGATGAATTCTGCCAAACATCCAAAGAAATAGTATCAGTTACACAAGCTCTTCAAGGAAACTGAAGAAGAAAGAATACTTGCCAACTTATTCTTTGAAGCTAGCATTATCCTGATACCAAATCTGACCAAAATATTACCAAAAAAAACTATGAACCAGTATCCCTCATGAACATAGATGCAAAAATCCTAAACAAAATTTTCATAAATCTAATCCAATAATATTCAAGAAGGATAATACATCATGACCAAATACAGTTTATTTCAGGAATTCAAGTTGATTTAACATATTCAAAAATAATGAATGTCGGGGGTCGGGGGATGGGTTAGCCTGGTGATGGGTATTAAAGAGGGCACGTTCTGCGTGGAGCACTGGGTGTTATGCACAAACAATGAATCATGGAACACTATATCAAAAACTAATGATGTAATGTATGGTGATTAACATAACAATAAAAAATTTAAAGTAAAAAAAAAATCAATGAATGTCATTCACCAAATTAAAAAACTAAATCTAATAACCATATAATTACCTCAACAGATGCAGACAAAGCATCTGACAAAATACAACATCCACCTCTGATAAAAATTCCCAACAAACTAGTAACAGAAACAAATATCCATCTAATAAAAGATATTCACTGAGGGGCACCTGGGTGGCTCAGTCAGTCGAGCATCCAACTCTTGATCTCAGTTCAGGTCATGATCTCAGGGTAGTGAGATTGAACCCCATGTCAAGATTGAGTCCCATGTTCGGTTCCGTGCTCAGTGGGGAGTCTGCTCGAGATTCTCTCTCTCCCTCTCCCTCTGCCCCTTCCCCTCCACGTGCTTGCTTGCTTTCTCTCTCAAAATAAATAAATCTTAAAAAAAAAAAAGATATCCACTGAAAAACCTACAGCTAATATCGTACTTAATGGTGAATGCTTTCCCCTAAAATCAGGAATAAGACAACAATGTCCACTATCACCATGTCTATTTGACACTGTAGTAAAGGTTCTAGCCAGTGCAATATGGTAAGATAAAGAAATAAAAGACATCTGGATTGAAAAGGAAAAAGTAAAACTATCACTATTTGCAGGTAACATGATTATCTATGTAGAAAAATCTGCTAGAATGTACAAAAAACTACTAGAAATAATATTGTACAGTTGTAGGGCACATATCAATATACTTATTTCTAAATATTAGCAATGAACAATCAGAAATTAAAATACCAAAAAATATGACATACTTAAAAGATAAATCTGACAAAAGATATGCAATTTGCACAGTGAAAACTACATAACACTGCTGAGAGAAACTAAAGAAGACCTAAATGACCTAAATGAATGGAGAGATATGCCATGTCCACGGATCAGAAAACTCAATAACGTTAAGGTGTCAAATCTCCCTAAATTGATCTATAGATTCAAGGCAATTTCAATAAAAATCTCAGAAGGTTATTTGTGAAAATTGGTAAGCTGATCCTATATATATATATGAAATACAAAGAACCCAGAATAGTCAAAACAACTTTGAAAAAGAAGAATAAAGTTGGAGAATTAATATTACCTGACTTCAAGATTTCATATAAAGCTACAGTAATCCAGACAATGTGGTACTGATGTAAATGGAGACTAAAAGATTAATGAAACAGAACAGAGAATCCAGAAACAGACCCACATGTATATAGATCACGGATATTTTGACAAAGGTTAGAAGGTTAGAAGGCAATTCACTGGAGAAAGGATAGTCCTTGCTGGCTAATGCAACATAATTAAAAAAAAAAAAAAAGATATTCTTTTCAACATATGATGCTGGAACAAGTGGATATCCACATGGAAAAAATGAACTTGGATCCTTAGCTTACACTATCTATAAAAATTAACTTGAAATGGATCATAGGCCCAAATATAAAGCCTGAAAACATAAAACTTCTAGAAAGAAATAGAAAAAAAAAAATCTGTGACCTTGGTTAAGCAAAAATTTCTTACATATAATAATACCAAAAGTAATTTTCTCCCTAAGGATTTTATTTTTAAGTGATCTCTACACCCAACATGGGGCTCAAACTCACAACCCTGAGATCAAGAATCTCATGCTCTACCAACTGAGCCAGCCAGGCACCCCATTTTTTTTAAAGATTTGATCCATTTTTTAAAAAACTGATAATTCAGTCCTCTTCAAAATTTAAAACGTTGTTCTTAAAAAACCACTGTTAAGAGAACAAAAAGACAAGCCACAGAGTAGGGTCAATATATGCAAATCATATATCTGATAAAGGACTTGTATCCAGAATATATAAGCAACTTTCAAAACTCAAAAAACAAACAAACAAAAAAACCCCAAAAAGGTGGGGGGGAGACACTTCACCAGAAAAGATGAAATGAATGAATGGCAAATAAGCAGACGGAAAAATGTTCAACATCATTTCTCATCAGGAATACCCAAATCAAAACCACAATGAGGTATCACTACAAACCTAGTAGAATGGCTAAAATGGAAAAGACTGACCATAGGCAATGTTGGCAACAATGTAGAGTAACTATAACTAACTGTCATACACTGCTGGTGGGAATATAAAATGTACAACCAACCACTTTGAAAGACAATTTGTCAGTTTCTTTAAAAAAGTCAACATACAAATATCACATGATCCAGACATTCTACTCCTAGGTATTTATGCAAGGGAAAGGAAAACATGTAAACAAATGTTCATAGCCCAAATGCCTACCAACTGGTAAATAAACAAACTTCAGTAATATCCATACAATGGAATACTACTCAGCAATAAAGGGAATATGAATGAATCTCAAAATAATTATGCGGAGTAAAAGAAGCCAAACTAAAAAACAACAACAAAAACATACTGGGTGATTACATTTATATAAACCCCTAGAAAATGAAAACTCTAGAGTAGCAGAACCATAGCACTGGTTGCCTCAGGATTTGGGGAGAGAATGGGGAGGAGACAGGTTGGAGGTATTACAAAAGGCCATGAGAAAACTTTTGAGGGTGATGGGTGTATTTGTTTGTTCTTGATGTAAATTTAAACATACATCAAAATTTTAAATATGTGCAGTTTTCTTATATGTCAATTATACTTCAGAAAAAAATTTTTTTAAGATTTTATTTATTTATTTATGAGAGAGAGAGTGCACAAGCAGGGGGAGCAGCAGGCAATGAGAGAAGCAGGCTCCCCACTGAGCAGGGAGCCTGCTGAACTCAATCCCAGGACCCCAGGATCATGACCTGAGCAGAAGGCAGACGCTTAACCGACTGAGCCACCCAGCTGTACCCAGAAAAATATTTTCTTAAGATTTTATGTATTCAGGGCGCCTGGGTGGCTCAGTCGGTTAAGCGACTGCCTTCGGCTCAGGTCATGATCCTGGAGTCCCGGGATCAAGTCCCACATCAGGCTCCCTGCTCGGCAGGCAGTCTACTTCTCCCTCTGACCCTCTTCCCTCTCGTGCTCTCTCTCATTCTCTCTCTCTCTCTCTCAGATAAATATATAAAATCTTTTAAAAAAAAAAGATTAAGATTTTATGTATTTATCTGAGAGAGAGAGAGAGAGCACAAGCTGAGGGGAAGGTTAGAGGGGAGGGAGAAGGAGAAGCAGCCTCCCCAGTGAGCGGGGAGCCCAGCTTGGGGCTCAATCCCAGGATCCCGAGATCACGACCTGAGCTGAAGTCAAACATTCAACCAATTGAGCCATCCAGGCACCCCTAAACTTCAAAAATTTTAAAGAATAAGGCAGGTACCCACCTGTGAGCACAGTGAGCCCTGAAGGGTTCATAACCTGGACCAATCTGTAGGAGCCTGCCTATAGGTTGAGAGGAGGAACAGGCTCATGTGCACTTTGTTTCTCACCACACCTCCAGCCCTCATATTTGTAGCACCTCTAGGTTGGTGTGAATCATGAGCCAAGCCGGCCAATTAAAAAAAAAAAAAAATTTAAAGAGTATGAACAAAAAAAGCTGGTAACCCTCCTGGTATTTCCTAAGAGTCATATAAAAACATCTCAGCCTTTGGGTCTTGATGTTATCCTAGGTCAAGTTGCCTTCTCGTTTTGGGCCTCCCTCACTTCCTCCCGCCCTTATTCTCATTCAACAGAGCTTATTCGGTGTCTAAAATGTGCCAGGTGCTATTCTAGGCCCTGCAGATACCATGGTGAATCAAAGGAATATCTTCATCTATAAAACTAGTGGGTAAGAAGAATTGATTGCCATCAAGATCCCTTTTAAATGTAGCATTTTAAAAGATCTCCAAAAAAGATCCTTTTAGCTAACTGAACATAATAATGAAAAATTAAAAAATAAAAATTTTAAGAAAAAAAAGGATCCTTTTAGTTATGTTTTTACCATTTTCCAATCAGATTGCTTCAAGAAGTTGAGGTGTGAGATGTGAGATGGGGTGAGGTGACTGCATTAGTCCTCCAGGCTAGGGATCTGAGACCAGTGGCAAGAACCCTGCTCTCGCATATTTGGAGTACATCTCTCTAGGGCATACCTAAAATATTGCCATTATTCCTAAGAGCAGAGCATAGAGTTGCCAAAGGGTCTGTGACACCCATTTTTCTGAAATGAGTCATACAAATGAGGGTTAGGTGACCCTCCTTCCATATCCTAAACCCCACATTCTAACAAGCCCATAAGAACATGTGCTCTGGCCACAACTGAGACCAGAGTAATTCAAATCCATATGCTGCAGTGCTTGGTGTTCAACAAATGGATTACAGATGGGCTGAGAATTGATTGCCTAGACCCTTGCAGCAGATGGGCAAGGCCTCAAGTGACAAGAGCTTCTTGCTTTATAGCCTCTAGCTATACGCAATCTCCTCCCTTTATTTCAGTGAATCATATACAAATATTATCATTTTCAAGTGTAACACAACATGAAAAGATTGGGAAGTCCTGATTTAAACTGATGGCTTGGGAGATGTTTCTCCAAACCAACACTCTTTAAAAAAAATCTCCATTAAACTTCCCAGGACAAAAATCTTAGGCAGGGTTCAGGAATACAAAGCCTGATGTGTTCCAGGAGGCAAGCATGACTATGTTAGAGTAATCCACTTGCACAAACAACATGTCCTCATGTCATTTTAATGAAAAGCCTGGAACAAGAGTTGAAAGGTAAAGAGAGAAGGCTAGAGAACATAAGTTTGACAAAGAAAGGACTATGTCCAAATCGTCACCAGTTTTGGGGCTCCTGGGTGGCTCAGTCGGTTAAGCATCTGACTCTTGATTTCAGCTCCGGTCAGGATCTCAGAGTCGTGAGACTGAGTCCCACATCAGGCTCCATGCTCAGGGCAGAGTCTGCTGTGATTCTTTCCCCCTCCCACTCCCTACCCCCTCTGCTCTTCCTCACACTCGTGTGCATGCACACGCGCACTCATTCTCTCTCTCTCTCACTAATAAAATCTAAAAAAAAATTTTTTTTTAATTGTCATCAGTTTTATCTCCAAAACCTAGAAAAATGCCTGGCACATTCATTCACCCAGTAAATATCTGTTCAACACTTACTGTATGTTGAGCATGTAATACATATTATACAATTTGGTAAATGAATGAACAAAATATACAAAAAGCCTCCAACAAGGACATTGAACAACCGACAAGGAAGTGAACACACTACTTAACGTTGACACCTCAAATGAGACTATTCTCTAGTTAAGCTGATCTAGATAGGGCTTCTGTGAACAAAAAGGTCTTTTCAATCACGCATATAGCAAACACCTTTTAACATCTATATGTGTTAGGCCAATACTAGCAGATCAGGGGCAAGAAAATGAGTAAATAGTCTCTGCTCTTAAATTTTCCCCTGATAATAACAGCTCAAACTAATAGAGATTATAGAGAAGAGGCAAGAACAAAGCACCACAGGAGCACAGAGGGGGAATCCACTGCCTCAGCCTGAGGTCCTCAGAGGAACATGTCAGCTAAGTTTTTGTGGCAAATACTGTCAAGTGCCTAATCATAACTCATTCACCCCTTCTTTCTTGCTAATAGGGTCCTGATATTGTTCAGGGTAACATTATACCCAGTTCAATACTCACTTTCACAGCCTTCCTTGCACTTAAGGGTGGTCATATAACATGGTCATGGCCTATCAGACAACAGAAGTTGTTGGGAATTTCTGGGAAAGCTTTAGTTTTCTGATACAAGAGGGAAAATACCACTGGTATCAACCTTCCCCTCTTCTTGCCCTGAATGTGAACATAAAAAGCCTCTTGTAACCATGAGGCAACAAGTATGAATATAAAAGTCAGTATGTTAAGGATAACTGAGTGAAAAGATAGAATTTCAGTTCTTAATTACACTGTTGAGCAACTGAACCAATACCAAAACCACTAATTCTGCATTTCTTACTAATTTGAGAAAAATAACTCCCATCCATCTAACACAAAGCTCATTAAATTCTCTATTACTTATAGCAGGATCCACTCCTAACTGACACTGTGTGAAAGGAGAAGTTTGCCAGGCAAAAAAAGGGGGAGGCTATGGGAATAATTCACACAAAAGCAGAAACAGGGAAAGAAGTTGGCATGTTTAGGAACAGGGACACTTTAGTGACATAATCCACGGCAAGTACAGCACCAAGAAGGCCTCACCTGCTTCATCCACAGTGGTACACTTCTGGTACATGGATGTGCGGAGAGTAGGTGTCCGAACATTCAACAGCCTGATTTTGTCTACTCGGGAATCAAATACCCGGAGCACAGGGTCTTTATCATCATCGTCATGACACATGATTTTGTTGTCAATGAAAGAAGCAAACATCTGGGTCTCTAGGAACCTTGAGAGGAAGGGCAGATATGGCTCAGGCTGGTCTGACAGAAAAGATGCCTGGTGGGACCAAAAGGAAACACAGTCATTGACAGGGAAGAGCAAAGCAGGTATATCAGCCTTAACCAGCAAAGGCAACACACGCAAGGGATCCAGTAGGTTAATTTTTCTATGAAGTTTCCTAGGTCTTTATGAAAAGCAAATAGCAAAATCTTTTCGTTTTGTTTTTGTTTTTTTTTAACACTCATATAATTTCAGATATCCTGAAACTTTGACACACTAGCCCAAACTTACTCAGGTAACCTACTGTGGCAACCAATCTTCCCAGCATCCTGATGCTCAACCTGCATGTGCACCTTAGCCTAAGAGAGCTCTCAGACTCAAGGTAAATCACCTGACAGTAATAACCAGGACTCTGTTCTAAAGCAAGATCTTATATTTCATCAACATCACAAGAATTATGAACTTGTTTCCAGCATACAATGCAAGAAAACTCATCTTCAGTTAAATATCCAAGAGGGTCTGGCATGTTCTCATTCCTCACCACCTCTGCAGCAGGATTACTCACTTTATCAAAGTTTTGCATCTGCTCCCTGTTGGTAAACCAGGACTCCTTATCCTGGCTGGGCTGAATGACAAACACCTCATAGTCTGCAAACATCTGAGTGAAACGATTTGCAAAAACTTCACGGATCTGAATGTTTAGCTGGTAAATCCTGAGTTCTTCCTCATCACACTGAACCTTCAGATCCTTATTGCTGCTGGGGTCTTCACGCACTTCCAGCTACAAAAAAAGAAAAAACAGTTGAAAATATAAGCTTTTTCTGTATCCCCAAAAAATGCAACTCATCTGTCCCCCACCTCCTCCTACCCCCCCACCCTCCCCCAACAGCGGTCATTACTTCGCAGAAAATGGAGAAACGACACAAAAGAATAAAAAAGAAAGGAATTTTGACACGCAGAAGAGAAAAATGAGGGTGTTGGCAGTTGCAGGTACACAGGAACTCAATGATAGTAGAAATAAGATCATTATGGGCAGAGATTCAGCAATAGAGGAAAAGCTGCCACTTATCTCAAGGGTCAGGGAAAGGAAGAAATCTGCAAAGTCAATGAGAAAATGATAATGCAAAGCAACAAAGTCAGCCTCTGCCTCTCCCATCATCTCTTTGATTTTCTCCCCCACATCACTGATCTTATCTATCTCCCTAAGAACTTCTCCTTAATGTGTCTGTTTTAACCTCTCTAAATATTTCTCTGCTCCTCTTTAGCCATGATTTTTAAAAAATATCTGCTTTCCTAACAGAACAGAAAAATGAAATGTTTCACACTTTACTAAAAAAAATAGCCCAACAAAATGATTACATTGGCCCATTCTGCTTATATGTAATTTACAAAAATAACAGTGAGAATGGAGGAGTGTGAAGAAATGGGTAAAAAAACTACAGAAAGCTGATAGTCTCATCAAAGTCGGGAGATGGAAAGCTAACTTCAGCCTGGAAAGAGCATAGGGCTAGCATTCAGGAGGACCAGGATCTAGCCTCTGCTCACATACTAGACATTTAATCTTGGGCTCTCTTAGCCTTGGTTTCTTGAGCTATAAAACAGTGTTAACAATACCTGCTCTGCATGCTATAGGTTGCCGTGAAACTCAAAGGGCGATGGATTTGGAAGCGGTCTGAATACAAAGATTACCACTGTCTTCCCTCCAAGTCACTCTGCTATAGTGTTCACAAAGAATGACAGCAAGCTCTCCTTGATGCTCAGGTGAGAAGCTATCCAAATTTAGATTTAAATAGCATTTCCTAAGATAATGTTTGCCAGAGCTGAATCCAGAGTCTCCCATCCAAGAGCATTCTTCCAAGGCTCACAAATAAGCCTTGCCCTGGACTAGGTGCTTTCTTATCTCACACTATAATTTCACCAGGACAGCCCCCTCGTACAGACCAAACCTGTCACAAATTCATATACAGCATCTTACCTTTTCCAGGCTCACCCCAGTCCTCTTGACCAAGGCCTGCAGCCGGGCAATAGTTTCATTCTCCTTGAGGAGTTCATAGGAATGCAAAGGGGAGCCTGCGATGTTCCCATTCCTCTTGTCAGAGACAAGCTCAGAAGCCCGGAGCCTCTTCAGCTTGGAGGCACTCTCGCTGCAATGAAGGTTCCCTTCAGGGGGAATGCCAAATGCCATGAGAATCTCAGAGACTTCCTGGACAAACTCCAACTTGTTAGGAAACTGAGGCAGGTCTTCTGGCAGCTCAATGAAATGGTTGTCAATGTCCACAAAGCAGAGGTTAGCCTGGCAATCAAAACAGGATGAGTGTGAACAACTCCAGAGCATTGAGAGCATTAGGAAGGAAGAAGGTTTAGAAAGGATAATGAACAAGAGAGAGAAGAGGAAGTATCTAAAATTGGCATGTATGAGATACAATATAAAGAAATGGGGCTCAGGAAGGAAATTGACCTGAGTTCCAATCTTGCCCTGCCACTTTCTCAGGAAAGTTACTTAACCTTTCTGATTCAGTCTCCTCAGTTGTAAAATGGAAATAAAGAGATAAAAACAGTTATCTTAGAGAGTGTTAAGGAGTCTGTGATGATACAGATATTGAGCACCTAGCACAAAAGTCACACATATAGTAAATGCTCATAAAATGTTTGTTGAATTCATGAATTCTTATAGTAGTAAAGAGAACACCAGGAGTGAGTCAGAAAGTCTAGGTTCCAGACCTGACTCCAGCGAGGTATCTCCCTATATGACCCTGAGCATACCATTATCCCTTTTGAGCCTTAGTTCAAATTTGTTAGATTTGGTGGCTGGTCTTAATTATTTCTGTGCTTTGTTCTGGCTCTGAGGTTGCTTCTGAAAGGCTGTACAGAGACAGCACTGTCATACACTGTTGGTGAGGTAGGTAATATCGATTAACAAAGAAAAACTTCGCAATATCTACCCTTATTTTACAGACAAAACTGTTACAGAGAGGTTAAGTAACTTGTTCAAAGTCACACAGCTAGTAAGTATAACTGGGATTTGAACTGAGCTAGCCTGACTTTAGACATACGCTCAAGCTCTTAACCCTCTGCGCTCTTCTTAGAGGTCCCTACACATTTCTTGTTCAATTTAATTTAAATTTTTATAATTCCTGTCCCTATTGGTATTTCCTTATAGCTATAAATTAGAAAAGCCTTTTAAAAAAATATTTGTCTTATAACCATGAACCTGTCTAGCCAAGACAACTATCATTTCCTTCACTGCAGCGCATTATTATATGCTTAAGAGTGTTTCTGTTTCAAGATGAAACCAGAGAAGGAGACAAACCATAAGAGACTCTTAATCTTAGGAAACAAACTGAAGATTCCTGGAGGGGAGGGGGGGTGGGGGGTGGGTAACTGGCTGATGGACATTGGGGAGGGTTATGTGTTGTAATGAGTACTGGGTATTGTATAAGACTGATGAATCACAGACCTGAACCCCTGAAACAAATAATACATTATATGTTAATTAAAAAAAAAGTTTGAGAACCACTGATCTAAAAAAAGGGATCTGAAACTTGCTGAATTAATTAAACATAATACAGAAATTAAAAAAAAAGAACATTTCTGTTTTATGTCCTTTAACAGATGGATGAACACACACACACACACACACACACACACACACACACAATGGAATGTTACTCAGCCATCAAAAAGAATGAAATCTTGCCATTTGCAATGACATGGATGGAACTAGAGGGCATCATGCTAAGTGAAATAAGTCAGTCAGAGAAAGACAAATACTGTGATTTCACTCATATGTGGAATTTAAGAAACAAAACAGATGAACATAGGGGAAGGGAAGGAAAAGAAAAATAAAGTACGATGAAAAGAGAGGGAGACCACAAAAGACTCCCAACTCTAGGGAACAAACAGAGGGTTGCTGGAGGGGAGGTGGGTGGGGGGATGGGGTAACTGGGTGATGGGCATTAAGGAAGGCACTTGATGGCATGAGCACTGGGTGTTATATGCAACTGATGAATCACTAAATTCTACCTCTGAAATTAAAAAAAAAATGTTTGTTTTGTTCATATAACAGAAATGATAATGTTACCTATGCCATAAATTTGAGGATTATGAGAGAATAAATGTTCAGGATTTATGTGCCAGGCCCACAGTACATAACAAATGCTAATTAACACTGTTATTATTACTGTGGAAGATAAAAACTTCAATAAATGGATATCATATATAACAATAATATTAGATAGGAAAATTTCACATTGAAAAGATGCTAATAATCGCCCTACTTATTTGTAAATTTAAATTTTTTTCAAAATTCCGGAAAGATTTTTTTTGAAGGGAGTGTCTGATGAATTAATTCTGAATCTTGCCTGAAAGCATAAAATAGCCAAAAAATTTTAGAGAAAACACTTGCCTTACTGGACTCTAATATAAACATAAAATAATAATCTGCTGGAAAAGAAGAGTCTTGAACAGACCCATGTATGTGGATGGATCATTCAATAAATGTTTTTAGGACAAATGGTTATACATTTAGAAATGTTAAAATAGAATACCATAAATAAATCTGAGATAGATTGAAGATTTAAATATAAAAAATAAAGCCACTCTATTTTAAAAAGAGTATCTTTTAGAGATAGATACTGAATATATTTGATTAACATAATACTGCTGTGTGAGATTTGTTTAAAAATAATCCAGTAAAGTGAGTGAGGAGAGGGAGGTCAATACAGAAAGAAGAGTAGCCATGAGTTGATGATTATCACAGAATGATGGATGCTAGTCTCTTTACTCTTATATGTATTCATGTTTTCCATAACAAAAAGTTAAAAAACTTAAATAAACCCACAAAGTATTAACAAAACTATAAAAGATCACTGCTCTATGTTAAGGTAGAGTTGGGCTTTCTAAACTTTATACAAGGCTAAAAACCATAAAGGTAAATACTGCCATAAAAAATTAAAAGATAAACAATCTAGGAAACAGTATTGGTCATACATAATACAAGGTTCATAGCCAAAGAAATCAATGAAACAAAAATAATCCACCCAACTTAAAAGTGGGAACTCGTTATGGAAGGCAAACACAGAAGAACTTTCAGTTAATTAACTTCAAATATATGAAAAGATGGGGGTGCTTGGGTTGCTCACTCGGGTAAGCTGCTGACTCTTGATTTCAGCTCAGGTCATGATCTCAGGGTCCTGGGATAGAGTCCTGCATCAGGCTCCATGCTCAGCGGGGAGTCGGCTTGAGTATTCTCTCTCTCCCTCTCCCTCTGCCCCTCCCCCCACTCACAAACACTCTCTTCTCGTGCTCTCAAATAAAGCTTTAAATATGTGTGTATATACATATATACACACACACACAGATAAAGTTGTTCAATTTTGCTAATAATCCAAGAAATACAGGCAAAATACTTTTTACCTACAGGGTTGGCAAAGATCTACAAGATTTATAAAGTCCAATGCTGGACAAATTACTAGGAAACAAACATCTCATACACTGTTATTAGGAATATAAAATGAAAACTTTCTGGGGACAATCTTAAAGACATTTTCTTCCTGGACAATCCAAAAACTAGAACATTACTGATACTTTATCTACCTATACGCTCCTCCCCAATCCCATCCTCCAACCTACACATTCCCACCCCCAGGTAATCACAATCCAGAATTCTCTATTTATTATCTTTTTGCCCTTTGTTTTACAATTTATCACATATATATGCCTTTATGTGTTTGTTTGTTTCTTGAATTTATGAAAGGATTACCATCCCTTAAGCAGTGTTGTGGTACTGCTATTTTTCTTCACTCAACATGAGGTCCCTAAGATTCAGCCATTTTCTTATATAGTAGCTATATGATATTCATTTTCATTCCTTTTTTTATTCATTTTCATTCTTGTATAATATTCTGCTGCGTGGATGTAGCATAATTTATTTATTAATTTTCCCATTAAAGGGCATTTAAGTTCTTTCCTGTTTATTGTTTTTACATTTTTACATGTTTTCTTGGACACATGTGCAAGATCTTCTCTTGGGTGTATCCTAGGAATGGAACTGCTGTGTTGTAAGCTATGCAAATATTCAACCTTGTAAGATAATGCCTACCTGTCTCCAAAGTGGTTATGACAATTTACATTTTTATCAGCAATCTACTGATCAAAATCCTACCAAAACTTGGTATCATCAGATTTCTTAAGTTTGCCACTGAAATAAGTGCATTTAATTTATACTTGTCTGGTTGCTAGTGAAAAAAATGTGCAATCAGGAAGCCAGGGCAAAAATGAACTATTGGGATTTCATCAAGATAAAAAGCTTTTGCACAGCAAAAGAAACAGTCAACAAAACCAAAAGACAACCGACAGAATGGGAGAAAATATTTGCAAATGACATATCAGATAAAGGGCTAGTATCCAAAATCTATAAAGAACTTATCAAACTCAACACCCAAAGAACAAATAATCCAATCAAGAAATGGGCAGAAGACATGAACAGACATTTTTCCAAAGAAGACATCCAAATGGCCAACAGGCACATGAAAAAGTGCTCCACATCGCTCGGCATCAGGGAAATCCAAATCAAAACCTCAATGAGATACCACCTCACACCCGTCAGAATGGCTAAAATTAACAAGTCAGGGAACGACAGATGTTGGCGGGGATGTGGAGAAAGGGGAACCCTCCTACACTGTTGGTGGGAATGCAAGCTGGTGCAACCCCTCTGGAAAACAGTATGGAGGTTCCTCAAACAGTTGAAATTAGAGCTACCATTCGATCCAGCAATTGCACTACTGGGTATTTACCCCAAAGATACAAATGTAGGGACTCGAAGGGGTACGTGCACCCCAATGTTTATAGCAGCAATGTCCACAATAGCCAAACTGTGGAAAGAGCCAAGATGTCCATCGACAGATGAATGGATAAAGAAGATGTGGTATATATACACAATGGAATATTATGCAGCCATCAAAAGGAATGAGATCTTGCCATTTGCAACGACGTGGATGGAACTGGAGGGTGTTATGCTTAGTGAAATAAGTCAATCAGAGAAAGACATGTATCATATGACTTCACTGATACGAGGAATTCTTAATCTCAGGAACAAACTGAGGGTTGCTGGAGTGGTCGGGGGTGGGAGGGATGGGATGGCTGGGTGATGGACATTGGGGAAGATATGTGCTACGGTGAGCGCTGTGAATTGTGTAAGACTGTTGAATCACAGACCTGTACTTCTGAAACAAATAACGCAACATATTTTAAGAAAAAAGAAAAAGAAGATAGCAGGAGAGGAAGAATGAAGGGGAGTAAGTCAGAGGGGGAGACGAACCAGGAGAGATGATGGACTCTGAAAAACAAACTGAGGTTTCTGGAGGGGAGGAGGGTGGGGGGATGGGTTAGCCTGGTGATGGGTATTGAGGAGGGCACATTCTGCATGGAGCACTGGGAGTTATGAACAAACAATGAATCATGGAACACTACACCAAAACAAATTATGTAATATATGGTGATTAACATAATAAAAAAATTTTTTAAAAATGTGCAATTTTTGTGCAATACTTGTTCATGTCTTTAGCCCATTTTTCTACTGGGCTGCTTATCAACTCACTGGTTTGTACAAGTTCTTTACAATCTCCTAATGCTAATTCTTTGTAGGTTATATGTGTCACATATCTTTTAGTTTTTATCATATCTTTTCAATTTAAGATGTCTTTCTCTTAATTTAAAAAATCAAATTTATACTCTGGTTTCTCTTCAGACCACATAAATTTTTTACCTTTTACTAAAAAATCAAATTTATCAATCTTTTATTTTAGGGATAGTGCTTTCTGTATCTTGTTTATAAAGTCCCTACCCAGAGGTCAGAAATGTACTTATTAATATTATCTTTAGAAGATTTAAACTTTTGCTCTTGATGTTTATAACTTCTTAATCCATCTCAAGTTGATTTTGTTACAGTGGAAGGTAGGGATCCTTTTACTTTTTTCCCTTTTAGACAAATAATTTTTCCAGCTCCATTATGAAACAGTCCCTCCTTTGGGATAGTACCTCTATTGTATATCAAAGTGCTGATCCACTGATCCTTCTATTTTTACCTGTACCAATAAATAAGTCTTGTAATCTAAAAGAAGATGCGGGAGGATGACATAAGTCTGGCTAAATATAACTATTCCACAAACTCTCAATCTATTAAAACTGCATGTTTTAACATGTCCATGCATGCATTCATTCAATAAACACTTGCTGGGTGCATAAACTAGTCCATCTACTAATCCACAAGAAAAAAAGAGAACTTTCCCATATCTAAGATAAAAATATTAGAAGAAAAATAGTTTTAAAATTCACTACTTTCTGAATCCAAAGGGGCACATGTACCCCAATGCTTATAGCAGCAATGTCCACAATAGCCAAACTATGGAAAAAGCCCAAATGTCTTTATCCAGATGACTGGGTAAAGATGTGGTATATATACACAATGGAATACTACTCAGCCATCAAAAAAAAAAAGAAATCTTGCCATTTGCAACGACATGGATGGAACTAGAGAGGAAGGGGGAAGAGAGGAAAAAATAAAACAAGACGAAATCAGAGAGGGAGACCAACCATAAGGGACTCTTAATCATAGGAAACAAAGTGAGGGTTGCTGGAGGAGAGGATGCTGGGGGGATGGGGTAACTGGATGCTGGACATTAAGAAGGGCACATGATGTAATGAGCAGTGGGTATTATATAAGACTGATAAATCACTGACCTCTACCTCTGAAACCAGTAATACATTATATATTAAGTGAATTCAAATTCTTAAAAAATGAAAAAAAATTCACTTTCTAGAGTTCTCCACTGGATAACAAGTTTAAGCCTTGACTAGAAAAAGGGCCAATAAATGTTTAACACCTAAAAACAGGCTTTTTGTTTGTCCCTTTAAGATTTTAAAATTATAAATGCTTTCATATCAAGCCATTAAAAAAGATTGTAAAGACAACTAAATCTAGTCATGAAGATCATCTGCCTCATAAGTCCCGGCCACACAGCTAACAAAGCTCTGTGACCCACCAAAGGCACACAGTGCAATCATTTACCCCACTGGTTCTCCTCTCTTAGTAGAAAATAAGCAGTTTGTCAACTGGAAACACAGAGGCATCTAAAAATAACTGCAACCACTCAACAATGCTTGGCTGGCTTTTCTCCCACTGAAGTGAGCCAAACATAGAATGTCTGTAAAGAATTTTATAAACTCCCAAATGCTATGTCCACATATTGTAGATATACTCCTGGTGGGAGGTAGCTGGAGGAGAGAATGCAGCTCAGGCACACTTCAGAGATGGGCTAGATTAAGACAGAAGCCTCTGAGTAGATACCACTAGTCATTCTTTACAGAGTTGGGCTGAAGGCAGTAGGGATGAGAAGGCAAAGTGAAATAGGAGGTCATTCAAATACTAAGCTCATACAATAGCCTCACACTGTTTTCTCCCACACACTGAGAGTTCTGGCTAACAGAAGCAACTTGCAAGGCCACCTCAAACTCCTCATGCACCCCTTTCCTCGGCTAAGAGGCCAACTCCTGCAAAACAACCTGGGGGACAAAAAGTAGCCTAGAAGAGGCACTGAACCTATATGATCAGTTTTCCTCATTTAACCTCCTGCCTTGTTGGGCGAGGCCATGGGAAGACTTAGCTGCTCTGTGGTAGTAACCACATGGATCCCCAAAATCCCAGAAAGTCTTCCAAATCTTTTCCTGCAAGAGGTCACAATGCCCCTTCCCAGCCCTGAGTTCCTAATACCAAATCACAGCCAGCTTCACCCCTAGTCTATCTCCATGTTATTCACTGAAGGGGAGCTCAACACATATATTACTGGGAAAAGCTACTGAAGGAGTATCTTGAGAAAGGAGAAAAAACAGTAGGAAAGAAAGAAGGACCCAAGATAGAAAGAAGTAACACCTTCTTCTTTACTCTAATATCCTCTGCCTGCTTCCCCTGACATAGCTGTGGACAAACTGCCTCCTTCCTGGACTGAAACCCAAAAGAGAAGCACAGGACAAAGAATGCCTCACAAAGACAGCTCAGCACTTTCCCTTGCTCAGGGACAGCTGAGCTCATGTGTTTGTATAAAAAGGAACAAAGGGCTTTTTCACAGATTTCTGATGCCCCAAGATGGGGCAGCAAGTGATGAATGTGGATTTAGGAATCTAAGAAATGTACAATCTTCATCCCTCTAGAGAAAGTCCTTTTTTTTTTAAAGATTTTATTTATTTATTTGACACAGAGAGAGCACAAGCGGGGGGAGCAGCAGAGGGAGAGGGAGAAGCAGACTCCCCACTGAGCAGGGAGCCCGATGCAGGGCTCGATCCCAGGACCCTGGGATCATGACTTGACCTGAAGGCAGACGCTTAATGACTGAGCCACCCAGGTGCCCCCTAGAGAAAGTCCCTTTTATAAATCAAGCTTGCCCCACCACCCTAATGATGCACCCTTGCACAGGCCCAGGTGAATTTCCCCAGTTCTGCCTCAAACCTCTTTCTAGCCGCATAAAGATACCACAGGATGTCCACCAAAATGTTAAAAGTAGTTTATCTCTGGGTGGTAAAATCTGAAGTCACTTTTACTTTATTTTTATGCTTTTGTGCACTTTCAGAATTTTTTACTAGAAACATATATCACTTATGGGGTGCCTGGCTGGCTTGATTGGTATAGCATGTGACTCTTGATCTTGGGATTTTAAGTTTGAGTCCCACATTGGGTGTAGAAATTACTTAAAAATAAAACCTTAAAAAATATATATATGTATATATATATACATATATATATATATACACATACATACATATATATAATTTGTGAGACATCCCAAAGTTGTCTTTCAGAGAGATTATTAGTCTTCATTCATTATGCATACCTTTCAGGGCCCTTTACTCCTTGAGAAAGTTCTCCCCAGTCTATAGTTCCCCAGAGGGAATACACAGGCTCAGCTATTCTACAGGTTATCTGCTAAAAATCAAGGTAAATATCCAGCTATGAAACAACTTGCACAAATATGTGACCTTCAAAGGACAGTCTGGATGAAGTGGGACCGTGAAACCCTAGAATTGCTTATTAAGTATGCAGAGGTATTCCTCAGTTCCATTGTCACCTCTCCTTCCCAGACCACAGGGAGACACAAAGAAGTAGCAATGATGGAGACTACTGCAAAAGTAGAGACCCCAATACCCAGAACAGAGTGAACTTTTTGGTTTCTCAAACAACCCTTGGTTTCTCAAACAGTCCCACTGAGTCCCCCATTAAGAAAACTGCTGGTCTCTTAGTAGCCTCTTCATACACGCACCTACATGAGGCACCCAAAGAACAATGCTGAGGGATCCTATAGGGAACAGAACTTGCCCCAAATACACAGCAAGCTGATGCTAAAGATGAAAATAAAACTGAGAAAACTGGCTTCTTGCCTAGTGACCTACATATTACACTGGTATGTAGCATGCCCCTTTAGCTCTCTACCGCAACCATTTTTTGCTGTTATTCTTATTTTGACTTTACAAAATGACAGATTTATTCTGAAGAGGTGTCAATTTAAATATGCATGTTTCCATTCTCCAAACTTTGATGTGTACTCTTCATATACATTTATCAGTAAAACAAATATATATAAAAACCCAATACCCCAACTCAATAATTTTCTCCATCATTTAGATCTTTTCTTCCTTAATTAATCTTGTCCCACTCCAAACAACACAAAGCTCTATAAAATCAAAGCAGCAAAGGGGGTAGGAAGGGAAGAAGCTACAAGGAGGACATTTTGCTTCTAAAACCAAAGGAGAAAGGAAAAGTAGAGATGCACCTAACTATAATGTAAATATTACAGGTGTGATCTATCAGGGTTTCATCAAGGACGCTGCCCAGACATGCCCAACAACATGAGTGAGGCTCAGATCCAATTCCATGAGACTGTGCTCTTCTTTGGAGGTTTCCTTACTAATATTACTTAGTTATGCAAAAACCTCCCTCCATAAACATTTTGGTGGAGGGAGGAAACAGAGCCATGTAACACCAGTGTATGTATATTCAAAATCTTGTTCCCAGGCCTTTCTAATGACTAAGAAATTCAGAATATGAAAACCTTTCTTCCAAGTGGTTTCATACCAGCCACAAAATGACATAAAAAGGTAGACCAATTCTTTGGGTAATTCTAGAAAAATAAAAAATAAAACAATCTTATTTTAATCATGCTTTAAATTTGCTTTAGAATAAAGCAGGAAATAAATACATATATTTAATCAATTCTTTTGGTATCTGAAATAGGAAAGAGAAGCAGGCCATCCTCACAGCAAGAGAGGAAAAGCATTCTCTCAAGGTCTTCCTTATCTTGAACAAGGAAAGTTTTCAAAGCTGGCTCAGCACCATAAGAATCACTATGATCATGGGCGCCTGGGTGGCTCAGTCGTTAAAGAGTCTGCCTTCGGCTCAGGTCATGATCCCAGGGTCCTGGGATCGAGCCCCGCACTGGGCTCCCTGCTGGGTGGGAAGCCTGCTTCTCCCTCTCCCACTCCTCCTGCTTGTGTTCCTGCTCTCACTATCTCTACCTCTGTCAAATAAATAAATAAAATCTTAAAAAACATAAAAATAAATAAAATAAATTCAGTAGTCCCCGTGGGTAAGTCTGAGGTTTACGACCTATATATCACACTTAAAAAAAAAAAAAAAGAATCATTATGATTGGTCAACTTTTACAGATAAACTTGGCCTATAAAAGAAACCCACTGATTTATTGGTCTGAGTAATGAAATAATTATGGAATTATGTTATATGGGATTTCCTTAAAATAATAGGGGGTAGGAGGTATAAAAGTAAAATACAATTTAACATGTATGATAACTGTTGAAGCTGGGTGTTGAGAACACAGGAATTCATTATGCTACTCTTTTATGTATATTTTTTACAGAATGAAAAGATTTTCTTTTCTTTTTTTTTTTCTTAAAGTAGGCTCCATGCCCAGCACAGAGCCCAACACAGGGGCTTGAACTCAGGACCCTGAGATCAAGACCTGAGCTGAGATCAAAAGTCAGAAGCCTAACCAACAGAGCCACCCAAGCGCCCCTAAAAAAGATTTCCTAATAAATGTCTTGAGAAGTATGTAAAATATTTGAAAAACTGCGTATGGAAAAGGCAATTCATGATAGTATAAACACAGAGATTACAATGTATGTAATGTCAGGATAATAAAGATGACAAATGACATAAACTAAGCTAAATGTTCATTGTTTTTACATTTTTTCATGGAAAGTTATGTGTTCCTCAAAATAAAATAAGCTTTGTGACACCACCCTGGGCTCATCCCAAAGTCATTCTCTCTCCAATCCTAGAATGGGGCCAGGGGCACCAGCACCCAAGCTCCACATTCCTCTCACCTCCTGAGGCAGCTCCAGCTTTGACCGGTCATCCAGGCCATTGGAATGCAAGCCCATCAGGTATGGAACAGGAGCATCTAAGAAATGTAGGAGAGAAGCCGGGAGAATAGGGACATAGACATGCTGCCACTGGAAAGGAAACATGAGAGCTGTAATTGTCTCCGCCACAGTCATCAGTCTCTGGTAATCTAGGTTAAAAAACAAAACACAACACATACAAACCAGTCAAAAACAAAGTACTTGCTTGCCAAATAGTAAGTTAAAACTTTCAGTACAATTTCACATTTAGAAAGGATCAGGATAAACTTCAGCAAGGGTATGCTCAGAGTGTGATTCCTTTGTAGGTATCAGAAAGGCAACCCTGAGACCTCAGTGGACCACAAGCTGAAATATACCCACACATACAGGTTCCTGCTAATAAAATTTAATATGGAAATACAGTAGAAATCCTAAATGGCACCATGCTCCAAATACTAAACCAGAATGTTAAGTAGATTCTCTTAAGCAGAAAAGGGTTGGGGAAATGCAACAACAACAGAAGGAACAGTGGCCTGGGTGTTCATTCAGCATGGAAGCTCTTTTACCGCTCAGATCTGTCTGCATTCTGTAAGGAACTAATGTGAGCTCTGCCTTCAAGATCAAAACCAAAGAACCACAAAGCATGCAGAAGCTGGTTTTTCACACTAGCCAAATCTGCCCTCCACCGGGAACTTTTCCTGAATGGCAACAGCACAAATGTGTTATTTTAACACTTCAGTAAAAAGCTTCCCGAGAATTTGAAAGACTCAGAAGATTGACTTTCATGCCTCAAAACTCTTATTTTAGGTCAGAGATCTTAGTTTGGAAGGGAAGGCTTTGTGTTCAATAGCTTTCCTTTAGAACACAATTTCTAGGCCCATTTTATAAAAAAAAAAAGTAATAAATACATTGGCAAAGTCAATAAAATGGACTGGTTAAAATTTTAAAAATTACTATTCACAAATGGTATAATGGTTTCAGACATTTAAAGACAAAGCAGGCACATAAATTTTAAAATCATATGAGTAATATCCTCTGGAACGGCTGATTTCAAATGAGCTTTCATAAGGGTTAAAGTGGTTTCACATACTAAATATCCACCCCATCATTTAAACAAGTAATAGCTTAGCTCATAAAGGAGTTATAAGTAACAAAAAGCTTTCCCCAAAATGAGGAAGGTTGAGTAAAAAATGAGCAACAGCTGATACGTATCAACTAGGTAGAAGTTTAACAAAGTAGCCCATATTTGCTCACTAATCACGCTTCGAAAATTGCCTATCACCTTACTCCTGGCTAAGCAAAGAAGAGCATAACCTGGAAATAGTTTTTTAACTAATAAGGCAAATATATGGAAATTAATGATTAAAACTTCATCATCCCAACTTAATTTTCAGAGCACTACAGGAAAATGGCTCATATGCTTCTCTGGGGAAACTAAAGCATGTGACAGATAAGTGATATAACCAATTAGTGCCTAAAAGTGAACTCAGAGATTGGTCATCAATTAAAAAAAAAAACTGCTCTAGCAGGACAAAAGAATATAAGCTTCTCATATTCACTAAAGACCAAGGCAAACTAATAAGAGCTCAAGAAGAGGTCTATCTCATTTTTCATTGTGCCCACACAAAGCATTGTCATTCCTATATTAAAAACTACTTAGTGAAGATTCCCACCCATCATTCAAGCAACTACAAAAACATTTCCCCAATTACAAAAAAAAAGCAATCTTTGAAGAGTTAAATTGGGTTATTTACATAATTTCAGAAAAAGGATTTAGTCCCACATAAAGTAAACAACTAACAAAATTTATGCCATTGCAAACTCTGCCTTCAGCCTCTTCTGTGACATCTCCATTCCGTGCGATGCCCGTACAACTTGGCTTTTTAATCTTTCTACTGAAATTCTTCTGCTCGATCACATTCCAACAATCATTATTAAGAATTCTAATGACGGGAGCCTGGGTGGCTCAGTCAGTTAAGCGGCCGGCTCTTGGTTTCAGCTCAGGTCATGATCTCAGAGTCATGAGATGGAGCCCCTTGTGGAGCCCTGCATCAGGTTCCACTTAGCAAGGAATCTGCTTGAGAGTCTCTCACTCTCCCTGCCCCCCACTCACACGTGTGTTCTATCTCTCTCTAAAATAAATAAAAATAAAACCTATAAAAAAAGGAAAAATTCTAATGATTCTCCAGATGAGACCTCAATTCTTCTATTTTTCTACATATGAATGTCTGTAAATAATCTACTCAAGCAATAATCTTGAGAATCTCAGACATCTTAAGAATTTATTTTAAAATTCAAAATTAAGATGAATCAAAAGAATGCAAAAGTGTGGGAGAAAACCTTCAAGTGATATTTAAAGCTGAAGGTCTATGTCCCAACACTGGCTCTTAAACACATTTTGAATAAATATTACACTGAAATATCCCCATCCCCATCGTCAGTGTGTATACATACCTACACACACACACCACCACTGGATTTAAGGGGGGGGGGGGCAGGGGGGGCAGGCAGGAGTACCAGAGGCCTTTTCAATCATGAGAAAACCAAAAGACTTCCTCCTTTCTTTGCCCAAAGTCAATAAAGCAGGTGCTTTATATGGCTGGCATTCCTGGCATGTCTGCTCAGGGACAGTAACATCTCACAGAAGGCCAACACAGTTTGAGTAAAGAAGTCCCAAAAATGCCTTTCTCATGAGACTTCCTGGCACTGGACTACTACTTACAGTACCTAGCTACAGTGTCTGGGAACATCTATTCTATGACCATAAAACAGGGCATCCTAGAGTCTGGAAGAAAAGGCTTTCTCTGCTCCATCAAACCAGGTTTTCCAATTGCACAGAAATCTAGCTCTGGTTTTTCCCTACCTTTCAAGATAAATCTAATCTAGTATCTAAAATTCAGCCCACTTATTTCTTAAGAGTGGAAAACTTTATTTGCGTCACATTGAGATCTCTGAGGAGTTCCTTGTGATGCCCTTGAAATTACGGGATTCTTAGAAACAAAACACTTCTGGAGGTCAGAGATCATCTCCTCTCTCAAGGCTAAGCCACTTTTCATTTATGTGGTTTAGTTTTACAGACAGTAGAAATTTGGAATTGTATGGCCTTTCTGGTCTGAATTGTTGGCTTCTTTTTCTCTACATTTTTTTTATTTTTAAAAAAGCAACATCCCACCTTGAAGGATGGCCTAACAAACAATTCCTCAGGGATCCAGTAATCTGGAGTACCCACGTTGGGATGCTGACCTCCAAGAGCTGTAAGCAACAGCACAAAACCATCTCTGTACACCAGTACAGATGACAGAATCAGTACCTCCTCTGCCACTGCCTGTGCTCATCATTCCAAGAAGGCGAAACCAATAAATAGGAAGCAGCCGAAGGTCACTTGCATCCAAAGCGTTTCAAACAATCAAAATCAACTGGAGACACTAAGGCTCTAGGCAATTATGTTCTCTTAAAGTTCCCATAATGTTTAATGAGCAATTACTTCTAACAAAAGGAGATAATGCAAAACATAGTGGGTTGTGAGGGAGGGAGGAATCAGCACGTTTTCATGGCTTGTCTCTGTGCAGAGAAAGACAATAGCTTTGTGGGACCACTCTACAGAAAATCCACCCCTAAACAAACTACAGGTCCAGTTCTACACATTGGAAACTGAATCATGAACTGTCCTTGCATACTCACACTTCTGTGAAAACTTTATGAATAAGGATGTTTCTCATGTACTCTTTGTTCTTAGGAAACAAAACCTAATCTCTATGTCCCTATATCTCCAAGATACATCATTAAATGAAAGAAAGTGCAAAAGAGTAATTAGCATGCTCCCATTTGTGTTGTTTCTAAAAAGTATGTATGTTGTATATGCACGATTATGCATGGAAGGAAATGAGAAACAATGGTAATCTCCCTGAAGGAAAACCAGGAGCCAGAGGTGGAAGTCTTATACTTCACTATACACCTTTTTGTAATGTGTTAAAATTCCTACCATATGATTGAAAGGCTTTTTTCATACATTTTAATATACCATATTTAATACAGCCACTTTGGAAAACAGTGTGGAGGTTCCTCAAAAAATTAAAAATAGAGCTACCCTATGACCCAGCAATTGCACTACTGGGTATTTACCCCAAAGACACAGATCTAGTGAAAAGAAGGGCCATATGCACCCCAATGTTCATAGCAGCAATGTCCGCAATAGCTAAACTGTGGAAGGAGCCGAGATGCCCTTCAACAGATGAATGGATAAAGAAGATGTGGTCCATATATACAATGGAATATTACTCAGCCATCAGAAAGGATGAATACCCAACTGTTGCATCAACATGGATGGGACTGGAGGAGATTACACTAAGTGAAATAAGTCAAGCAGAGAAAGTCAATTATATGGTTTCACTTATTTGTGAAACATAAGGAATAGCATGGAGGACATTAGAAGGAAGGGAAAAATGAAGGGGGGCGGAATCAGAGGGGGAGACGAACCATGAGAGACTATGGACTCTGAGAAACAAACTGAGGGTTTTAGAGGGGAGGGGGGAGGGGGGATGGGTTAGCCCGGTGATGAGTATTAAGGAGGGCACATATTACATGGAGCACTGGGTGTTATATGCAAACAATGAATCATGGAACATTATATCAAAAACTAATGATGTACTACTGTATGGTGACTAACATAACATAATAAAATAAATAAATAAATAATAAAAATTAAAATTAAAAATAATATACCACATTTAAAACATATACATATGGTATATTAAATTTTAACATTAATTTTAATATATCATACTAATGTACCTGTATACTTTAAAGAATATTACAATTAATACATATGTACTCAATACTTCACATAAAAATAGTTCATTGCTCAAAAATAGTTGAGAGGAGGCACTAAAAAATTAAGAGATTACTTCTGAGTAGGATTCTAGGTAAAAAAGGTAAACTCTCAACTTTCTCTGCCTTGTTTGTCCACACATTGTTTTTTAAAAAACTTATTTTTGGGGCGCCTGGGTAGCTCAGTCAGTTAAGCATTCAACTCATGATTTCGGCTCAAGTCATGATACCAGGTCCTGGGATCGAGCCCCAAGTCAGGGAGTCTGCTTGAGGATTTCTCTCCCTCTCTCTCTGCAACACCCCCAGGAAAAAATTAAATAAATCTTTAAAAAAATAAAGGCTGAAGTAGGGATGCCTGGGTGGCTCAGTCGGTTAAGCCTCCAACTCCTGATTTTGCCTCAGGTCACAATCTCAGGTTCGTGAGATCCAGTCCATGTCAGGTTCCCTGCTGGGTATGGAGGCTGCTTAGGATTCTCTCTCTCCCTCCTTCACCGTCTGCCCCTGCCCCCCAAGCACGCATATACTCTCTCTCTCAAAAAACTAAAATAAAATATAAATAAATAAATAAAAAGACTAAGTAAAGCAAAGTGGCTAAAAAATAGTGTAATTGAATTAAGCATATCATGAGGCAATTAAGTAAAAAAACAAAACAAAACAGAAAACTGCAAAAATCTATAGGCAGTCTCCATTCTGGTTCTTTCACAAGGTTAGTTAAGTTCTCACTCCCCTTTTTAAAAAAAATGTGGGGTGCCTGGGTGGCTCACTCATTAAGCATCCGCCTTTGGCTCAGGTCATGATCCCAGAGTCCTGGGATGGAGCCCGCATCGGGCTCCCTGCTCTGCAGGAAGCCTGCTTCTCCCTCTCCCACTCCCCCTGCTTGTGTTCCCTCTCTCGCTGGGTCTCTGTCAAATAAATAAAATCTTTAAAATAAAATTAAAAAAATAAAAAAATGTTATCGGGGTGCCTGGGTGGCTCAGTTGGTTAAGCAACTGCCTTTGGCTCAAGTCATGATCCTGGAGTCCCAGGATCGAGTCCCACATCGGGCTCCCTGCTCGGCGGGGAGTCTGCTTCTCCCTCTGACCCTCCCCTCCTCGCACTCCCTCTCAAATAAAAAAAAAATCTTTAAAAAAGTAAATAAATAAAAATTAAAAAATTTAAAAAAATGTATCTGCAAAACCTAGTGAATGCATTATGGGTGTGGTTTATGCAAGAAAAACAATGCAGACATCTGATTAGTGGACCCATAATCAAAGGAAATACCTAGACCCTTCATCAAAAGACTAGTGACTATATAGTCATGTTTTAAGCTAAAATACAATGTTTAATGGATATATATATATACATATATATACCCCTTTTATGATTATCAGACTTGAATGACTTTTTCAATTATCCAATCTACTACCCTACTAACTCATATCAGGTGAAGAACTTCTCTACATACAATTTTACAGCAACTGGTAAAAAAAAATATGCTATTAAAAAAGCTATATCTATAGGGGCGCCTGGGTGGCTCAGCTGGTTAAGCGACTGCCTTCGGCTCAGGTCACAATCTCCCACTCCCCCTGCTTGTGTTCCCTCTGTGTCAAATAAATAAATAAAATCTTTTTAAAAAAAAAACTGTCAGTTCAGTCATCCAATGGGTTATACTTTGTCTTACAATTTCACATGCCTTCTTTTTATCTTTTTAAAGATTTTATTTATTTATTTGAGAGAGAGAGAGAGCACATAAGAGGGGGGAGGGTCAGAGGGAGAAGCAGGCTCCTCGCTGAGCAGGGAGCCTGATGTGGGACTCGATCCCGGGACTCCAGGATCATGACCCGAGCCGAAGGCAGTCGCTTAACCAACTGAGCCACCCAGGCGCCCTCACATGCATTCTTTTTCCCTAAGTTACACTTCTTTTCTATTCAGTAGGCAAGACATGCAGTGGGCAACACTAACTGTGAGTGGTGATGACATGTTTTTGGAAGGCCAGAAAGATTTTCACCCACCTAAGGCCTTTGAATCATAAATAAAAACTATTGCAAGAAAACCAACCTCAACTGTTTAAACTACACTATTAATAGAGAGCATAACCTACACCCAATAAAAGGCCACTCCAGGGGCACCTGGGTAGCTCAGTCGTTAAGCGGCTGCCTTCGGCTCAGGTCATGATCCCAGGGTCCTGGGATCGAGCCCCACATCAGGCTCCCTGCTCAGCCAGGAGCCTGCTTCTCCCTCTCCCACTCCCCCTACTTGTGTTTCCTCTCTTGTTTTGTCTCTTAGTCAAATAAATAAATCTTTTAAAAAAAAAAAAAAAGGCCACTCCATTTTACCGTCAGCCACGCTCAACAATATCCAGGAATTTTTTTGGAAAAATCTTTTTCCTGACCATGCTATAAACATGGCGTTAGGTCCTGAGTTCCACTTGATTCTATACACAAATCTTCTCAATCACCTTCAAACCTCTTAAAATTTGTATTGTTGATTGTATTATTGATAGAATAACTCATATTCTAGGAAATTTAAGAAGGAATTCTGATGGAAAAATGTCACCTATCATATTTCTGGTTTTAATCCTCCTTCTCCCACGTCTACAACATCCCCACTGCATTATAGGTACCTAACCTACTGAACAAAATAAAAAACTGAGTCCATATAATAACAAACAAGAAAAAATAAACATTATTCCTTATAGTACAATGACAATTAATAAATATAGATGGAAGGGCACTTGGGTCACGCAGTTGGTTAAGCATCCGACTCTTGTTTCAGCTCAGTTCATGATTTCAGGGTCATTAGATCAAGCCCCGTGACAGACTCCACACTTGGCATGGAGTCTGCTTGAGATTCTCTCTCCCTCTCCCTCTGCCCCTCCTGGTTGTGCACTCTCTCTCTCGAATAAGTAAATGAACTTTAAAAAAATAAATAAAAATAAAATATAGATGGAGCTCGAAAATCACCATTTTGTGACCATCATGGTAATAACTATTCAGACTAGAATCATCAATGGATGTTAAATCTACTGGGCAAAACTTCAAAGAAGAACAGTATATTTACAGTTTCAAAGTTAACTCCCCACAAATGACTTACTAATTACAAAGGGAAGAAGGATAACTTTCCATTTAAGAAACTTGGCAGACATAATCTTAACCAAAGTGATCAAATTAACATTACCAAAGACGGGCAAATTGACACCAAGTGCCTCCTGTTATGATAAAAATACACATTATTTGCCTCCTGATACAATGCACTGAGAGAATCGCAACATCACTTCTGCGTTTTATAACGAAAAATGTATAAGCTGAATCTAATCATGAGGAAACATCAGACAAACCCAAATCGGGGGACATTCTACAAATGCTTTGCCTGCACTCTTCAAAAATGTCCATGTCAGGAAAGACATGAAGAAGTAAAAAGTAAAAGCAAGGCATGTTACTAGACAAGATCCCGGATCAGGAATAAAAAAAAAACTGTAACGGTAGACATTTTTGGGACAATGGTGAAACCTGAATACAATATTATAACAATGTTACGCTTCTTAAATTTGATCATACTATGGTTTATGTAAGAAAACACCCTTGCTCTTATGAAATAAAAGCTGACGCATTTAGGAGTCAAGGGACATGGCGTCTGCAATGATTCTCATGGTTCAGTTTTATGTCACACATTCACAGAGAGAGAGAGAGAATGAAGACAAATGCGGCCAAATGTTAATAACTGGTGAATTGTGGGAGAGCACACAAAAGTTCTTTGAACATTTCTTGCAACTCTTCCATAAGCTGGAAACTACTTCAAAATAAAAGTCAAAAAACTTAAAACCTACAATGATTATGCATCTCAGAGTAACAAAGTCCTTACAATGGTCTACAGTGTAAAATCTAAGCTCCTGTTAAGTCTAACATCTGCTTCTATATTCCTGCTTTCTCACTCCGTACCATCCACCCAGTTTTCTCATCTGTTCTTGAACAAGCACATTCTTGTCTCAAAACCCTTTTATGTGCTATGCCCTTTACATAGAATACTTTCCCTACAGATATTAACAAGGGTCGCTTAGAAAGGGCTTAAACTAATCATTATTAAAAATTGGAGGGGCGCCTGGGTGGCTCAGTTGTCTGTCTTTGGCTCAAAAATCTTTAAAAAAAATTGGAACTTCCCTTCCCCAAATACCATCCTCTTCCCTGTTTTATTTTTCTCCACAGACCTTAGTACCACCTCACACACTATAAACTTTATTTATTTCATCATCCCCTCCTTCCCCACTAAAATATCAGTTCCATTATAGGAAGGATTTTTACCTGTTTTGTCCACCACCGTATCTCTAATCCCTGAAACAATGCCTGGCACATGGCAGGGTCTCAATAAATAGGTACTGAATAAATAAATTTCATGTTATTTTTCTGGTTCATTTAACAAACATCTGTTTCCTTCTGATCTACTTTACTATTTTGTCCAAACCTGCTGCTCACATTCAGTTCACCTCTAATTTATAAAAAACAATTCAGTTATAACAAACAACAGAAAGAAGCAATACATCCTCATTTTCTCAAAGGATCATCATTTGTGAATCCTCAGTTATTACTGTCAGGCTGCAGAAGTGGGGGGCAAAAGTAACTGCAGAATGATGGAAAGTCAGCTTTCCAGAACCATCATTTCCTAACCCTCTTTTCAGCATCAATTAGAAGGGATGTCAGGAAGGAACCCCTCCCAAGCTGAAGTGCCAGCAAAAGGCCATGATGATAGCCAATTAGAAACTGTGGCCCTCTTGTGCTCCATCAGTTTGCCATCTACCACCTACCTGCAAAAGATCTGAGTTTTGCTCAAATTTTAACAGCCCCTGACCTTTACAGTCAGTTCCACTGCATTCAATATGGAAAGAAGGGAGGCCCTATGCAGGGAGAAAGCTCTAGTAAGCACTGACTTACGCTGTGAGTAGAGCAGGATTTGAAACTCCAGAAGGGCACAAGTAAAAAGTTGAAACACATTTTCCACCCCAAGCAGTTCAAAGACCTCTTTGACAGGGAAGTCAAATAAGGGAAGCTCATTGGTACTTGGTCTCTGGCAGATTATTGGCCCATAGACCCCAGAAAACTTCAAGGACCGGCCAGGAGGCGGGAGTGGCACCTCATAGAGTACATTGTATATGTAGCTCTCAAGGGGCAGTGGAGGGGGCTGAGGTGAAGTGACTGCCTGGTGAAGTTGTTCCAGCACACTCCGACATGCTTTCATGAAGGACATGGGTGTGATGAGGCAGATGCACTTAGAGACGTAGAGCGTGTCCCGGCTAATGTCATAGGAATTGAAGCGCTGAAGCTTGGTCCCAGGAGTGCCTTCACCATCCTCCATGCCACTGTGGTCTCGGCCATCAACAGAGGGAGAATGTAGGACATCATACTCAGCATTATGCATGTGGTAGAGGGTCTGCATTGCACTGCAGATCTGCTTGCTAGTCACCTCCTCATAAAATGTGAGGGCAAACCCAAATGTCCGAGAGCCATCCTCCCTTGTGATAATAAAGGCATGGAACTGGGGCTCCCTGGGATCAGCCTGGGTCTTGAATGCTAGCCCTTTGGGCATGCATAGCTGCAAAAGACAACAAGGAAACAAGTGGTGAGAACACTCACTGCCGGTCCTCTTTTCAGAATACCATCACTATTTATTTACTCAGAGTACCTACTATGCTATGTGTTTGGGATATCAAGATCAACACAGCAAAACATCTGTCCTAAAAATCTCCCATTCTAAGACATATGAGTAAATAAAATTATAATGCAGTTATCAGGACTACCCAAAAACAAAGTGTTAGGGCAACACAGAATAGACAACCCAGCCCAGGAACATCAGAAAAGGTTTCATAGATTAGGTTATATTAGAATTCATCAGGTAGACAAGGGAAAGAGGGTATTTCAAGGAGAAGAAGAAAATGCACAAAAAAGAGGAGGTAAGAGAAAGCTTGGAGAATTTAGGTAGGTGGTTAAGCATGACAGTATTTACTGGGAAATGATGCTAGAAATATACCTATAAACTAGACAGATATAACCTTGTACCTAAAAATAAACAGTTTTAGACTCTATCAGGTCACAAAACTCTGTCTTCAAGAGAACCTTCTCTTTTCATAGGAAAAAAGGGAGCATTTCACATAAAGCAAGGAGATGACATAATCAGGATAAAGACGCACTTTTTTTACTTTAACTCAGATGGGTTATATAAAGAAACTTGGATAGCTAATCAAACTGACCTAAATCAATCAGTCCCCATTTTCCAGTTCTATATAAACCTAGCTATACAAATGATAGATTAGCAGCCTGGGGTTAACAAATATAAGGACCTACATTATGTTATATCCATTATCTTTGGACTTGACTTCCCAAAACCTAGGTGTTTCTAGAATACAGCAGGTTAAAATGAAATAAGCACTGGACTAGGAGTCCAAAAACTCGAAACTAAGACTCAGTTTCCTCATCTGTGAAATGAAGATAATACAATTTACTCTGCCTACTTCACAGGGTTATTACATGCATCAAACAAGATCATCCTCTAAAAACTATAAGCTATTAAAAATTAATACAGGGGGGCGCCTGGGTGGCTCAGATGGTTAAGCGTCTGCCTTCGGCTCAGGTCATGATCCCAGGGTCCTGGGATCGAGTCCCGCATCGGGCTCCCTGCTCCTTGGGAGCCTGCTTCTCCCTCTGCTTCTCTCTCTCTCTCCCTCTCTCTCTCCGTCTCTCATGAATAAATAAATAAAATCTTTAAAAAAAAAATTAATACAGGTAGTACAAAGATGTGATCAAGAGCATAGCACTGGAACCAGACTATGGTATAGTTTTCAAATTGCAGCTCAATTGCTTCTTAGTCATGTGACCTTGAACACGTTACTTAACCTCTTTGAATCTTAGTTTCCTCATGTATAAAATACATGTGTATCTGTGTGCATGTGTGTGTTTATTTAGCATCATCTACATAAGGAGTACTGTGAAGATTAAATGAATTAATTCATGTAAAATGCTTATCATAGTGCCTAGCACAAGGTGAATACTCAATAAAGGTTAGATTATTCATAGTGGTATTCTACATGAGATTTATGCCCCTGTCCTGGGGCACCTGGGTGGCTCAGTCAATAAAGCGTCTGACTTTGGCTCAGGTCATGATTTCAGGGTCCTGGATTGAGCCCCAAATTGGGCTCCACGCTCAGCAGGGAGTCTGCTTCTCTCTTTCCCTCAGCCCCTCTCCCCAGCTGTGTGCTCTCTCTCTCTCTCTCAAATTAAAAAAAAAAAAAAAATGCTCTATCTAAAATAGGATGAAACAAAATACCCATTTCTGTCATATCACCCAGATATACACAACCGAGATTGAGAGAAAACTGCTTTAAATCAGACTCATCATGTAATCTCAGTACTATAAGCAACCAATAGCTCAGTACCTCAAAGTTCACTGAACCATTACTATGCATTTGTTCTGACAAAACAGAAACATTGTGATTTTCAGTATACTTGATATGTTGATCAAAATGCAGAATCATGAATAATATGCACATAACCCCTTCTTCAAAAGTTATTGGTAGCTTGTGGAACTGCTGCTACCACAGTCTGAACTCACAATTCTACTGTAAATTAGTTTGTAAATTATCTCATACTTGCAGCTAACAAATACTAACCATTCCCACTGCATCTTGGTCAAAGGGATTCCATTCTACGTTCTCAGGGTATCGGGCAAGGACCTTAGACTTGAATGTTCGTCTCAGTGGTGTCTGCTCAAAATTTTCTCCTGCAAGAAAAAGAATGAAGCAAATCATCTCTACAGAGTCCCTCAAAATCACAGAGTTACGATTGTCTGAGCTTGGTAGTCCAGCAAGGTACAGAAGTAAAGGCAAAGGGGTTAGTATGCCAACCATCTAAGAACAGGAAAGGTATCGAAGTTATTAGGTAAGTAAAGAAGCTGAAAAGGTTTAGCATGGTTAATAGTGGACATCACTAGCTATCTTTTCTTTTCTTGAAAGTGAGTTATTACTAAAATCCAATGGTTAATCTTCTTGGGAGAGCGGGATAGCACAAGGAATGACAAAGGATTATATCCATCTTTTTTTTTCCTGTAAACCACATTTAGTTTGCTTAAAGTCAACTGATATCATAGAAGCATAAATGATTTTAAATTCAGAATAAAGTATGCACTTCTATGATCTCTGAAAAAACACGAAGGGACTAAAAGATTCAAGGATATTAAAAAAGCAAATTTCAGGGTAAATCTAATGAGATATTTTGTCAATTCAGAATCATTTGAAATTTCTAAAATTCTACTTTGTTTCCCCTTTCCCCCTAAAAACATTAGAATATACTGAAATAAAGAACATTAAAGTGAAAAGAGGAAGAACCAAAGAACCCACCACCTAGACAGACACAAATATGAAAAACCTACTGGTCAAAAATAGGCACAAGAAAGTTAGAAGGTCAAAGGTACAAAATACCACTTTGTAGAGACATGTAAATGCCACCAGAAAGCTATGGGTGTTCTCAATTTTGTTTTGTTTTTACCTTCAGTCGTACTGGAAATGAAAGGGCTGGCACCATCCCTGGCTTTAGAAGCCTGTATGTACTGGCATAATGCTATATGATAAATGAAATAACAGAGTATTACAATAAAGCAATAGTATTCAAACTTTTTTGACCATGACTCCAGTATGAAACAAATGTTGTATCATGAAGCAATAAATATATAAATGATGTGTACATATAAATTTGCCTAAAATAAATTTCACAAAATAATACTTACCCTTACTCTGTGTGATGCCCTTTCGTAATTTCTACTCTCTATCATTAAACCAAACTAAGACTACTAACACAATTCACAGTTTGAAAAAACATTACAATACAGCATAATGACATGAAGAGTTCAACAGATATCAAATTACTATAAAGTCACTGGTACTTTATCCCAAAGTATCCTGCCCCAAATACTGCTTTTCCTAAGGAGTTAGGGAATAGGGGACAATTAAATGTACCTAAATATTTCAAACAAATAAATTTAGTAGGAGTCATGGAAAAATATGTGGAAATCATGATCAAAAACAATTCGAATGAATTTGATATTTATTGAGTAATCATGTCATACAAGGGCCTTAGTTACTGAGGGGATAGAGACAAACAAAAGGAAGCACCTATCCTCAGGACCTTACTCTCAAATGTATAGGAAAAAAGAATATACACAAATAACCCTTTCACAGGAAGGTTACTATCTGGGAGGCTCCAGATCTTTAGTCTATGTGCCAACCATTCAGAGCACACTTGCACAGGATCCTGCTCACATGTTCTAGTTGATAATACAAATTCTGTTCTAACTATAGTTTTTCTGAGTTGGTTTGGAACCCAAAGGAGCTGGTGATTAAGGAAGATGCATTCTTCCAACACAGGACTGGGATAAACCTAAAGTTGCACAGTTCTTCACTCTAAAATCATCCCAGAGGCATCTTAGGTTTCTAGAGTTTACAGTAATTCTAAGGTACCTGTTCCAGAAATTAATAATGATTCCAGTCAGAAAGTTATCATTTATAACTAAAACATTCACTTCCACTTTCTCTCAGGTTTTGTCCATCATCATCATCAGAAGCCCACTTATTCATAATTTTCAACTTCTGACAAGCCTCAACTTTCCTTCTGTTAGTAAAGCAGTAACACAATTTCAATTCCTCTCATTTCCTGCCTTCTTCGAAACTGAGTTTTCTGAAACTCTTTTCCAGCAAATTTCATCTCTCAAAATACATCTGGTAATCCTCACTAAAGAAGACTGGCAAAATCAGCAGGCAGCTGGTAACAGTGGTAGCAATAAAGCCCCTATGGCTATGTACAGCTAGTCTCAAGCTTTCAATAACACCTGCGAAGAACACACCCATGGCAAGGCTGCACTTACTGTACAAAAAAATTAAACAGCAAGCAGCTGACATAATGATCTTGTCTACAGTCTGAAAGTCTCAGAATATATATTTAAACTGTATTCAGTTCTGAGAAGATAACTATGTCTTCCTCCTAAGCTTCTTCACTTTTAGTTGTCAGTTTGCTCATTTCTTCCTTACTAGGCCAAAAAATCTCCTCACTAAAAACTACAAAATATTTGAACAGAAACAGGAATCAGGGCAGTTTCCACTGTCCTTAATGAAAGCCTTTAGAGAAGGGTATTTTTTTAAGATGGTTATGAAGTGACCAGACCATTTTAAACAACCACTGAGAAAAGGCCAGAGGTGAAAATGATGAACTGACCTGAAGTATAGACAAAGAGGAGGGGGAGATTATGAATCACAAAGAGAAGTGGTCTTTAGATCCTCTATCCTCCACACCACCTCTTCACCTCCTGCCCCTTCTTCAAACAAGCTAAGTAAAGATCTCTTGTTAAGGAGTCAGGTTCTTGTTAAAGAGTCAGTAAAGGCACCATTGAGACTGCCAATCCTAGACCTAAGTCCTTCTGTGTATTAGACTGGACCAGTATCGGGAGCATAGTATTTTCACTGCAAGGGGAAAGGGGGTGTATAAAGCAGTATTAGAGTCCTGAGACCAAATCATGTTCATTACAGCACCTTATATAGAGTATCAGAAAAGTCACAGAGGAAGGTGATTCACAAACCTAAGATATTTTTATTAAAACAATTCAGTCTTTCATCATTTACTGAGGGCTAAGTTTTGAGAATAAGCAATAGAGACTTAATGCCTCCAGAACATCTACACAGACCCACCTTATGAAATCTGTACATGTGTCAGATCCTTTAAGTCTCCAATTATTTAGACTTTTGGAAATTCAAACGATATTAGGAATAAGACATTGCAACAACTGTCCTACTGTCCTGGAAAAAGTAATTACTTATTCACCTAACACATACAGAGTCCACAAGAGTCAGCAGGTCTGGATACCAGAACTAAGGCCCATTTCTAACAGCAACTTAAAAATTAGTCAACTGGGTGTCAGTCTATCTTTGTGAATCTGTCCCTGAGGAAGTACAATTCAGATAAATCATAATAGATTTTTTTTAAGCCTGCATGCCTTACAAGGACTTCTGACAGGTTCTTTGTTTACTGGCTCTGCTTTGACCAAGCCAGAAACAAAATGACATTTGTATTGCTATTAGCCTATTGGTACTAGCTTGATTTGAATAATCCTAAATAAGGAATGCTTACAACTGAGAAGCTTCAAAGGAACCCCTAAACTCTCTGAAATGATTTACAAAGTTTTGTATGAAAATATGTACATTTTTCTAAAGAGAAAACACAATTTTCATCAGATTCTCAAAGGGTTCCATGATCCAAAAAAGTCAGAAGCCAAAACTCCAAATGTTTCTCCAATTTGGGCAGGAAACATTTCACCACTTAGAGATTAACCTAAATGGGTAGGTTTACATGCAGTCTAAAATAAAATATATGCACTATTAAATAAGTGCTTTCTGGGTTGATGATGACATTATTTTCTCCTTTTTTATCGTAAGAAGCCTGTAGATGCAAATTTCTCTCTCTTTACACATACACACATATGTGAATGAGTTAAAAAAGAAAAAAATCTTATCCTCAAAACTTGTATGTGAAGTCATCTGAAAGGTCATCAGAAAATGTTCACCAAGGGAGCCTAGGTGGCTCAGCTGGTTAAGCATCCAACTCTTGATCATGGTTCAGGTCGTGATCTCAGGGTTATGAGATCCAGTCCCACATCAGGTTCCATGCTCAGTGAGGAGTCTGCTTGAGATTTTCTCTCTCTCCCTCTCCACCCCCCTGCCCATGTGCTCACTCACAATGCTCTCTCTCTCTCTCAAAATAAATAAATAAAATTACTAAGCATCCAACTTTTGATTTCAGCTAGGTCATGATCTCAGGGTTGTGAGATCAAGTCCCACACCGGGTTCTGCACTCAGTGGCGAGTCTGCTTGGGATTCTCTCTCCCCTCCCTCATCCCTCCCCCCCACTCAGGCTCGCTCTTTTTCTCTAAAATAAACAAAATCTTAAAAAAAAGTTCACCAAAATCTCAAAGTTACACATTTATAATAGATGTATTACATCTGTGGGAAACAGTGATAGTTTTAAAATGGTAGTGCAGATAAGAAAACGCATGTTCCAAAGAGCTATGTGAAAAAGATCCAATACAGTCAAATCCCCACCTGGTTTATGTTAAATTACACAAAGCTTCTCCAGAACATAGTGTTAGCTTAGATTAAAGAAAAATAAAAGTAACCATCACTTCCTAGGAAAGCATTTATGGGACACATCTGTTATACCTCTATCTTGGATTAGATATACCAAATAAAAGTATTTCAATTTCTAAACCTATCAGTAATCAGAGTTGACATACACTTAAGAAGCTTTACATAAAATTTGAAGTTTGAAAAAAAGAAAAAAGAGCAAGAGCTAAGGGCATTTTTATCTGGTCTCTTAGAAGAGATGGGAAGGATAATACAAACATCTGTGAAACTACAAATGAAAAAAACTGACTTTACCAACAGAATAATTTCTATCTAGGGCACCAGAGTGGCTCAGTTGGTTAAGCGTCTGCCTTCGGCTCAGGTCATGATCCCAGGATCCTGGGATGGAACCCCGCAGCAGGGAGCCCACTTCTCCCTCTCCCTCTGCCTGCTGCTCCCCCCTGCTTGGGCGCTCTGTCTCTCCCTGTCAAATGAATAAACAAAATCGAAGAAGGAGAAAGAAGAATTTATATCTAGCATGATGGTGGTTCTGCTTCCAGTCATGGAAGAGTAGCTCCTATGAGACCAACTCTCTTGCAGATAACTATGAACACTGGACAGAATATAAAAAACTACCTGAAGTACTAGGGAACAAAAAGGCAAAACAGATTATGACAGAAGAGAGAGGGTCAAAACTTGGAAAAAGGTAATGACACCAAGCAAGTGTCTCCTGTTACGGCTTTTGGCCAGCCAGGTCCCAGTCTGTGCCATGAAAGATGGCTAAAATTCAGCTAAAAACCCATAGTCTTACTAGCTTCACAAACCAGAGGACAGACTTTAAGGCAACCACAACAGAGAAGTGAGAGAGGGAAACTCCAAAGAGAACCAAAAGAAGGTGCCTCAAACTCTGTGTATAAATTCTGCCCAAACGGCTGGCTAATCCCTAAACTATGCATGCATGGAACAGACTTCAAGCAACCAAGTTAGGGCTAAAAGTACTGAACTGAGATTTAAACTGCCATTCACTGCACGGGAACAGAGTTTAACAAAACAAACAAAATTCAACGTTCTTTAGAGGAAGGTAAAAAAAAAGAAGAAGAAGAAAAATCCAATGTCTACAACGTATCATACTCAGTATCCAGGACACAACTCAACAGAATTGTTTGGCTTATAAAGAAACAGGAAAACATGATCTATTCTCCAGAGAAGAGTCAATCAACAGAAACTGACTCTGACTTAATCCAAATATTAGGGTTAGCAGACAAAGATTTTAAAACAGCTATGATCGGGGCACCTGGCTGGCTCAGTCAGTAGACTATGTGACTCTTGATCTTGGGGCTGTGAGTTCAAGTGCCACACTGAGACTGGAGATTGCTTAAATAAATAAAACTTGAAAGAATCAGCTATGACCATAATGAATGAAAAAATAGATCTCAACAGCAAAATAGACTCTATAATTCAGAGGATGGGCTTAACAGCAGATTGGAGATGCAGAAGAGTTAGTGAATTTAAATAGATCAACAGTGGTGCCTGGCTGGCTTAGCTAGTAAAGCATGTGACTCATTATCTCAGGGTTGTGAGTTCAAGCCCCACACTGGGCACAGAGCCTACTTTAACAAAATTATAAAAAAATAAAGATGGGGAGCCTGGGTGGCTCAGTCGTTAAGCGTCTGCCTTCGGCTCAGGTCATGATCTCAGGGACCTGGGATCCAGCCCCGCATTGAGCTCCCTGCTCCACCGGAAGCCCGCTTCTCCCTCTCCCACTCCCCCTGCTTGTGTTCCCCCTCTCTCTGTGTCTCTCTCTGTCAAATAAATAAATAAAATATTTAAAAATAAAAAATAAAAAAATAGATCAACAAAAAGTATCCAATCTGAAGAACAGAGAGGAAAAAAAAATTAGGGAGAGAAAGGAGAGTATGGGAGAGGACCCCAGAGATCTGTGGGGCAACAAGTCTAATATACATTTAATTGGAGCCCCGGAAGAAAAGGACAGCAAATGAGGTTTAAAAACTTTTTTTTAATTGAAGAAATAATGATCAAAAATTTCCCAACTTTGGTAAAAGACATAAATTTACAGATTCAAAAAGCTCAGTGGATTCTAAGCACAACACATACCAAGAAAATAAAAAATTGTACATCACAGTCAAACTTTTAAAGAAAGGAAAAAAAAGAGAAAGATTATTAAGGAGAAAATCTTGAAAGGAGACAGAGAAACATGATACATTAAAGAAATGACTGAAATTACCATTGCTTTCTTACCAGAAACAACAGAGATTAGAAGACATGGAACAACACCATACAAGTACTGAAACAAACAAAACCCTGTCAACCCAGAATTCTATATGCAGAAAAAAAATCCTTCAAAAATGAAGGCAGAATAAAAACATTTTCAAGTAAAACAAAACTAAGATAATTCATTGCTTGCAGACCTGTACTACACAAGTGAGAAAAGCCTATCCCAATAACTTACATGCTACAGGATCCCATTTATACAACATTCTTGAAATTACTAAATTTTAGAAATGAAGAACACAGTGACAGTTGCCAGAGGTCAGAGATGGGGAGGAGGAGGGTTCTATAAAAGGGCAACACCCAAGAATCCTTGGGGTGATGGAACTATTCTGTTTCTTGAGTGTATTAATGTCAATATCCTGGTTGTAAGAGCATCCAGTAGCTTTGCAAGATGTTACCACTCGGTAAAGGGTAGAGTGTCATTTCTGTATTATTTCCTACAACTGCATATGAATCTGAAATTACCTCAAAAAGTTTAATGTTTTTTAAAAAATATTATTTAATTTAAAAAATTTAATGTTTTTAACAACCTGTCAAGATTTTAAAGCAGAGGCTTCAGGCAATAAAATTCAAATATCCGAAGTTATACTTGGACCAAACTCTTCAAAGGCAGCTGAGCTATCCCTCACTCCAGGACCAAAACATTAGGGTCACATCCAGGCTGCCTCACACCTCACCATATCCACACCAATCCTATAGGGTCTAATTAACATTATCTACAGCAAGAGTGATAAAATTTTCTTCCTCTGGGAATGGATACAACCAGGTTATTATGTCGTCATTTGCATATTGGCATTCTGGGATGTCCTAAAATTGATCCTGCTGGTGACACTGGTGACCACTTCAGGGCCACTCATTCTATGATCAGTTTACTTCCTGCACTAAAACATGTCACTGTATTCTTCCTGTTATAAACATTCCTAAAACAGACTGCCCATCGAAAAATATAGTATTACTACCAACTCATACTTCTATCTGGTACATGTTGAAAAATCAGCTTGTGTTTCACCAATTCACTTACTCCCTCAGCATTTCAATCCTCCTTGTCTTTCAGATAATTTTCTGAACTCTTGAATAAATCAGAGATCATCTCCTGCCATCTTTGATGGGGCACAGTGTAGTAAGAGAAGGGAATGCAAATTTCTAACTAAACAAAAATTAACCTTGCTACTCCTTTGAGGTGACTATTTCATTACTATCAGCAGTTTTTAAATGAGGACAGCTTTAAAAAACACAGTAAGACTAGCTGAGTTTTGGTAGCTACAGAAAACCATCTAACACTATACTCTACTCATCACTTGCCCTCACCTCTTCTTCATACGAAATTGAGGTAAATTTATAGGTTCTGCGGCATAGAGAGGGTAACTTGCTCCTTGAAGAGAGAAGCTGTACCTTCGCCCATATCACCAGCTGACGTGTGCTCAGGAGTCAGACATTCACAAATACCCAGAAGGCAGGCAGTGAGCTGCCCCCCACTTTGGACACACCACAAGGCCTCTTCTATCTAAGGCACTAACCCAGAAAAGCTGCTCACCAGGCTTTTCAATGAAAGCAACAGAAACCATCTGTTACCTCTTTGTTTTCCCCTTGAGGTGAATCTGTTGACTTTCTTTCTCAATATATTTTGTCCAATAACTTCAGATTTAGGTATACAGCCATTACTTTTATTGATGTTTTGCCTCCTGCTTGACATCTTCCAGGCTGCTCCACACCTAGTCCAACTCCTGCATCTAGTACCTCTTATGTACCCAGTTTTAACAAGAGTCTAGGGTTTGAGAACCTATCCAAACAGGACTGCTCCAAACAACAGCTAGGACAAAACTTTGGTAGCAAGATATCAAGTGTAGACACTGCTTCCCTTTTAGCCCAGCCAAAAACCCTGGCAGGACACACATCTGTTGAGCTAACATCTTGAACTTACGTAATTTGCTCTGTTTATTATGGGAAGCAACAAGCTATCAAATTCATAGTCTTTCAGATGGGTCTAACACTGTCGTGTGAGTTGGATATACATATACTGTACTGAATTATATACAGTACATACTGTAATGAATTATTTAACAGAGTAAGGACTCCCAGCAGTTATACATGTACATAGGCACTTTTCTCTAAAAGCTAGCCCCTCCAGAAAAATGGACTTAGGCAAACCCAGTGGACTGGGATCTCTAAGTAAGAAATAGCAGAGGACTGGGGCGCCTGGGTGGCTCAGTTGGTTGGGCGACTGCCTTCAGCTCAGGTCATGGTCTCAGGGTCCTGGGATTGAGCCCCACATCGGGCTCCCTGCTTGGCGGGAGGCCTGCTTCTCCCTCTGACCCTCCCCCTGCTTTGTTCCCTCTCTTGCTATCTCTCTCTCTGTCAATTAAATAAATAAAATCTTAAAAAAAAAAAAGAAAAGAAATAGCAGAGGACAAATATGAACAATCTTCATGCTCTCAATACCAAATTTTAAAATAATCAGCCTAAATTAATGGTAAGCAACTAGCCTACAAGGCAGGAGACAAGAGCTGAGGTCCTACCTTGGCTACTCGCTAGCTGTGTGACCTACACAATTTATTGAGTCTTGTGGGTCTCACTTTCCTCACCTGAAAGATTAAGAAGTAGAGGTCGAGTTGCTAATCTATAAAGGTTTTTCCAGCTTGATCATTTCATGACTTAGTAACAGTTGGGCCTCGAGTCTGACCCAGCATGGAAATTGCACCTTTTAAACTGTGAGCAGTAGGGGCACCTGGGTGGCTCAGTCGGTTAAGTATCTGCCTTTGGCTCAGGTCATGATCTCAGCATCCTGGGATGGAGCCCCAAGTCAGGGTCCCTGCTTAGCAGGGAGCCGCTTCTCCCTCTCCCTCTGCTGCTCCCCCTGCTTGTGCTCTCGCTCTCTCTCTCATAAATAAATAAATAAAATCTTTTTAAAAAATAAAAAATAAAATAAATTGTGAGCAGAAGGCAAGCATTAGTTCTCCCTCTGCTGCCTCTCTTCCCAAAACCCCACAAAAACAACAGTAGAGGGGTGGGGGTCAGGGGAGCATAGCCACAGAATGAAAGTGAAGGTGACAGCAACAAAATTTTAGAAGCTGGAAAGCAGATGGATGAGTGGTTCCTGACAGCAGACTAAAGAAACCTAAGATATAATATAACCTCCAAAAAGCTCAGGAACTTGTAGCATCAGGCACTTCTGGAAGTGGGGATAAAAATGGGACTAAAGGGATGCCTGGGTGGCTCAGCCGGTTAAGCGTCTGCCTTTGGCTCAGGTCATGATCCCGGGGTCCCGAGATGGAGTCCCGCATCAGGCTCCTTGCTCAGCAGGGAGCCTGCTTCTCCCTCTGCCTGCCACTCCCCTGCTTGTGCTCTCTCTCTGACAAATAAAATAAATAAAATCTTTAAAAGGGGGGCGACTAAAAACAGAAGAACTGGTTGAAAGTCTATAGAAGAACCAGCTGGCATCAGCTCATGAAAAGATAAATTGTTGTAGAACTATACAATGGAACATTATTCAGCCATTAAAAGGAATGGAGTACTGTTACATGCTACAACACAAATGAACCTTGAAAACATTATGCTAAGTGAAAGAAGCCAGACACAAAAGGCTACATACTGTATTACTCCATTTATATGAAATATCCAGAATAGGCATATTCATAGAAACAGAAAGTGGTTACTAAGGGACTTAACTGCTAATAGGTATGCAGTTTCTGTTTGGGATGATGGAAATGTTCTGGAACTAGATAATGGTGATGGCTCCACAACAGTGAATAAACTAAAAACCACTGAAGTGTACACTTTAAAATGGTTAATTTATGTTACATTAATTATATCTCAATTTTTTTTAAATAAAAGAACCAACTAGACCCCACCCCACCCCAGACTCTCCCCACTCTGTGCAGCCTCCAACATGCCAGAAGAAAACTGGAAGTTTATTCTTTACAAGGGATAAATAAAAGAATGAGTGAGGCGGGTGAAATAGGTGACAGTGGTCAAAAGGTACAAACTTCCAGTTATAAAATAAGTTAGACCTGGGGATGTTATGTACAGCATGGTGACTACAGTTAACAATACTCTAATGTATATTTGAAAGTTGTTGAGAGTAGATCTTAAAAGTTCTCATCACAAGAAAAAAATTGAAACTATGTGGTGATGGATGTTAACCAAAATTACTGTGATCATCATTTGCAATATATATACATATATCAAATCATGTTGTACACCTAAAACTAATACCATATTATATGTCAATTATATCTCAATTGAAAAATAAAATTTTTAAAAAGAATGAGTATATCTATACTTGGGATTATAGTTGAGGTATCAAGCATCAACAGCTGGGAAACCACAGGCACAGCTGAGAGTAAGGTATCATTCTAAAAACAGAAAAACAAAAATTTTACATACTGAATGTTGAGATTCCCCAGTGCTCTTCCACTACTTGGCTCTCACAAAGTTGGCAGGTAGGATTATGCCCTTGAGGCAGAGATTTAGAGGAATGTTTTCTAAGAATCTGACCAGCCCAAGAAAAAAGACCTAGAGACCTTCATACTCCAGGGAAGAAACCATACAGCCAGTGACACTCTCAGAAACCAATCCCTCTTCCCATGAACATCAAGCTTCCAATCTGCTTCTTGATGCTTTATTCTTAAGTGTAAATGGACAGCCAGGGATCATAAGACACTTGGGAAAAGACTCTAAGATTAGTGAAAGACACCTCTTGCCAGTCAATGCAATTTTGAGGAAACAGAAAATTATGGAGAAAAAAGAATGCTTCAAAAAGTACTATCCTAGGGCCTAGAAGCAACAACACCCCAGAGACAGCACAGCTAGCACCCATATCTTGGTTTCTAATACCATTCACCAATAAAAGAATCAGGACTGCTTAGAGAAATGGCTCATTCTTTAACTGGAACAGGGCATACATGGGAGGAGCCTGGAGCATTTTGCAATGCCAAAAAGTAAGGAAATACTCAAAAACCCATGATGACAGGGGCACATCAAAGAGACACGGGGGCCAACTGAAAGATCGCCCAATGGCCAAAGCTAGAATAATTAGAACAACAAAATAAAAACACTGAATTATAATCCAAAGTTAAAAATAAATATCCATGAGTCCATACTAATATAAATAAATGATTAAATAAATAGGGGGAGAATAGACAAATTTCCTGTGCTGAAAAACGCCAAATAACTTATACAGATACTAGGCTCTCAAAGAGGTGGAAAGTAACTCCCTGCCCCTTAAGTATGGGCTGCTCATAGGAAAAAAGAGTAACTTTATATTGGAAAAATCTGACAAACACTACCAGGTGATCAAGATTAACATCAACAGTGATGTCATGTTAATAATATGCATGTATTCTTTTTTTAAGATTTATTTATTTATTTGAGAGAGCGAGAGTGAGAGAAAGGGAGTGGTGGAGGAGGGGAGTGAAGAGGAGAAGGAGAGAGAGAATCTCAAGCAGACTCCCTGCTGAGCGTGGAGCCCAAAGTGAAGCTCAATCTCACGACCCTGAGATCACGACCTGAGCCGAAATCAAGAGTTGGATGCTTAACTGACTGAACCACCAAAGCTCCCCTATATGCATGTATTTTTAATATAATATGATGAGAATGGCATTTACCTCTATAGTCTTCCTTCTGGAAAAAACTACTCTAAAATAAGAAGTTTACTGAAAAGGTTTTAAAAATTATATCCCATTTAAATAAAATGTCCAGAATAAGAAAGTCCACAGAGTCAAGAAGTACATTTGTGGCTGCCTGCAATGGGGGAATATGGAGTCACCTTATGGTATGTAAGCTTCATCACAATAAAATTGTTTGAAATTAAAAGACAAACAACAAGCTTGTGGAAATTAAAAAGGTGCTCTGCCAAAACTAGAGAATAACCAGGAAAGATGTACACATGAGATGCAGGAAACTGGATCCATCACAAGAGAGCGACAAAGGATAACTCCAAGATAAAGTAAAGGGGCATCCCAGGTTCAATCCCAGGTTCACTGTGCAATAGGCTTAACAAGCCAAGACATCAAACAACCCAGGCTCATGGAGCTACGGCAAGAATCTGCAGCTTATATCAGATTCTCAAAGAGATTTACGAACCCAAAACTTCCATAAACCACTGCTTTAATGGTATCCATATTAAGTCCCACCCAAAGGACAAACTACAAGACTCGTATTTAAACACACACACACACACACACACACACACACACACACACACACACACACACACACACACACACACACACACGACTCTTTCAGATGATGCAAATCTCAAAGAGAAGAAACTGCTTCACTAAGCAGCTTAACAGTTTTCCTGATTGGATATCATCAGGTAGGAATAAAAAAAAAAAGAAAGGAAGGAAGGAAAGGAAATAGAGACACAGTTAAAGCACTTTAAAAGCCTAGTGAATGTAACTCCGATGAAACTTAATACTGGGGTGTCTGGGTGGCTCAGTCATTAAGCGTCTGCCTTCGGCTCAGGTCATGATCCCAAGGTCCTAGGATTGAGACCCGCTTCGGGCTCCCTGTTCTGTGGGGAGTCTGCTCTTCCCTCTCCCTCAGCACCTCTCCGCTGCTCATGCTCTCTATCACACGCTCTCTAATAAATAAATAAAATCTTTAAAAAAAAAAAGAAACTTAATACCTTATTCTACAGAGCTTACAAAATACTGAAAATAGTGGTTTTTATATCCTACCTACCACAAAAAATAAGATTACATATAAGAAAAATTGCACAAAAAAATTTAAATCAGAACATTAAAAGAAGCAAAGAAATAGATGTTCTTGGGGTGCCTGGCTGGCTCGGTCGGCAGAGCATGTAACTCTTGGTCTCAGGGTCTTAAATTTGAGCCCTAAATTGGGCATGGAGCCTACTTAAAATAAAAAAGAAAATATATTTTTTAAAGATTTTATTTATTTATTTGTCAGAGAGAGAGAGTGAAACAGAGCACAAGCAGGGGGAGGCGCAGGCAGAGGGAGAACCAGGCTCCCCTCTGAGCAGGGAGCCCGATGTGGGACTCGATCCCAGGACCCTGGGATTATGACCTGAGCTGAAGGCAGATGCTTAACCTACTGAGCCACCCAGGTATCCCAAGGAAAAAAAGATTTTTTTAAATCCGAGAGAGAGAGAGAGCGCACGCGCACAAGCTAGGGAAGCGGCAGGCAGAGGGAGAAGCAGGCTCCCTGCTGAGTAAGGAGCCCAATGCAGGACTCGATCCCAGGACCTTAGGATCATGACCTGAGCCGAAGGCAGCTGCTCAACTGGTTGAGCCACCCAGGCATCCCCCAAGAAAATATTTTTTAAAAAAGAAAAGAATAGATGTTCTTATACACCTATGGCAATAACTTTCTTATAAATTACAAAGAATGATAGCTTGCTTGAAATATATGATATTTTAACTAATTTAACTCAGAAAAAAATTATAAAAAGAAATACACAAAATATTAAATGTGGTTATATGACTTCTGGAAAGTGGAAGTATGGGTGATTGTTATTTTTTTCTTTATACTTTTCTGTATTTTCTGAACTTCCTACTATGACCATATATAATCTCTATTATAAAGTGATTGCACTAAAGAATATATATAAATAATTTAATAGTGCATTTCTCCTGGCTGATGAAGAAGATACTTTTTAACTGATTTAGAATACTAACCGAATTCCTAATTTCTGTACTGCAACTACTGTGCACATTTCCTCCTCTCTGTATTGTATGAAATGAGAAACCTTTAATGCAAAAGAAAAAGAAAAATATAGGGGCGGCTGGGTGGCTCAGTTGGTTAAGCAACTGCCTTCGGCTCAGGTCATGATCCTGGAGTCTCTGGATCGAGTCCCACATCGGGCTCCCTGCTCAGCGAGGAGCCTGCTTCTCCCTCTAACCCTCCCCCCTCTCATGTACTCTCTCTCTCTTTCTCGCTCTCTCAAATAAATAAATCTTTAAAAAAAAAAGAAAAATATGTATGTACCACTTGGAATCCACGGAAACCACTTTCACATATATTATTTCATGAAGCTTCATCACAACCCTAAGAGATTTTATAGATAAGGAAACTGGCTCATAGATAATCATTCAATGAGTAGGACACAAAATGGGATTAGAAACCCCTCCAGACACCGAGTGGATGTCTCTCAGAACACTAGAATTTACAGCAGTCAAGAAGTACAAGTTTGGTGTAAGGAAAGGAATATTCTACAGGTAAGTAATCTTCATCAGAGTCTAAAAAGCCATAAAACCACAAATTCTCTACTGTGATACAGAGTAGTATTCTCAACCCACAGCTCATGAGAGGGTTCCGCCCTAACTAAAGGCAACGCAACCCAAAATCCCCTGGATCCTTTCCGTGCACCTAGTGACACCAATCACCATGCTGCCCTACCCTCTAGCAGTTAGGACCCTCTAGCACAGGGCCCCTCAGAGCCTTGGGCAGCTGGGATGGAAGAGAAACAAATGAGGCTAAAATAGTGAATGGTGGAGGTTGGAGAAGGGAGGAGACAATCTGCCAGTAAGTGAGCTTAGCAAGAGCAGACATGAGGCTAAGGCCTTCTATCAATCCTTGGAAGAAAACCAAGACAGAGCCACCACTGTTGCCAGAGCTTTAGGTGAAAGCTTCTTAGAGCCAGAGGAGCAACTGCTATGTCCCTTCTTTCTCTCCACCTTTCTCCACCTCAGTTCTTGCTCTCCTCCAGCATCTTCTGTATTTCTCATGCTCTCTTGTCTGGACACACTCTGAAAACGAATCAGTTCATTAACATCAACAACCCTACAAACACTGATCCTCCTTTTCCTGGAAAATCATTAGGTCTGCTAAATGCTAAACTGAGGACCCTGGCAGAATGACTAACAGGGTAGCAAGTGTCCTGCAAATGAGTTACTTATGAGGCAACAGGGGCAGCTACCAGTCGTAAAGCTGTTACAAATACCATCATCTTTCCATTCCCCCACTATTCTTTGGTCATACAACCTACTGACACATCCTTGTTGTTTTATTTGTTCCCCCTCGTCTCCATTACTATCCTCTGAATCGCATATTTCCAGTCAAACAGGATGACTCGATAGCGCCTCAACATGCCCAAGAGTTCCTTGTTGATCCACCTTTTACCAATCCCCATTCACATCCTCTAGATCTAAGTCCTTCCTATCCTTCAAGACTTTGTTCAAATGTCACTTTTATTATGCAGCTTTCCCTAATCACTGCCAACATACGTGACTGTTCTCCTGATCTAGTAGCATGTACTCTCTGACAGATCTAAATGGCAGAACTGTACTAAACTGTGACTTCACTAAAGGCAAGATTTACAGTTAATTCATCTCCATCCTTCCACCTGTTTTCAATGAAAGCTCAATTCTTGTGAAGAGAACAAAAATTATTCTTTTTCTCCAGACTGTTAATATGCCTTAAAACTTTGGTACGGACTGCTATTCAACATAGTATTTGAAGTCCTAGCCACAGCAATCACACAACAAAAAGAAATCAAAGGCATCCAAATCGGCAAAGAGGAAGTCAAACTCTCACTCTTTGCAGATGATATGATACTGTATGTGGAAAACCCAAAAGACTCCACCCCAAAACTGCTAGAACTCACACAGGAATTAAGTAAAGTGGCAGGATATAAAATCAATGCACAGAAATCAGTGGCATTCCTATACACCAACAACAAGACAGAAGAGAGACAAATTAAGGAGTCGATCCCATTTACAATTGCACCCAAAACCATAAGATACCTAGGACTAAATCTAACCAAAGAGGCAAAGGATCTGTACTCAGAAAACTATAAAATACTCATGAAAGAAATTGAGGAAGACACAAAGAAATGGAAAAACGTTCCATGCTCATGGATTGGAAGAACAAACATTGTGAAGATGTCAATGCTACCTAGAGCAATCTACACATTCAATGCAATCCCCATCAAAATACCATCCACCTTTTTCAAAGAAATGGAACAAATAATCCTAAAATTTGTATGGAACGAAAAGAGACCCCGAATGGCCAGAGGAATGTTGAAAAAGAAAAGCAAAGCTGATGGCATCACAATTCCAGACTTCCAGCTCTATTACAAAGCTGTCATCATCAAGACAGTATGGTACTGGCACAAAAACAGACACATAGATCAATGGAACAGAATCGAGAGCCCAGAAATGGACCCTCAACTCTATGGTCAACTCATCTTTGACAAAGCAGGAAAGAATGTCCAATGGAAAAAAGTCTCTTCAACAAATGGTGTTGGGAAAATTGGACAGCCACATGCAGAAGAATGAAACTGGACCATTTCCTTACACCACAAACAAAAATAGACTCCAAATGGTGGAAAGACCTAAATGTGAGACAGGAGTCCATCAAAATCCTAAAGGAGAACACACGTAGCAACCTCTTCGACTTCAGCCGCAACTTCCTTCTAGAAACATCGCCAAAAGCAAGGGAAGCAAGGGCAAAAATGAACTACTGGGATTTCATCAAGATAAAAAGCTTTTGCACAGCAAAAGAAACAGTCCACAAAACCAAAAGACAACCGACAGAATGGGAGAAGATATTTGCAAATGACATATCAGATAAAGGGCTAGTATCCAAAATCTATAAAGAACTTATCAAGTTCAATACCCAAAGAACAAATAATCCAATCAAGAAATGGGCAGAAGACATGAACATTTTTCCAAAGAAGACATCCAAATGGCCAACAGACACATGAAAAAGTGCTCCACATCGCTCGGCATCAGGGAAATCCAAATCAAAACCTCAATGAGATACCACCTCACACTGGTCAGAATGGCTAAAATTAACAAGTCAGGAAACGACAGACGTTGGCGGGGATGTGGAGAAAGGGGAACCCTCCTACACTGTTGGTGGGAATGCAAGCTGGTGCAGCCACTCTGGAAAACAGTATGGAGGTTCCTCAAAAAGTTGAAAATAGAGCTACCATACGACCCAGCAACTGCACTACTGGGTATTTACCACAAAGATACAAATGTAGGGATCTGAAGGGGTACGTGCACCCCAATGTTTATAACAGCAATGTACACAATAGCCAAACTGTGGAAAGAGCCAAGATGTCCATCGACAGATGAATGGATAAAGAAAATGTGGTATATATACATAATGGAATATTAAGCAGCCATCAAAAGGAATGAGATCCTGCCATTTGCAACGATGTGGATGGAACTGGAGGGTGTTATGCTGAGTGAAATAAGTCAATCAGAGAAAGACATGTATCATATGACCTCGCTGATATGAGCAATTCTTTTTTTTTTTTAAAGATTTTATTTATTTATTTGAGAGAGAGAGAGAGAATGAGAGATAGAGAGCACGAGAGGGAAGAGGGTCAGAGGGAGAAGCAGACTCCCTGCCGAGCAGGGAGCCCGATGTGGGACTCGATCCCAGGACTCCAGGATCGTGACCTGAGCCGAAGGCAGTCACTTAACCAACTGAGCCACCCAGGCGCCCTGATATGAGCAATTCTTAATCTCAGGAAACAAACTGAGGGTTGCTGGAGTGGTGGGGGGGTGGGAGGGACGGGGTGGCTGGGTGACAGACATTGGGGAGGGTATGTGCTATGGTGAGCGCTGTGAATTGTGCAAGACTGTTGAATCACAGATCTGTACCTCTGAAACAAATAATGCAATATATGTTAAGAAAAGAAAAAAAGAAGATAGCAGGAGGGGAAGAATGAAGGGAAGTAAAATGGAGGGGGAGACGAACCATGAGAAACAATGGACTCTGAAAAACAAACTGAGGGTTCTAGAGGGGAGAGGGGTAGGGGGATGGGTTAGCCTGGTGATGGGTATTAAAGACGGCACATTCTGCGTGGAGCACTGGGTGTTATGCACAATGAATCATGGAACACTACATCAAAAACTAATGATGTAATGTAGGGTGATTAACATAACAATAAAAATTTTTAAGTAAAAAAAAGAGAAATAAATAAAAAAGCAAAAAAAAACCCAAAAACTTTGGTACGGGAGTCAGAGAATTAAACATTGAAAAGGTTCCAACCCACAAAGTGACACCTTTGAAACAAGCTCGACCAATCTAGCATGACATCATAAAAGCTGTAAAAAAAAAAAACCTTTAATCTGCTGCTAAATCCACTAAAATTCCACCCAAAAGGCACCAGAAAAAAAAAAAATAGCAACCACTAAAATAGCACCTCAATAGCATTCAAAAAAAAAATAATTTTGGGGTGCCTGGTTGGCTCAGTTGGCTAAGTGTCTGCCTTCGGCTAAAGGTCATGATCCCAGAGTCCTGGGATCAAGTCCCCCATCAGGCTCCTTGCTCAGCAGGGGGTCTGCTTCTCCCTCTGCCTGATGCTCCCCCTGCTTGTGCTCGCTCTTGCTCTCTCTGATAAATAAATAAATAAATAAATAGGGCACTTTCTCATAGTAGAGCTATTTACACTACAAGAAAAAGAAAAGCAAATATACAACAAGACAATAGTTTGGTACATCAACACAATGGAATATAATCTAACCATTAAAGCAATACACACAGAAAAAAAGAAAATGAAAAACATTTATTAATTATAGTTAAGAAATCTAGATACAGAGGCGCCTATGTGGCTCAGTTAGTTGAGCACCTGACTATTGCTTTCAGCTGGAGTCATGATCTCAGGGTCCTGGGATGGAGCCCTGGGTTGGGCTCCCAACTCAGCAGGGAGCCTGCTTGAGGATTCGCTCTCTCCCTCTGTCCCTCCCCCTCCCTTGTGCATGCATGCAGGGGCGCTCTCTCTCTCTCTCTCTCTCAAATAAGTAAAATCTTTTTTATTTTTTTAAATTTTTTTTAAAGATTTTATTTGAGAGAGAGAATGGTAGAGAGATAGCATGAGAGGGAAGAGGGTCAGAGGGAGAAGCAGACTCCCCGCTGAGCAGCGAGCCTGAAGTGGGACTCGATCCCAGGACTCCAGGATCATGACCTGAGCCGAAGGCAGTCGCTTAACCAACTGAGCCACCCAGGCGCCCAAATAAATAAAATCTTTTAAAAAAAAAGTAAGAACTCTAGATACAAACAAGGTTGATAAAATTTTTTAGAGACAATGGCTCCCACCTAGAGGTTGATAAAGGAAATAGTAAGGATAGGATGGGGTATCATTTTTAATATTTCAAAAAGCTGTATTGAAATTATGTGAAAATATTACTAAAAGGTCAAATTTCTTTGCCTTTGGCTGGAAGTATATTAATCTCAGGTTATACTTCTAATTAGTGTAAGGCAATCAGAAGTTATAACCACCAATGATATATCTTTAAGAATTTTTAGAAACCTAATTATAATTTTATTAATGCAGAGGTGTTTTTGAAGGACAAAAGCTTCTAACTTTTTTTTTTTAAAGATTTATTTATTTGAGAGAGGGAGTGAGAGCAGGGGGTGGGGCCAGGGAGGGGCAGAGGGGGAGAGAGTCTTAAGTAGACTCCCCACTGAGCACAGAGGCCGGATTGGGGACCTGAGCCAAAACCAAGAGTCCAGAGTTTAACCCACGGTGCTACCCAGGTACCCCTAACTTTTTATTATGAAAAGTACAATGAATTACCACGTATCCATCACCCAGTTTCAATAATTATCAATGCCTGTCCAATCTTACTTTGTATCTGTACTCTCCCATACCAAATTATTTTAAAGCAAATCTAGACATCATTTTATCTATATTTCAGCATGTGTCTCTAAAAGGCCTTTATTCCTTTAATATAATCATAATACAATGAATACACCTAGACTTTTTTTTTTTTTTTAAGAGAGAAAGAGTGAGGGAACACATGGGTGGTTCAGTCTGTTAAGCGTCTGCCTTCAACTCAGGTCATGATCCCAGGGTCCTGGAATCAAGTCCTGCATCGGGCTGCCTGCTCAGCTAGGAGCCTGCTTCTCCCTCTGCCTGCTCTGCCTGCCACTCTCCCTGCTTGTGATCTCTCTGACAAATAAATAAAATCTTTAAAAAGAGAGAGAGAGATAAAGAGCAAGTGTAAGTGTGCGGGCGGGGCGCTGCAGAGGGAAAGAATCTTAAGGAGACTTGGTGCTGAGTGCAGAGCCCTATGGGGACCTGACCTCACAATCCTGCGATCACGACCCGAGCCAAAATCAAGAGTTGGAGCCTTACCCAACTGAGCCACCCAGGCGCCCCTCACCTAGAAAATTTTAACCAAAAAAATCTTTAATGACAAATCTCTGGTCAGTTTTCAAATTTCCTTGGTTGTCTCATAAATGTTTGAAATCAGTTTGTTTTTTTAAGTAGGCTCCATGCTGTGTGGGAAGCCCAACTCAGGGCTTAAACTCACAACCCTGAGATCAAGACCTGAGCTGAGATCAAGAGTGGGACACTTAACAGACTGAGCCAGCCAGGCACCCTTGAAACTAGCTTTTAAATCACTAAGTGGGGGCACCTGGGTGGCTCAGTCAGTTGAGTGTCTGCCTTCGGCTCAGGTCATGATCGATCCCACAGTGACAGAATCGAGCCCCACATTGGGCTCCCTGCTCAGTGGGGAGTCTGCTTCTCCCTCAGCCCCTCAACCCGCTCGTGCGCACGCTCTCTCTCATATAAATAAATAAAATCTTTAAAAAATAAATGAATTAAATAAATAAATCACTAAGTGGATGTAAAGGAAAATTGTTTCTAGGATTTTTTCTTATAAAGAGCATGAGGAGAAAAAGACAATTTCTCTTTATAAACAAACCACAAACAAATTAGAGAATCTTCACGTCTGGCTTATGATAGAAGAGAGATGGTTAGAGGTAGACACAATTTTCAAAATATTTAACTATTAGTGCAGTGTGGACACCAACCAATGAGAATAAACACTAGCCAAACACATATGGTATATAGGCTAGATATCAACCCTGGATAGAACCCTGACTAAAAAACAAGTAGAGAGGCCTCAAGAACCTGCTTCTCATGAAATTCAACCCTGCCTGCAGTGGAACAATAAGCTACAACCACATCAATCACAACCAAAATTATCACAAGGTCTTGATAAACACATCTTCTTGGCACAGCTATTAACTGCTGCATCACTATAGGTGCAATTGTTCATCCTAGCATCTATCATTTGAACTAGCAAAGAAAAAATCCTCTTCTAAGCAAATAGCATGGTAAAGTGGGAAAAGTTCTTGATTCCAGCATAACCTAGACTATAGCCTGCCTGTCTCTAAAAGTTAAAACCGTAATAACTGATGGGGCGCCTGGGTGGCTCAGTCGGTTAAGCGTCTGCCTTCTTGGGATTGAGCCCCACACTAAGCTCCCTGCTGAGCAGGGAGCCTGCTTCCCTTAGCCTATCTCTCTTTCTTTCAAATAAACAAATAAAATCTTAAAAAAAAACCATAATAACTGGGATTGTTTATACCCTTCAAACTACTGCTTATAGGTCATAGTTTCTCTGGTAAGTTTCTTTAGCTTGGGTGCCTGGGTGACTCAGTCGTTAAGCGTCCGCCTTCGGCTCAGGTCATGATCCCAGGGTCCTGATCCCAGGGTCCTGGGATTGAGTCCCACATCGGGCTCTCTACTCGGCAAGGAGCCCGCTTCTCCCTCTCTCTCTGCCTGCCGCTCCCCCTGCTTGTGCTCTCTCTCTCTGTCAAATAAATAAATAAAATCTTAAAAAAAAAGTTTCTTTAGCTTGCTAAAGAATGTAAAAGATAGTCTTGTGTGATTATTCAGAATCCTTTTATAAACAGAGGGCATAGCCTGACCATTTTAAAGTAAACCTAAAACAACACACCTAAAGGAAGAGAATGAGAGAGCTCTTGAAGGGAAGTAAGAAACCCTGGAATTCCTCCTGGTTCAATACAAACCTTATGCAAATCACTCATCTTCCTGGGCTCCAGTTCCTCCACCTTCAATAAGGCACCTGCCAACTTTCCAGTCTTAACCTCCTATCCAACCCTTCTCTCCCTCTTTAGACATTATCCACACCAACTGACTTGTAGTTCCTAAAATATGGCATGCTTTATCATGCCTTCATTCTTTTTTAGATGCTATTCTCTGCTTAGAATGACCTTCATAGGCTTCTTTGCCTTATTAGCCAATCTACATTTATTCAAGTGAGTGCTACCAAAATACTGTATTCCAACATTGTTGCCAATTCTGTAACTCCAAGTTCTTCTGAAACTCTTCTGTGGGACCTATTGTCAGAGCCACTTACTGGTCATAAAACAAGTCTGCTCCTTTGAATGTAATTCCTATGACATGGTTTTCAGTTCCCCCACCTCCCTAGCTCCTAGAACTAGAATTGGTACTCTATTTAGGTGTGGTCTAACTAACATCATTTAAAACAGGACTATCCACTTCTCTGACAATACCTATGATGCAAGCTAAAATCACAATTTTTTGACATAAATCAAAGTTGCAGCCAACTAAAAGCCTTACTTTTTTTTTAAAGATTTTATTTATTCTACAAAGAGAGACACAGCGAGAGAGGGAACACAAGCAGGGGGAGTGGGAGAGGGAGAAGCAAGCTTCCTGCCAAGCAGGGAGCCCTATGCGGGGCTCGATCCCAGGACTCTGGGATCATGACCTGAGCCGAAGGCAGACACTTAACGACTGAGCCACCCAGGTGCCCCTAAAAGCCTTACATTTTAGTGTTCCTATTAAGTCATTTTATGTTTTTTGGAACATCTTCTTTCTATACTGCTACTTTTGCATCACCTCCTTCATCATACAGCTCAAATCTGTCTCTTATCCCCATGTATATCCTAATCATTCCCATCAAACCATTCTTGAATCCAAAAATGGTAGTGATAGTTATTCACCCCTTCTACCAGTCTACTCCTCCTTAATAAAGAAAATGTAGTTAGTCTGACCTAACATGTTCCTAGTGGGCCTGTGTTGGCTCTTAATAATCAGTTTCCTTTTCTAAATCCTCATACCATATCCTTAATAAACTATTCTAGATTTTGACTAGAAATGTCAAACTCTTACCTTCTCAGTCTTGAAAATATGTCTTTTTGTGGTAATTCCATATTCCTTAGATGTGACACAGCAATTAAATGATCTCATCCCAGTACTCTTATAGAACTCTGGGGTATAATTTGTTTGGGTCAATAGACTTGAATTCAGGGGCGCCTGGGTGGCTTAGTCAGTTAAGCGTCTGCCTTCGGCTGAGGTCAAGATCCCAGGGTCCTGAAGGAGCATCCCACATCGGGCTCCTGGCTCAGCAGGGAGCCTGCTTCTCCCTCTGCCTGCCACTCCCTGTGCTTGTGCTCTCTCTCCCCTCCCGCAACAAATAAATAAAATTTTTTTAAAAAGAGAGACTTGAATTCATTCGGAGGAATTAAATGCTCCTATATAAATACTTAATGGTCTCAGGTTTGGGTCTCCTCTCATAATTCAGTTCTACCCTTTCCAATCTATAGATAATTTACCATGATAATGCAGGGAGGAGCTCCTGGGGCCATTTCAGTCTTGGAGATTTTGTTTTTCCAATGTGGCTATTTGGGATTCCACATTTAGAATACTACCTAGCATAAAATGCCCTTCTTGAAGAAATATTTAGTACAACAAACATTTCTTTTAGTTTGTTTCTTTTTAGGTTCTTCAAAATAAATCCATAAACTGTTAGAGGAAGCAGAGATGCTAATTATAACACAGTTCTTTTTACCACACAGCAAAAACCGAACTAGCCAATCTATTACAAAATAAGGCTAAAGAATTCTAAAAATGAATAGACCTCTGCTACCCCAGAGAAACAGAAGAAAATGTGCAAGCCAAAAATTTAAATTCTCCCTCCAGGTGAAAATATCCCCATAATTCATCAACATATCAAACCCACAAATATTTACTGAATGTGCAAGACACTTAAAACAATTCACCCAAAACCTCACTCTTACTCACACCCTCCCACCAAATCCAAGCTATAAATATAAGTACTGTGATGTTTTCTCCACTCAGCCACCATAGGATAGAGAACTTGCCTACCACACTCTCAGCCATTCTACTACATTACTATATTAGTCCATGCTCAAGCAATTTATCAATCTTGACTGAGCTCCTACTATTTACACAGCTCTATACTAAGTGCTATAGAGACATAAAAATTTATCATTAAAGGGGCACATGGGTGACTCAGTCGGTTAAGTGTCTGCCTTCAGCTCAGGTCATGATCTCAGGGTCCTGGGATCGAACCCCATGTCGGGCTCCCTGCTCAGCAGGGAGTCTGCTTCTCCCTCTGGCCCTCCCCCCTCTCGTGCTCTGTCTCTCATCCTCTCTCAAATAAATAAATGAAATCTTTAAAAAGAATTATCATTAAAAACCAACCCCTCCTGGAATTCATCAACACATATGAATAAATCTGTTATCTCCTCTTTGGGCAGATGGGCCTCACAAATCTGCAGAGGCCTCTCTTCAGATGAAGCTAAGAAGGTACTGCAGTATATCCTGTTATATATACACTGTGGTAGAAGAAACTGGACTTTAAAGACAGGCAAATCTAGATTCAAATACTAGTTGCATGTCTTGCTGAATTTTAAGTAACCTGCCCAAGGTCTCTCTTCAATAAATCTCAGTTTCCTGATCTTTAACATAGGGATAATAATGCTTATTTCATGGGCCTATTGAGGGACTGAGTTAACTTATGTAAAGTGACATACTTGTACAGAGCACAAGACCTACTCAACAAATATTAGCTCTTTTCCTCCCTAAAGGACAGTCATACATGCAAGAGTCACCTCTAAATCTTAAACCATGAAAATGACACAGAAATGCCCTAGGGATTCCCAAATCCTTCCCAAGAAGGAAGCCTCCACTGCATAAAAGTGACAACATGTATCTGCCCAAAGCAAAGCCCAGAGCAGCAAATGGCTGTTCCAAGAACACTAACACTAACATATCCCTAAGTCCAAATTTCAAACCACAGTTTATAATAAAGGATTACCCCCTCACCTCCCCTAGAGTGTACAAGAAGATTTAAGAATTTGGGAGCCTCCTATCAGGTTATCCTCAGTAACAGAGGTGAATTCTCTTTACCTTAAGACACCTTATAGTAATATTCTTTTTTTTTTTTTTTTTTTTTTTACAGTTTCCTAAACCCTAAAATTTTACCAGCTGGTACTAAATCAAAGCACAAAGACAAGCATTTGCTTTACTAAACGTCTATCAAAAGCACTGTATTTGGTCATTATCAAAGCACTGTTGTACTACTGGCCCAGCTGTGACAGCAGTGGAAATGTTTCTCTTCCACTCTGTAGAATGTTGAAAAGTGGCACCCATACGCATGCCCACATGCACGGTAGAAGAGCTTTTTTCAGGCAGTACAGAGTAGTATCACAGTATAGTGATTAAGAGGGTTAGCTCTGGGGCACCTGGGTGGCTCAGTCGTTAGGCATCTGTCTTCGGTTCGGGTCATGATCCCAGGGTCCTGGGATCGAGCCCTGCATCGGGCTCCCTGCTCGGCAGGAAGCCTGCTTCTCCCTCTCCCACTCCCCCTGCTTGTGTTTCCTCTCTCACTATGTCTCTCTCTGTCAAATAAATAAATAAAATCTTTAAAAAAAAAAAAAAAAAGAGGGTTAACTCTGAGATTGCAAATCTAAATGTGAAAGATAGAACAATAAAGGCTTTAGTAGGAAACACAGAACATCTTTGTGACTCTGCAACAGCAAACATATCTTAAACAGAATATAAAATGCATTAAACAGGGCGCCTGGGTGGCTCAGTTGGTTAAGCGACTGCCTTCGGCTCAGGTCATGATCCTGGAGTCCCGGGATCGAGTCCCACATCGGACTCCCTGCTCAGTGGGGAGTCTGCTTCTCCCTCTGACCCTCCCTCCTCTCATTCTCTCTCTCAAGTAAATAAATAAAATCTTAAAAAAAAATGCATTAAACATAGAGAAAAGTGATAAATTGGATATTATAAAGACTTTTGTTCTTCAAAATTCACCATTAAGAGAATGAAAAGGAAACAAATTAGGAGGAGATATATTCAGTACACATAACTGAAAAAAAATCATATCTAGAACATATAAGAAATTCCATTAAATCAATAAGAAAAAAAAAAAGACCACCTGAAAGAAAAATGCCAAAAGACTTGGTTACTTCTAAAAAGGAGGGTATATAAATATGATAAACTTTTGAGAAGTGCTCAACTTCATTAGTCATCCAGAAAAATGCAAATTTATGTAATGTAATACCACTACACAACCACCAGGATGGCTAAAACAAAAAGGAAGGAAAATGCCAAGTACTGATGAGGAAAGGGAGCAACCTACACTCTTATGCACTACAAGTGAGAATGTAAACTGGTACAACCACAGTGGAAAACAGTATGGCAGTATTTACTAAAACTGAATATATATCTATGACCCAGCAATTCCACTTCTAGGTAAATACCCACCCAACAGACCAAAGGGCATGTTCACAAAAAGGCACATACAGTAATATTCATAATATATCACTATTGTTAATACTCAAAATCTAAAAACTACCCACAGTGTCATCAACAGTAGAATTGAGAGATAAACTGTGGTAGAGGTACACAATGGAAAACTATACAGCAGTGAGAATGAACAATCTAAAAGTACTTTTAACAATATGAAGAATCTCTCAAACATGATGTTTGCAAACGAACCCAGACAAGAGCACAGCGTTTGATTACATTTATATTAAATTACAGACAAGCAAAACTAATCAATGCTGTTAGAAGTCAGAACAGTGGTTACCTCATGCCATTAAATATTTTTCATAGATATGCTTTTAATTATTTAATTCCACAGTATGGGTGAACCATAAAAAAATTTTTTTTTAAGATTTTATTTATTTATTGACAGAGAGAGACACAGCGAGAGAGGGAACACAAGCAGGGGGAGTGGGAGAGGGAGAAGCAGGCTTCCTGCTGAGCAGAGAGCCTGATGTGGGGCTCGATCCCAGGACCCTGGGATCATGACCTGAGCTGAAGGCAGATGCTTAACGACTGAGCCACCCAGGTGCCCCTGAACTGTAAAATTTTTAATGATTATTTGGCACGTGGGTGGTTTATACTTTTTTATTATAATTTTACACTGTAATACTTTATACAGACCTTGAGTATCTTATTTTTGCTTTAATGTAAATATCGATAAGACATTAAGCCAAATTCAATGAATCTTTAAGCACATTTCACACGTAGTGATAAATTTCTTCTCAAAAGTGCTCTACCAGTTTATGCTCACCCCTAGTTTGCCATTATTTAATCTCATATGTATATGTATGTATTGTTTGGTGGGGATGGTATATTATACATAACATAAAATTTACCTTTTTAACCATTTAAAAATGTTTAGTCCAGTGTCATTTAGTACATTTCACAATGTTGTGCAGCCATCACTATTGTGTAGTTTGATAACATTTTCATCATTCTGAGAGGAAACCCTGTACTCATTAAACAGTCACTCCTTATTGCCGTTCCCCCCGCCTAGCTCCAGGCAACTACAAATCTGCTTTCCATCTCCATGGATTTGCTTATTCTGGATATTTCATATAAATGGAATCATGCAATATGTGACCTTTTGTTTCTGAATTCTTTCACTTAATGTTTTCAAGGTTCATCCTAGTTGTTGCATATATTAGTACTTCATTCTTTTATTTATTCTTTATTGAAGTATATAGTAGACATACATTGTTACATTAGTTTCGGGTGGGGCGGCTGGGTGGTTCAGTTGGTTGGGCGACTGCCTTCGGCTCAGGTCATGACCCTGGAGTCCCGGGGTCGAGTCCTGCATCGGGCTCCCTGCTCGGCGGTGAGTCTGCTTCTCCCTCAGGCCCTCCCCCCTCTCATGCTCTATTTCATTCTCTCTCTCAAATAAATAAATAAAATCTTTATAAAAAAAGGAAAACATACTGATTGACAACTCTATACATTATGTGATGCTCACAAGTGCAAATGTAGCTACCATCTGTCACCATAAATGCTTACAATACAATGAAGTCTAGTAGTTTCATTCCTTTTTATGGCTGAATAATATTCCATTGTGTGGATATACTACATTTTGCTTATCCATTCAACTGTTATAAGACATTTGGGTTGTTTCTACTTTTTGGCTACTGTGAATAATGCTGCTTTGAACATTCATGTGCAAGGTTTTGTTTGAACACCTGTTTGGGAATCTACCCAGGAGTGGAATGGCTGGTTCATTTGGTAACTTTATGTTTAACCTTTCCAAGAACCGCCAAACCGTTTTCTGCAGTGGCTGCACCATCTTACATTCTCACTATCAAAACATGAGGGTTACACTTTCCCTACATCTTTGCTAATATTAGTAATTTTTCATTTTTTGATGTCATTATGTTTTAATCTGTATTTCCTTACTACTAAGATATTTTAAAAAGAGCTATTTGCTAATTCTTTGTATTTATATTGTAAATTGTCTCTCTATAATTTCTCCTCTTGCTCATTTTTTTGGGGGGGAGGAGTGGGAAGAACTGAGATTGGGGTGCTTTGGAAGGTAATTATGGATCTCTTTTGCTTAGGGAGAGCTGGTAAGTTTGCTACAGAAATAAGGTGGCTAAAGAAATGTGATTTGCGACATGTATTTGTTTCCTGTGACTGCTGCAACAAATTACCACAAACTGGGTGGCTTAAAACAATAATTTATTTATTTTCTCACTGTTCTGGAAGCCAGAGGTCTAAAATCAAGGTATTAGCAGGCTGCCCTCTCTCGGAGGCTCTAGGGAAGAATAATTAATTGCCTCTTCCAGTCGACATTCCTTGGCTCTTGGCCACACTGCTCATATCTTCACATACCTTCTCCTCTGTGTCTTCTCTATGTGTCTGTCTTACAGGGATACTTAGCATTGGATTTAGGGACCACTCAGCTACTCCAGGATGATTTTCTCATCACAAGATCTTTGATTACATCTGTAAAGACCCTTTTCAAATAAGATAACGTTCACAGGTTCTGGGGATTCAGATGTAGACCTATTGTTTTGGGGGGCCACCATTCAACCTACTACAGAGGGTCTATAAGGTAGGTCTTGAATTTCCTCAGGTGTGAGCAAGGAGCAGACAGGAGTAAAAAGGAGAGCCCAAGAAGAATGGTTAAGAAAAGAGACTAAGGGCGCCTGGGTGGCTCAGTCGTTAAGCGTCTGCCTTCAGCTCAGGTCATGATCCCAGGGTCCTGGGATCGAGCCCCACGTCGGGCTCCCTGCTCAGTGGGAAGCCTGCTTCTCCCTCTCCCACACTCCCTGCTTGTGTTCCCTCTCTCGCTGTCTCTCTCTCTCTGTTAAAAAATATAAATAAAAAAATCTTTAAAAAAAAAAAAAGAAAGAAAAGAGACCAAGATCACCAGTGCTCTGTACTGTTACTATACTTGATATTCAGAGATTAGGATTCAGAGATAGGATTTTAGGATAAAAATGACTAAGAGTCTAAATTATTTGACATAAGCCATGTAACACAAAAATCAAGCTCTGCTATGGTAGAACATTCTTATATATAATAAAAATCTTTACTAGCACTGTGATACTGGAACCAGTATCTACTAAACCAGTTAGATTCATTGTCTTGTCATCAGTAATCATCACTATCATCTCTAGCACTTTTATTTATGCTGTATCTATTCTTTATTATTATTTTAAGAATTGAAATATTCACATTGTGTTCTTTTTTGAGTATAGTTGACATACAATGTCATATTAGTTTCAGGTGTACGACATAGTGATTTGACAAGTTTATACTTTATGCTATGCTCACCACAAACATAGCTACCATCTGTCACCATACATCACTATTACAACATCACTGACTATATTCCTTATGCTGTGCCTTTTATTCCCATGACTTAATCATTCTATAACCTGAAGACTGTATCTCCCATTCCCTTTCACCCATTTTGCCCATCCCCTCATTCTCCTCCCCTATGGCAACTATCAGTTGTTTGTATTTATAGGTCTGATTCTGCTTTTTGTTTATTCATTTTTTTTAAGATTCTACATATCAGTAAAATCATATGATATTTGTCTTTCTTAGTCTGACTTACTTCACTTAGCATAATACCCTATAGGCCTATCCATGTTGTCTCAAACAGCATAATCTCATTCTTTTTCCATGGCCATGCAATATTTTAGTGTACACACACACACACACACACACAAACACGCACACACCATCTTCCTTACCATTTGTCTATTGATGGACACTTAGGTTGTTTCCATATCTTGGCTATTGTAAATAATACTGCAATAAACATAGAGGTATTTATTCTTTTAAAATAGGCAACATAGGTCTCTTAGAAGACAGGCAAGAGCTGGTTAGAATTTCCAAACCTTTCATTTACAGAGGAAGGAAGTGTGCTAGAAGGGTTCTGAGTAACTTGTCTAAGTTCTCACAGCTGGTTAGTGTCAGAGCTAAGACCTGATTTGGGGTTCCTTAACTCTTGGTTGAGTGTTTTTTCCATGATACATATAGTATACATGCAGCACAAACTGATAAAGAAGGAAAGATTTGTGATTATTTATTTTTCTTCCTTAAAGCTGAGGTTCCCTACTGGGGTAGTAAAGGAGATAGTGTAGCCTAAAAGCTGTATCTGTCACGTGGATTTGAAACCCAGATCCTCCATTTACTATTTGCTTGATGGTGGGCAATTTGCTTCTCTGCGTTTAAGTTTCTTTATCTTTAAAGTGGACACAGGGGCGCCTGGGTGGCTCAGTCGTTAGGCGTCTGCCTTCGGCTCAGGTCATGATCCCAGGGTCCTGGGATCGAGCCCCACATTGGGATCCCTGCTCCGCAGGAAGCCTGCTTCGCCCTCTCCCACTCCCCCTGCTTGTGTTCCCTCTCTCGCTATCTCTCTGTCAAATAAATAAATAAAATCTTTAAAAAAAAATTTTTTTTACAGTTCAAAAAAAATTTACAGTTCACCCATACTTTGGAATTAAATAACAATTAAAAGCATATCTATGAAGAATATTTAATGGCATGAGACTATTCAAGACATTTTTAATACCATGGAAAAATTATTGACATATAATAATATATTCAAAAGGCAGTATGTACACAATACATTTATGATCCCAATTTATAAATATATACTAGTGTACATATATATTTACACTGCAAGTATTTTTGAAGCTTTAATATATTTCCTGACAATCAAAATATTCCTAGTACACAGTTTCCACAAATCAATGAAAAAAAGATAATTAACACAATGGAAATACGAAGAAAAGACCTGAACAGGTAATTCATAGAAGAAATATACAAATGTACATGAAGCATATGAAAAGATTCTCAGCCTCAAATAATTACATTCAGATTAAAACAAGGTATTTTCTTTCTAGCAGATTGGAAACATTTTAGAAAAGCCCTAACATTTTATTACAGATGTAGAGAAACTGGAATCTTAAACACTGTGGTAAGAGTCTAAACTGTTGAAGAGGAAATTTGACAATATTATTAAAACTTAAAATGTGCACTCCTCAGACTCAACAAAGTCTAGTTTTAGCAATTAACCTTATAGAATGACTCCCATAGTATAAAAACATAGGTATAAGGATATCTGAAAAAAAGAAAAATTTGAAATATTCCATAGATCTTTATATTTATGTTGGATATTCTTTTTAAGAATATAAATGTTATTGGGGCACTTGGGTGGCTCAGTTGGTTGGGCGACTGCCTTCAGCGCGGGTCATGATCCTGGAGTCCCGGAATTGGGTCCCATATCAGCCTCCCTGCTCAGGGGGGTGTCTGCTTCCCCCTCTGACGCTCCCCTCTCTCATGGTCTCTCTTTCTCATTCTCTCTCTCTCAAATAAATAAAAGAATATAAATGTTATTTATAAATATATTACATGTTAGAATTTGAAAGAAATCCTTTTTACTTTAGCTTGTCTGAATGAGTTTCTGCTACCTGTGATTAACTCTTCACTGGGATCAACAAAATTTTAGAATACTTCATGATATTGAGAAATATTCATTACAGAACATTAAGTGAAAAAAATCAAAACACAAAATTTTACATTTCACTTTATCACAGTCTGTAGAAGTATACACACATACACCCACACATAGTAAGAACTGGAAAGAACTGATCTGTATATACACACATGCACACATATATAAAAATACATCGAGCTATATACTTAGGATCTGTGTTTAAGTTACATTGCAATAAAAATGTTTAAAAACTAGAAGGAACTACATAAAGACATCAAAATACTAACAGCTTAATTCTGGACAGAATTATGAGTCACTTATTTCTGTACCTTTCTATAATTTCTAAATTCCCTATAAGAAATTATATTTTAGGGCGCCTGAGTGGCTCAGTTGGTTAAGCGACTGCCTTCGCCTCAGGTCATGATCCTGGAGTCCTGGGATCGAGTCCCGCATCAGGCTCCCTGCTCAGCAGGGAGTCTGCTTCTCCCTCGGACCCTCCCCCCCCTCATGCTCTATCTCATTCTCTCTCTCAAATAAATAAATAAATAAATCTTTAAAAAATTTTTTAAAAAAAGTTTTTTAAAAAAAAGAAATTATATTTTATAATTCAAAGTTTTATTTTTAGAGAAAAATACCATGATCTTCAAACATGTTTTTTCCAACCCTCAGATTCTATAGTTTATGTACAGGTCCACAGGTGTTTTTCCACATATTAAATGAGCACTGAATTAATCAATGAATAAATCAGAGAGAATATGTTTTTGTTCAGGGTCACACCCAGAGCTAAGCCCTCTGTAGTAAATTTTGCAAGATATAAACTACAAAGCTAGAGAACAGTACTCTTTCCCTCTCCTGAACCCTATAAGGAACTGATCTTTTCTGAAGTTACCTGATTTATATGCCTGCCTCCTCAAAAGACTATGAGCTCAAGGACAGGAACTGTATCTCACACATCTATGCAAACAAGTGTCCTATCATCAGGTTGGTCTTTTAGTAAGAGAAAAGTATGGTAGAGGACTTTGGAGACAGGGAAAACAGGCTTCCAATTCTTGCTATATGATCTTGGGCACATTATTTAAATTCTCTGCACTTTAGGTCCCTAATGTATAAAATGGGGATAATGCCATCTCATACCTGGCATTGAAGTATATTCAATAAACAATAAACACCTATTAATTTAATTATCATCTATTATAACAGGATAAAATGCTACTTTAACCTCACTTTCTTACCTGTGTTCCCTATAACCTACAGTGTCCTTGTCAGTGGGATGGTGAGCTGAGAGTAGCACAAAAGTAGATAGAACAAAGCTAGCTGGTCCTTATGGAGACCGACACAATGACCTTGGCCTCACTAAATGCACCACACTCATAACCAACTGAGCTAAGCAGCTAACAGAGCAAGATCAGCAGACCAACAATCCTCCACAAAACACTACACATTCTTCTAGAAGATAAAACCACAAATGATTAAATACGCTTTCAACACAATAGAAATGCAGGGGAAAGAATGTGTTTCATACAGATGTGAAAAAGAAGAAGGCTAGGAGAAGAATATTAAGTAACTACTTAGCAAAGAAAGGGATTAAATACTATTTGGACATACAGAAGCTCAGAGGTAGCAAACTGGAATGGCTGTCAGTTCAGCAGGTGATACTCCTACATATCTGTTATGGTTTTTTCCCAATAAGAGATCATGATCCTGAGTCAAGAGAACTGGTTAAATAAATTAAAACCAGATTCATACTGGGTATTTACCCCAAACACAGATGTAGTGAAAAGAAGAGCCATATGCACCCCAATGTTCATAGCAGCAATGTCCACAATAGCCAGACTGTGGAAAGAGCCGAGATGCCCTTCAACAGATGAATGGATAAAGAAGATGTGGTCCATATATACAGTGGAATATTACTCAGCCATCAGAAAGGATGAATACCCAATTTTTACATCAATATGGATGGGACTGGAGATTATGCTAAGTGAAATAAGTCACGCAGAGAAAGTCAATTATCATATGGTCTCACTTATTTGTAGAACATAAGGAATAGCATGGAGGACATGAGGAGAAGGAAGGGAAAAATGAAGGGGGGATATCGGAGGGAGAAACCATGAGAGACTATGGACTCTGAGAAACAAACTGAGGGTTCTAGAGGGGAGGGGGGGGATGGGTTAGCCTGGTGATGGGTATTAAGGAGGGCAGTACTGCTTGGAACTCTGGGTGTTATACGAAAACAATGAAGCGTGGATCACTACATCAAAAACTAATGATGTATTGTATGGTGACTAACATAACATAATAAAATAAAATTTAAAAAAAACAGATTCATTAAAAAACTAAAAAGGCAGGTTCACCTGAACTATTATAAAATTTAGTTTTATAGGGGCACCTGGGTGGTTCAGTGGGTTGAGCGTCCGACTCTTGATTTCAGTTCAGGTCATGATCTCGGGGTCATGGGATGGAGCCCCACATAGGGCTCTGTGCTCAACACAGAGTCTGCTGGAGGTTATCTCCCTCTCCCTCTCCCTCTGCTCCTCCCTTGCTCGTATGCTCTCTAAAATAAGTAAATATTTTTAAAAATTTAGTTTTATAAATTAAAAATTATAAAACAATTGGAATGCAGTACAAAACACCTCTTCCATCACCATCTTACCTCTAAATCTGACTTTGACCCTCAACTTTTTGAGTATGGGAAAACAATCAATGCTATTCCTCTCTTCTACAGACCTCCACATTTCATCGCTTATTCAGCACTTAGAAAAGTTGTGGAAGCTTGGCTTAAATTCTAAAGGTTAAGTCTTGTGCTTTATATCAGAAAAAAAAAACCAAACAAACATGATTATATACAATTCTTTGAAAATCTGAATAGGCAGCCTCTATCATCTCATAATTAATAGAACAAATCTTTATCAGCAACTACTATGTAAAGCACTGTCTTTTAGCAAAGCTAAGAAATTTGTCTAGCTAACTCTGGGAAACAGGAATTTATAACATAACTTTATAATGTTTTAATTTTTATAATGACCTACAGTTTTTTATCATCAGTAAAAGAAAAATTAAGAAAAATTTTAATGGTCATTGTCAAATAAACACTCTGGGAAAAACAGGAAAAGGGACACCTAACTTACGTAAAATAAAATCTCTAATTTTCCTCAATATAACAATAATCAACACCTATCTTCACAACTAGGCTAAAACAGTGTCAGAGGGCTATCATTTTAAAACTACAGGGGCGACTGGTGGCTCAGTCGGTTAAGTGTCTGCCTTCAGCTTGGGTCATGATCTCAGGGTCCTGAGATCGAGCCCCCGGCATCATGCTCCCTGCTCAGCGGAGAGCCTGCTTCTCCCTCTCCCTCTGCTGCTCCCCTGCTTGTGCTCTCTCTCTCTCTGTCAAATAAATAAATAAAATCTTAAAAAAATAATAAAAATAAAATACATAAATAAAACTGCAAAACCAAAGAAAGAAAAGGACATCGGCTGATAAGTGAGAAAAGAACCAAGTCCTTTGACATTCCTGTGGAAAGTAATTCTAATGTATAAGAAAAATGCATGTAGAGGCGCCTGGGTGGCTTAGTCATTAAGCATCTGCCTTCAGCTTGGGTCATGATCCCAGGGTCCTGGGATCGAGCCCCGTATTGGGCTCCCTGCTCAGCGGGAAGCCTGCTTCTCCCTCTCCCACTCCCACTGCTTGTGTTCCTGCTCTCGCTATCTCTCTCTGTCAAATAAATAAATAAAATCTTTTTAAATAAATAAGCATGTAATTTGTTATAAACTGGTTTTATCCATTACAAATTGTAGCTTATGATTATCATTTCTAAATCATTTCCTCCTCTGCCTGCTTTTAAAAATCCCGGAAGTTTCTTTGTTGCTTCCCATAATATTTTTTCGTTATACAGAATATGGTAAACCAGAAGTTACAGCCAGCCTCCAAACTACAACCACAAAATATGCAAACTACAGCCTACACTGAGGGATTTCTGAGGTTAACAGACACAAACCCTTTTTTTTTTCAAAGAAAACAAACCTCAGACAAAAAAGCATTAAACATCCTGAAATAGCCACACCAAAAAGGGAGCTTCTTAGAAACAAAACCCTAGTAACTATTTGATCTCAGACAGACATTTCCAGAACTGATAACAGTGGGGTAGACAGGAAAATATATATATAAAATAACAACCAGCCTTAACTACAATTCAGACCATGAGTGACCTGGTTCCTCTCCCAACAGAGCTCTTCTACTGCAATGTGGGTTGGGGACTGAACTAAAAAGGTCACACCATAGCTCTGCTATTCAATGATTAAGCCATTGCTTCAGTTTTCCCAAATCTGTAACTAAAAACAATAATCTCATCAATGGTGTGACAGCAGGCAGAAGATATGGATTCTAACAGTTCTTTCTAATTTGCTAGGTGGCAATGGACAAAAAAATTATATTTCAAGTAGGGCTGAAAAAATTTTAAAACTCTTTAAAAGTACACTGCAAAACTATAAAGTCACTTACAAATATTAATCATTACCATCAGTCAAAAGTGATGGAAAGACTATCTCTCATTTCTAGCTCTGACTCTTTAAATTCTGTGACCAATATTAATGAACGCACACTCATATTATGTTTTGCCAACTAGGAATAGTTTAGAAGCCAAGGAATCCCACACTCACAGAGGAATGAAGCTTAACAAGAGGAACCTCCATAAACCTTCTTCTCCCTGCTTAGGACTCTCAGCACTCCATGAAAACTCTACTTTAGACTAACACAGCGAGTTCCACCTATACAGTAGATTACAGATGGCCTAGCAAAATTCTGACTTGACTTACCCATCACACTCATGAACAAAAAAATATTACTAACCTGGCTACCTTTAACAGGAAACTATGACAGATTCCAAGTATAAAATATTATACTTAAGGTCTCAGATATTAGACCTTAGTATAACATCTGAAAAACCTGATGATCTAAACTATACCTGTTCCCATCTCACTTCCTGGAGTCATATCTGATCCTCTAGGAGCATACTGAAAATAGCTTGTGAGCTGGCACATGCTCTCATTTTCCAACATGACAGGACTCTGTCACTCATAAACCCAGTCCAGGGTTCCATATACTCCAAACTAAAATCAGTCACCACAGGACATCTGGAACACAGACATTTGTCCATTATCTGCCTCACTTAGTAACTTTTGAAACTAAATCTAAAAATCTGGTATTGATAGCCTATGTGTAATCACTGAATTCCCTAAGTCACCAACTTCTAAAAGGTTAAGTCTTTCTTTCACTGGATCCTATGCCATATCCAGCAGGTTCCCTCATGTACACCTAGGTTCCTGAGAGACCTCTAAGACCCCTTGACAGTAATTCATATCCAGGGATGGCAGAGGAGTTGAGGAGCCAAGCCAAGTCCAAGAATGCCATCCACCAGAGTTAGCCAGAAAACAAGCTTATAAAAGGATATAGAACTGGAAACGGGCTTGCTAAAGGACGCCTTAGGCAAAAAAAAAAAAAAAAAAAAAAAAAAAACTGTTTCTAATCTAGGAGGGAAGGAAGGGCAGAGCAGAGTCTTAAGAGAATTTGGTTTAAGCACCAAACACTGTGATTTAGGATTTCCTCCTAAGAAGAGAGGAGCATGGCTCCAGTGCCATTCAGGTAAAATTCACTTACCTTCAATGTGATCTTCCCTACCTGAGGGAGTGCAAAGTGGGGTTCTCTCATGTTTAAGAATATACAGTCTCTCCAATTAAATTTAGCACGTAAATAAAAATTTTTTTTTATTTTTTTAAGTAGGCTCCATAACCAATGTGGGGCTTGAATTCATGACCCCAAGATCAAGAGTTGCATGCTTTATCCACTGAGCCAACCAGGCGCCCCAGCATGTACTTTTAACTGCCTTGGACTGCTCTGTTTTCTGTGTGTTGACCTCTTCTCTTGATTTCTCCTCTGCTCAACTTTAAAACAGGAAATATGTGACCTAACTTAGGAAATCTTCACCTGATTTAGCAACCTTGACCTCTGGAAGTTATCACAGACGCTTGAGGTAAGCTACCAGGATTTGAGTTTTGCTTCAGCTAGGAGTCTAGGATTCAGAGCAGAGGTGCTTTTAAACAATGACCATGAGAGAACCTGCATAAAATTGAAAGACTAGCAGAGGAAAATAAAAATAAAATAAAAATTATCTCATACTGACTCCCTGTTTGAAACTGGCTCATCAAGCTTTTTATAGCCACTTCACCTCTGGAAAGAGATAGCCTCTTTTTCTTTCTTTTATATAAGATATCCTTCTTAGCCATCAGGGATATGAAAATCAAAACCACAATGATATATATTCACACCCACTAGGACGCCTATAATAAAAAATAAAGTTAATAAGCGTTGGCAAGGACATGGAGAAAGTGGAACCTTCCTTCATACACTGCTAGTGGGAATGTAAACCAGTATAGTTGTACTGGAAAACGGTCTGGCAATTTCTCAAAAGGTTATTAAACACAGTTGCCATATGACACAGCAATTCCACTCCTAGGTATATACCCAAGAGAAATGCAAAGGTATCTCCACACAAAAACATGTACAGGGGCGCCTGGGTGGCTCATTTGGTTAAGTGTCTGCCTTTAGCTCGGGTCATGATCCCAAGGTCCTGAGATGGAGCCCCACATCAGGCTCCCTGCTCAGTGGGAAGCCTGCTTCTCCCTCTCCCTCTGCCATCCCCCTGCTTGTGCTCTCTCACTCTCTCTCTCAAATAAATAAATAAAATCTTAAAAAAAAAATGTACACAATGTTCACAGCAGCATTATTCATAGTAATCAAAAAGTATAAACAACCCAATGTCTATCAATTGATGGATAAATAAAATGTGGTATATTCCTACAAAAGAATATTATTCAGCCATAAAAAGAAATAACATACTGATAAATGCTTCAACATGGATGAACCTTGAAAATGTGCTAAATGAAAAAAGCCAGTCACAAAGACCCTATAGGACTCCATTTTATGAAATGTCCAGAACAAGCAAATCTATAGAGATCAAAAATAGATTAGTGGTTGCCTAGGGCTGAGGAGGGTTACAGAGTTGCAAGGAAAGGGGGAGTGACTGTTAATGGGTATGGGTCTTGGGCGGTGGGGGGGGGGGTAACGAATATATTCTAAAATTGACTATACTGATGACTGCACAACTCTGTAAATATACTAAAAACCACTAAACTGTACACTTTAAATATGTGAATTATATGGTATATGAATTTCATCACAATGAAGTTGTCTATATATAGGTATATATAAGAAAGAACATACACATACAAGTGATAAAATAAATGGAGCAGAATGTTAATCAGTGAATCTGGAAAAAGTATGTACTGAAGTTCTTTGTACTATTCATGTCAATGTTCAGTGTGAAATTATATGAAAAGAAAAAGCTAAAAAAATAAGATATCCCTCATGAAAATCACACATAGTATTCTTCCCTAATATGAAACAGAAACCTGCACTAGAAAAACTGCCATAATGTCTGCTCCTGCCCCTGCCAAACAAATATTTTACTTGTCCCCTCTACTCAAACGGATTACTGCAAAGCATCACTCAAATAGCAGAAAAGAAGAATGACATGTGACAAGGGAGAAAAATATTCTCCAACCTTCTCATGGCCTCAGTTTCTTCATCTATAAAATCAGAAGTTTATATAATCTCTTGAAGAGTGCTTCCACATTTGACATGCCATGAATTTTAGGTTCTAAATTCACTGCTCAATATGGTTAAGGAGGAATATGATCTCACCAGTCCTCTGACTTTTCTAGTCAGTAAGCATTTTTTTCTCTCTTCTGATATTAAGAGATGATTTCAGTATATTCTCAGTATTCTAAATAGACTCATACAGGACACTGGCCAGTCTCCTATCTATGGCCCCAAGCCCTTCTGTTCAATTCTTGGCAAGGCCCTCTGCTCAGAACCTGGGAAAACTGGAGTAGCGGATGCATGAACCAATACTTACATCTCAATGCTAGGTGCAGGTCAGTTCAGAGGAACTTAAAAAGATTCCAAAGTAAGAAACAGGTCACAAGTATTCTGGAACCTTTATTCTCAGGCAGAGACAGGGAAAGTTAAACTCAGGAATCCCATCTCACAGTAAGCCTTCTCCTGCAGTCACTGGTGGCGACCACAAGAAGAAAAAGGGGAAACTAAGATACCCAGGACATTCATGCATCAAAGGGGTAAAGAGGGACTGGACTCTACTACCATCTGCCTCCTCACTTAGGATGGGCCAACAGGAATGGAAAACATAAAGACAATTCTTACAGGTTTGCTTATCTCTCTGACAAGCTCAAAAAGCTAACAAGCAGACACTATTTCCTAAAGTTGGCTAAACTTATGATTCATTCATTGATCACCTCCCCCTCCAACCCAAAATACTTCAACTAACCTGAAAACAATTTTCATACCTTCCTCAGTTCCTTGCACAACAAATAAGCATATGACTTGCCTAATTACTTACTTATGAAAGAAAGGGGAAGTGGCAGGGAGAGACTCCTATACAATCCAGTGATTTGAGTTTATATTCAACACAGCAAGCTCTATGCTTCTTGTTGCAACATGAGAATGAATCTTAATCCTTCTCCACAAAACTAGAAGGAACAAATAAGTGTCTTCGATTTGCCTGTTCTGGATTCGCTTTGTAAGGGTATAGAAGTTCTCTGAAGTATAGAATTTAATTTGCATAGAGAGAACTTAAGACTCCTCAGTACCTCCCTAAAGACCTGGGTGCAATTCTCAATTTTTTATAGTTTGACTTATTATGACATCATCAGTTTGAGAGCTATAAGGCCAGCTATGGAGAGAAAACACACCCTGGAGAGTCTCAAGACTGACCTGCATAAAGCTATTTGTATTCTGGTTTTATTTTATTTAGATTCCCCCTGGGTAGTCCAGATTCCCCTACCAACTCACCAGAAATGAAATGAAGGAAAAAAAGAAACCCTTCAATCAGTGCCCATTCGAACAAAGGCCACCTACTGAATAAATGGTCTTGGCATTCCACTACTGCAACCACATTTAAAAAGACAGAAAAAATACTCTTTCTTCACACATTTTATACAATTGATTCCCCCTTTCTTTATTCTCCCAATAAGCTTTCACAGGGATATAATTTTAGCTTGCTGAAAAAGCAGATAATTAACAGATATTCACTAAAAGAAAAGTAACATTTTTGAGTGTCTACTTGATGAAATGCTTTTTACTTACATTCCGTTTTTTATAGATGAAGATCCCAGCAGAGTTATCTAACTTGCCCCATAGTCACAGGGATAGCCAACATACTGCAGAGGGTAATGTTTAACTGCAAAACCCATGCTCTCACTAACACATCACTTCCCAGCTTCATTCTTATGCTTTACCATTTGCAAACCATTCTCTTTATTTTCTAAAATCAAATTTTTTTTAAGATTTTATTTATTTGTCAGAGAGAGGGACTACAGGCAGGGGGAGTGCCAGGCAGAGGGAGAAGCAGGCTCCCCGCTGAGCAAGGAGCCGGATGTGGAACTGGATCCCAGGACCTTGGGATCATGATCTGAGCCAAAGGCAGACGCTTACCCGACTGAGCCACCCATGCATCCCTAAAATCAAATTTCTATATAATTTAGTAGACACTCAAAAGCACAGCATAAAAAAAAAAAAAACACTTGTGTAGGGCCACCACTTTAAAGTTTCTTTTACTGGGTTAAATTAATAACTGTGTTATTTTTAGTCTTTCTCAACATGTTAATGTTTTCTGAAGACCCAACCAGGCAATGTGATGCAGTTCAGTGTAAGAGAAGAGCACTGAACCAAAAGTCAGGCAATTAACAGAATGTAGGCCCTACTGTCCTTCCTGGGGCTCGTTTTCCTCTCTGAGGTCTCTTCCAGCTCCAACATTATGAACTGAATTCCAACAATTACATCACAAAGTCACAAATTTAATAAATACGAAACATAGATGAAAAACTAACATCTGTATTATAAGAATTTGAAGACCTAAAAAAGTGATCTTGAAACAATAATGTTGCCCCAACAAAAGGCCTAGTATTAAGAGCATTACTGCTTCATGATTTTTTTTCTCCATCTGGTATTAATTTGAGAAAATAGTGTATTTGTTCTGACCTTGTTAAAGGTCACCAATTTATCATGTTTTTTAAAAGATGGTCTATTGTCATTTGAAGTATGCACCTAAATTTTTTTTTATAAGAAACACTGGAATTTCTCTGGTGACAAAAAACAAAAACCCTGTCCTATTATCTCCGAAGCAAGGTAAAATTAGTCAATTGCATAATCACTTTCAGGAAACTTTGGTGACTACATCATGACAAAACACTGGAAAGGAAGATCCCTCATCAAATCAGGATGATACAACAAACCTCCGCGCACATGAAACCTGCAAACTGGACACTCCAGACAAAAACTTTTTCAAAACTGTTGCAATTCAAAGGCTCCAATGACAGTGCAGTGGAATTCATGGGGATTTTACAATTATCTTTTTCAATTCTTGTCAAATTTGATCTGGGCCCCATCTTCACTTTCCTACCACTTCCCCTCTGAAAGATGACTTGAGAAGCATCACTACCCAACCAAGAATCTCCCCTTTTACTCACGAATGAAGCTGGTCTCCTAACAGCCACCAATTACTTTTCATAAAAAGAGGCATGGCCCCGTGGTACAGGCCCTTTCTGGAACTAAGAGAGTTCTCACCCTTCTTGTTGTGGCTCAAGTTCACTTTATTACTTCATGTCCTATCAAACCAGGGGGCCCAGCCCAGGGCTGAGTTAAAACGGTTTTGAGGAACTGGCTTCTTGGGAAGAGGCCAGAAAAACTCACAAGTTTCTGTTTTGCTCTCCTTGTTGTTAAGTCTGGGTGGAACTTACTTTCAACTGAGATGTGGGATACCTTCTTCCCTCACTAGCGGGTGTTCGACAACAGGCTTACCTTCATCTTGTACTAAGTCGCCAGACAGAACCCACAACGCTTCCCCCTCCTCCTGGTCCCCTACTACAGGACCACAGCGCAGAGGGGAGTAGGGGCCGTTCGGACCCCTCCCGACTCAGAACCCCTCATCCCGCTTCCCCACCTCCAGCCCGACGCCCCCTTCCCCCGCGCCAGCCGTGGGTCCTGCGCACCGGCCCTCGCCCAGCTCCCGGGACAAAGCGGGGAGGTTTCCTCAAGGGTCCCCGGCCGCACCGGGCGCAGGGAAGCAGCCCCGGGCTCCGCGCGCACTCACCCGACAGCTCGTCCGGCTCCAGCCCGGTCTCGGTGTCCAGCCCGCAGATGACAAAGTAGTCGGCGAAACGACTGGGCGCCGAGCCCCCTCCGCCGCCGCCGCCGCTCATGGCGCCGGGGCCGAGCCGGGCCGGGCCGTGCGGAGCACGGAGCCCCCGCACCAGGGCGCCCGCCCGCCCTCAGGCCGCCCCTCCCGCCGCCGCCGCCGCTACCGCGGGTCGGGCCACCGCCCCCGGCCCTGGCCCGGTCCCCGCGGCCGCCGCGGCTGCCGTGACGGGGCAGGGGGGCACCGGGCCGCCCCGCGCCGCATCCTGGACGCCTTCCTCTCCGCGCCGCCGCCGCCGCCAGCCGAGAGCGCCGCGACCCGAGAGAGCCTGGAGAAGGGCGGAAAGCGCGGAGGAGAGCCCCCACCGCGACCCCCTCCCGCCGCGCCTGCGCAGGCGCCGTCGGGGAGGGGGCGGGCGCCTGGCGGAAAGGATGACGTGATGCTCTTCGTGCCCGAAGGGCCGCAGCTTCCCAGGCGGCCGCCGCAACGCGGCCAGCCACTGCCCGGCCAGCCGCAACCGCCACCCCCTCGAGGCTGCGACTCCTTCTGAGAGGATAAGGAGGTGAGGGATGAGTGGGCGCATGCCGCAGAGCTGAGACCCTGGTCCATGTTCTGTCCCCCCACCTACTCCTCACACTGGAGGTCCCGACGTCTCATTAACCCGGCCCTGTCACAGGGATGGGGTCAAAGGACTGAGCTCGGCAGCCCACCTCGTCCCATCTCCAGGCTAGACCTAGACCCCAGATAGCTCTTTCCCTCAGCCCCTGCACCTTGGCTTCCGTGCCCTGCCCTTTCCTCAGGAGAGCTGAAGATGCCCCCTTTTTTGGCGGGGGTGGATCAGCCAGTCCCATATTTACCTTTTTTTTACAAATGGGGAAACTAAGGCTTAGAAAGAAACAAGGACTATATAGAACCTAAGAGACAAACCCCGGACGAGAATTCTGGGCTCCTCCTGGTCAGCTCCCAGCTTCCTCACTCACCACCCCAGGTAGGTCTTTTCCCATGCACCAGACTGTCCCCTCTTCTCTCCTGGAGCCTCCAGAGGCTCAGGCCACTTAGGAGCTCCCCTTCCACTTCTGAGAATTTTCAGATCCATCTCTGAGCCGGTCCTCCTGAGAGAAAGTGGAGAAACTTGCTTCCTAGCCCTTGTCTTGGGACCCTCTGATTTGGTTTCCCACAGAAGATAGGCAGGAAACTGGAGATCAGAAGTCAGGAAGGCAATATAGTATGATGGTTACTATCATGGGCTCTAGAAACAGAATGCTCAGATTTGAATCCTGACTTTGTCATTTACTATGCGACCTTGGGCACTCTCCAGGTGCCAGCAGTCATATTTTTGTGAAGATTACATAAGATAAATGTGCAAACTGGTAAAATGGTCATAATGGTGCCTGGAACATAGATGGCATTCCATATTATTATAAATAATAATAATTTTTTTTTAATTTTTATTCCAGCAAGAGGTTTGCTTTGGCAGGCTGCCACTAAGGACTCTGGAAAGCAGCTGGTTTCCCCAAGGGCCAACCATGGGTTTTCTCCTGGGTACTTCTCTCAAGCACTGGTTCCCTTGGGGAGGGGGGCCTGGAGGTCACAACCAACATCACTGGGAACCATAGCACCTGCCCCTCCCTGTATGTAACCTGCCTGAACTGATGGGACAAAAAGGAGAGGGGAAGAAGCACCTGGGTGGCAGAGTTGGTTAGCATCCAACTATTGATCTCAGCTCAGGTCTTGATCTCAGTTCCGGTCTTGATCTCAGGGTCGTGAGTTTAAGCCCTGCATTGGGCTAAAAAAAAAAAAAGTGGGGAGGAGAAGGTAGGTTCACAAAGCCTATTCAGGATGATGCCCCACTCCATCCTGTATGTTGGGGACACAGAGACAGTAGAGGGGCTCAGAGAGCTAAATAATTATAGAGCATCTGGGGCATCTCCCCAGGTTGGGAGATGGTCAGGGAATGCTTCCAGAAGACAGTGTAATCCAATGTGAGTTCCAAAGGATCAAAGAAATTTCTCAAATAAAAAGGGAGAGAAAAAAGATGTTTCAGAAAGCATGGGTGACAACCGGGAGTGATTAAATGGTACATTCAGGGAGTGATTAAAATGGTACATTCAGGCAACAGCAAGTAATTCATTTCTATGTGAAATGGAGAATTAAAGGGGGATAAAACCAGGGAAAGAGGAGAGGGACAGAGCAGAAAAGGCTTCATACGCCAGGCCAGAGAATTTATCCTGTAGAGTGTGTGTCAGGGGTGGTAACTTAGAGGAATTTGAGCTGGGGAATGATAAGATCTGACCGACATCTTAAAATGACCACTGGGGGTGATATGGAAGAAGAGACTTGAAAAAGACTTAAAAGTCCTCAGTTTGAAAGTCCAGAGACTTTTTATCCGATGCATCCAGGGCAAGCAGGTACTGGGAGATCTCTCACATTAACTCAACCCATAAAACACAAGTTTGAAACAAAAGCCCAACTGTATTGATTTGCCCTGGGAAATGTAACTGCTCAGAGGCCCAGAATACTCAACCATAAAGTGATCTCCTTCCCAGTAGGAAGTATGTTTGGCAAAGTGATTGCTTCTTTTGAGAGTCAGAGAGAAAACAGAACCGGATGCTCTGTAGATTTAGTGTTTAAATAGCTGTGTGAGCTGAGGCACATAAGTTAACCTCTCTGGAATAAGAATAATCATTATTACCTTTCACAAGATTGCTTTGAAAATTGTTAAATTAGGGGCACCTGGGTGGCTCAGTCAGTTAAGTGGCTGCCTTCGGCTCAGGTCATGATCCCAGGGCCCTGGGATCGAGCCCCACATCAGGCTCCCTGCTCGGTGGGGAGCCTGCTTCTCCCTCTCCCTCTGCCTCCCTCTCTGCCTACTTGTGCTCTCTCTCTATCTCTCTGTCAAATAAATACGTAAAATCTTTAAAAGAAAATTGTTAAATTAATTTTTTTAAAGATTTTATGTATTTATTTGTCAGAGAGAGAGACAGAATGAGCACAAGCAGGCAGAGGGAGAAGCAGGCTCCCCACTAAGCAGGGAGCCCTATGCGGGACTCATCCCAGGACCCTGGGATCATGACCTGAGCCGAAGGCAGACGCTTAACCAACTGAGCCACCCAGGTGTCCCTGTTAAATTAATTTTTAAAAATCAATGGAGGGGTGCCTGGGTGGCTCAGTCGGTTAAGTGTCTGCCTTCGGCTCAGGTCATAATCCCAAGGGTCCTGGGATCGAGCCCCGTATAGGGCTCCCTGCTCGGCGGAGAGCCTGCTTCTCCCTCTCCCTCTGTCTGCTGCTCTGCCTACTTGTGCTCTCTATCTCTGTTAAATAAATAAATAAAAATCTTTTAAAAAAATCAAAGGAAAAAGGACTTTCATATATCTGGGACATGATATACTCTTAATAAGTGGCATATTGGGGCACCCATCTCACGATGAAGGACATGAGAGAGAGCAAGAGGACATTTGAGGGAAGGTAATTCCAGGAAAGGGCATGAAGCCGAAGTGTGCCTAGAGTGCTCAAGGAGTTATAAGAAGGCTAGGGCAGCTACAAAGGCCTGGGGTGGGAGGAGTGGTAGAAGATTGTAGAAGGTGTGGATTTAGCTTGTAGTTCACCAAAAAATGTTTCTCCTTCCACAGTGTGTGGAGTTGTCCCTAGGAAGCAGCTGTCTGGTCATGGCAACTTTTTCCAGTCCCACTTGCATCTAGATGTGGCCACGTGACTAGTTCTCACCAATGGAATGTGTGCAGGAATTTATGTGTGTCACTGCTGGGTCAGGGTATTTAAGAAGCAAATAAGGCTTCTCTCTCTCTTTTATGCCTTCCACCAGCTAGAAGTAGAGGATTCTGAGGTTCTAAGGAATGGTAAAACAGAAGACAGAAGGAGCCTGGATCTCTGAAACAAGCACATAGAGGAAAGGCTCCAGCTGACCAAGAATACCCACACTGGACTGTTTTGTTTTGTTTTGTTTTGTTTTGTTTTGTTTTAAAGATTTTATTTATTTATTTGACAGAGAGAGACACAGAGAGAGAGGGAACACAAGTAGGGGGAGTGGGAGAGGGAGAAGCAGGCTTCCCGCGGAGCAGGGAGCCAGATGCGGGGCTCAAACCCAGGACCCCGGGACCATGACCTGAGCCGAAGGCAGACGCCCAACAACTGAGCCACCCAGGCGCACCCACACTGGACTGTTTTGTGAGCAAGAAATAAACTTCAATTATGTTAAGCCCCTAGTACTGTGGAGTTTATTTGTTAAGCAGCTATAGCACTACCATCACCAAAGCAGAAGAATTTGGGGGTGGGGCTAGGCAGATTACAGAGAGCTTTGTAGGCACACTGTAAAGATTTGGCTTTGTCTCTGAATAAACTGAAGAGTTACTGGAGAGTTTTGAATAAAAGAGAGTCATGACTTTGTTTAAAAGGACATCCAAGGCACTGTTTTAAGCACTCTATACATATTAACTCTGCCTAAAACTTGTCCTTACACTCAAGATTTGTGTATCTAACTGACTTCTTATCATCTCAGTTTGGAGTTCTAAAAGGCATCTCCAAGTTAACATATTCCAAATCAGATTTCTGATTTGCCCCCATAATGCTGCCCTTTCCACATTCTTCCCCCATCTCAATAAATGGCAACCCCATTCTTTCAGCTCACGCAAAAACCTTACATTCATTCTTGATTTCTCTCCTCTCTGTCTTTCTCTCCCTCTCCTCTGTCTCTCTCTCTCCCTCTCCCCTTCAAAAACACACACATTAGAAAATTCTATTAGTGGGGTGCCTGGGTGGCTCAGTGAGTTAAGCATCTGCCTTAGGCTCGGGTCATGATCCGGGGGTCCTAGGATCAAGCCCCATGCCGGGCTCCCTGCTCAGCAGAGAGCCTGCTTCTTCTCCCTCTGCCTCTCCCTTCTCCCTCTCCCCTCTGCTCTTGCTCACTTTCTCTCTCAAATAAATAAATAAAATCAGGGCGCCTGGGTGGCTCAGTGGTTAAGCCTCTGCCTTCGGCTCAGGTCATGACCCCAGGGTCCTGGGATCGAGTCCCGCATCAGGCTCCCTGCTCAGCGGGGAGCCTGCTTCTCCCTCTCCCTCTGCCATTCCCCCTCCTTGTGTGCTCTCTCTTTTGCTATCTCTGTCAAATAAATAAATAAAAATCTTTAAAAAAATAAATAATAAAGGGCGCCTGGGTGGCTCAGTTGATAAAGCGACTGCCTTCGGCTCAGGTCATGATTCTGGAGTCCTGGGATCTAGTCCCACATCAGGCTTCCTGCTCAGCAGGGAGTCTGCTTCTCCCTCTGACCCTTTTCCCTCTCGTGCTCTCTATCTCTCATTCTCTCTCTCTCAAATAAATAAAATCTTTAAAAATAAATAAATAAATAAAATCGTAAAAAAATAGAAAATTCTATTAGTTCTGAAAAACAATGAATAAAGCATAGCACGGTACTGTCCAACTTTTAATCCCTTTAAAATTATCTGGCTCAAAAGTTACAAGGAAACTGAAAAAAGAACAAGCTACTGAAAGTGTGAAACATTTTGGTTATATGAAATCCAGAAAATCACTAAGCATAGTTTGAAAAATACTTTGGAACTTCATAAGTTTCCTCTACTTTTAGTGAGTGTTGCTAGATAATGATATCAATAATGGAAAAACTGGGAAATAAAAATAAGTTCATAGTGTATGAAACATAATGATATATGCAATGCATGGATAAACCCCTCATTTTAATATAAAAATATATAATTTGTATTAATAAATCAGTTTCCTTTTGCTTGATATATATTCAATAAGTTGGGTTTTTTTAAGTAAGCTCTATGCCCAGTGTGGGGCTTGAACTCACAACCCAAAATCAAGAGTCACATGCTCTACTGACTGAGCCAGGCAGGCACCCCTCAACAAGTACTTTTAAAATACCAGTTTGAAGGGACACCAGGTTGTTTGCCCTTTTATTACTCTCTGGAGTGTTGGTGCTGCCCTGGAGGAATGTAGGAATAACAGGGCTGTCTATACCTTGCAAGTCTCTACCCTGAAAAAGCAACACCAAAGTAAAGGAGAGGGATGATATGATCACAACAGATCACCCAATAGCAGAACCAAACCCTGCTTTGAAAGATGGAATAAGGGGCGCCTGGGTGGCGCAATCGTTAAAACATCTGCCTTTGGCTCAGGTCAGGGATCGAGCCCCAAATCAGGCTCCCTGCTCAGCGGGAAGCCTGCTTCTCCCTCTCCCACGCCCCCTGCTTGTGTTCCCTCTCTCGCTGTGTCTCTCTCTGTCAAATAAATAAAATCTTAAAAAAGAAAAAAAAAGAAAGATGGAAAAGGTCATTGGTGTATCTTGGATCAAAACTAACTGGAAAAATATATATATATATATATATATATATGTGCATTGTAGTATGTAACAGCAAAGACAAACAGAAAAACTAAGTGGTAACAATCAATATCCAGCTATAGGAGACAAGTCAAAGAAACTACAGTTTGTGCAAAACTTGAAATATTACTCATGTGTAAAACAAAACAAGCAAGAGAAAGAAGGAAAGACAAAAAGGAGACTCATTGTGTGCTGATATGGAAAAATAGCCAAGATATATTGTTAATGTAAAAAACAAGGTGCAAAACAGTGTGTGTAATAGCTAAAATATGGAAGCAACCCAAGCGTCCATCCATGAACGAATGAATAAGCAAAATGTAGTATGGAATGGAATATTGGAATATTATTTAGCCTTAAAAAGGAAGGACAATCAGACACATGCTACACCATGGATGAACCTTAAGGACATTACACTAAATGAAATAAGCCAGTCACAAAAAGACAAATACTATATAATTCCACTTACATGAGTTGCCTAGACTAGTTGAAATCCTGGAGACTGAAAGTAGAACGGTGGTTGTCAGGGGTTGGTGGGGAGAGAAGAATGAGGAGTCATTATTTGATGGGTATAGAGTTTCCATTTTGCAAGACAAAAGAGTTCTAGAGATGGATGGTGGTGATGGTTGCAAAACACTATCAATGTACTTAATACCACTGAACTGTACACTTAAACAAGATTAGTATGGTAAATTTTATGTTATGTACATTTATTTTACCACAAATTTTTAAATTGAGAAGAAAACCCACAGTCAGGGAAATAATTGAATTTCAAGGTAACTCATCATTCAGTCTTTAGTTGTTCTGAACTTACTTCCTGGATACTAGCTTTTTTTTTTTTTTTTAATCAAAGAGAGAGAGAGGGAGAGGCAGAGGGAGAGAAAGAATCTTAAGCAGTCTCCAAGCCCAGCACGGAGCCCCACCCAGCACAGAGCCCCACACAGGGCTTGATGCAGGGCTCGATCTCAGGACCCTGAGATCATGACTTGAGCCAAAATCAAGAATTGGACACTTAACCAACTGAACAACCTAGGTGCCCCTGGACACTAGCTTTTAAAAAGGAAAGGGTAGGAGTTCCCGAGTGGCTCATTTGGTTAAGCGTCTACCTTTGGCTCAGGTCATGGTCCCAGGGTCATGGGATCTAGTCCTGCATCGGGCTCCCTGCTCAGCGGGGAACCTACTTCTACTTCTGCCTGCCACTCCCCCTGTTTGTGTTCTCTCTCTCTCTCTCTCTGACAAATAAAATCTTAAAAAAAAAAGAAAGCTCCCTCTCCAGTTGTTGCTGGTACTCTGGACCAGTATCAGCAGGTCCTCCAGATGCCTGTCACTTAGTTCTGTAGTCTCTAGTCTTGTCCATGAAGAATTTCTGTACAGGATCAAGTTCCTTATTAAATGCCATTGCTGGGGTGCCTGGGTGGCTCAGTTGGTTGGGCGACTGCCTTCGGCTCAGGTCATGATCCTGGAGTCCTGGGATCGAGTCCCACATCGGGCTCCCTGCTCGGCGGGGGGTCTGCTTCTCCCTCTGACCCTCTTCCCTCTCATGCTCTCTGTCTCTCATTCTCTCTCTCTCAGATAAATAAAATCTTTAAAAAAAATAAAATAAAATAAATAAATAAATGCCATTGCTATAACGCCAATGTTGCTCCTCAAATGGACTGAGACTGCAGACCTAATGACAGAGGAGAACCTGAAGAGCTTCTGAAGAATCACAGTGATTCTGTTGTGGACAGGAAACATCTCGGAGACAGTCTGTGACTGGCCGGCTCTAGACAAGACAGACGAAAGACAGCTCTTAATGGAACTGAAAATTCTGTAAATAACTGAAAATTACCTTACAGAAATGTATGCTAAGATAGCACTTCTTAGTTAATGTGAAATGGCTCAGTTTCCTGATTTATAAATTTTACCGTTGGGATTTTTAGTAGAATAAATATTGGTATTATGACATTCCCGTAATAATACGGGTCTCTGAAATCAGATTCCCCAGGTTCAAATCTCAACTTTACCATTTACAAAATCTGTAATGTTAGGTAAATTTCTTAACCTCTCTAAATGGAGATAATACTACCGGTCTCGTGTTTGCTGTAGGAGTTAAATGAGATGATACATGTAAAAAAAACAAGGGTGTACAATATGTTATTATCTGTGTGAAAAAAGAGAAAACAAAAGAACTATGTACTTTCTTTCTTGTATATACATATACTATTTTTGGAAAAATAAGACATTGTTAAAATTGATTACTTCTAGGGAAGGAAACTGAATGGCAGGGATAAGAGATAGAAGGGAAATGTTTCATTGTACTTTTTGGGTATTGAACCATAATGATGTATTATCTCTTCAAAAATAAATAATAACAAACCGAGGGGTGCTGGAGGGGAGGGAGGTGGGAGGATGGGGTAACTGGGTGATAGGCATTAAGGAGGGCATGTGATGTAATGAGCACTGGGTGTTATATAAGACTGATGAATCACTGACCTCTGCCTCAGAAACCAATAATACATTATATGTTAATTAATTGAAATTAAATTAAAAATAAATCATTTTTTAAAAATAAATAAGTAATATTAAAACTTTTTAGGGGCGCCTGGGTGGCTCAGTTGGTTAAGCATCTACCTTCGGCTCAGGTCATGATCCTGGAGTCCTGGGATTGAGCCTCCCATCCATCAGGCTCCCCACTCAGTGGGGAGTCTGCTTCTCCCTCTACCCCTCACCTTCCTTGTGCCTTAGAATAGGGTCTTGCTGCCCCAACTCAGACTTGTAATTCCAAAAGGAAGAGCTATGTGGGTCCAAAAATCCCTGGGCCAATGGCCTTTGTCCACTAAAAAACTCAGGAAGCAGAAGCATCCCCACCTTCTCCTTCCAAGCTAGGCCTGCCCTGGGCCCAAAGAGAAAAGCAAGTGGTGGGACACTGTTAGGCAAATATGAGGACCCTCACATGACCTGACATACTATACAGGCAAGGAGGCTAGAACACCCCTCCCTTAACCTTCCCATCTATACATTCGTACCTTGGCTCCATATAAAGAGCCTCTGAAGAGAGGATAGGGCCGAGGCGGGATTCCAAGCAAATACCAGATTAATTGTCCTCCTTCACCTGTTGACCACATTCAGGGCCGAGCTCATGCCCCACCTCTTCTAAGGGTCCTCCACTGAGAACCCCTAGAACCCTCTTCATCTCATCACACAGGGCTTTGATACCAGCTGCTCAGTTTCCTTCCCCCAAAGCAATCAATGTTAGCAATGTCTTGTTTATCCTTCCAGAGATAGTCTATGCCTGTACTAACAGGGGCACTTCCTCCAACAAGACTGGAATCAACTCAACTCCACCCAGGCAGAACCTGTCCACTCCCCAGCTCACAGCACAGCATTCAAGACAAATCAGCTGATGAACCCTTATTCTCCAATGCTCAGTGAAGAGTTCATTGTGTGCAAAATGAAATGAATCTCACTGATGATACAGAGAAACGGATGCTTTACAATATGGGCTTTCTTAAGACTAGAAACACAAATTCAGCTAGATATAGACTGACAGGCCCACAGCCATCTGTGGCAGCCAGTTCCTTCTGCACAGGGATCCATCTCTACAAAAGTCACACAGGCTTCACTTTCCCATGCCCTACTGTCCCACCAGCACCCCGGACCTCATTCATAACCAGCATCAGGCTCCTCATATCTCTCAATGACAAGAGCTCCCCGAATTGCTTAAAAATTAGACATCATCCTTCCACCGCCATAACCCCCAGTAACAAAGAAGCCCCAAAGAAGAGTCAGCATCAAGCAGTATCTGATGGCTAATGGCATGGGGAAATATGAAGTTGAGCAACAAGAGAAGCAAATTGCAGATAAGGTCCACAAGTGATGCAACGTTCCCAGAAGTAGTTCATGAGCACATGCATATGCATATCTTTGTACATGTCTGTTTGAGTTTATATGTAAGTGAGCATCTGTGCATAGGGTTGATCATGTATATGTGCGCATTTATGTATATTAGATTATGTTTGTGTATTTGCATGTGCAAATAATTGTATGGTGTTGGTATGTGTGTGTGTGTGTTGTGCGTACCTGAGGAGGCTGAGACAGGGCAGACTGGCAAGACCAGATAAGCAGAGGGATATGTCTGCCTCTTGACAAACCCAGGAGTGACTCACTGGTGGTCCGCTCTTTCCCTCTATCCTCTTAGGTTGACGAGTCTTTTGAGAGTCTGGGTGGATGGCCTTATACGTGCTGTTGCCAGCCCTCTCCCTTGGACTGTGAACATAGTGGCCTCACTCTTCCCATCAACTTGAGGGCCAAGAACTTCCTGGGAAAGGCCAGATGGTCCAGTGAAGAAGTGAAAGGCCCTTGGACAAGATCCCAAAAGGAAGATATATTTAACTGTGGCTGAACTCTCAAAAATTTCTTTGGGGTGATGAAATTATAATGTATCTTGATTGTGGTGGTGGCTACATAATTGTTTGTATTTCATATCTCACAGAACGATACACTAAAAAGAGTGAATTTGACTATATGTAAATGATACCTTAATAAAAAAATGAGAAAACATCTATAGAATTGATAATTGAATATTTTAGCATTTTTTCCAACTGACTGTAAACAAAAACATAGAGTCATGCTATCAGTTTTCCAAGTTATATCAATCTGCCTTTAGTGTGACAGACAGAAAAAATCATACCAGAATTATTATAGAGAAAACTAATGATATTTATTTATTAGATGATTAAATTTATAATAATGATATCAACAAAATTCAAACAGCACATCAAGAATTAACTGTAATCAAAATAAACTGAATTTCTAAAGTTCAGGGCATTATGTCCTAGAACGTATTTGGAGAACACTTTGTCTTTCTTCATGCATAGGGGTTGCTCCACTTTTAAGAGTACAATTTAATGTATTCTGCGGACAAAGAAGAGATATAACTAGGTCACTAGTAAGTGGGGAGCTTACAAAATAATTATTAGTCATTGTTATTAAATGCAATGCATTCACAATATCCAATAATCTTTTGGCAAATGTTAATGAAATGGTTTGGGCCCTTTCTGAGTCTGACTAAAGGTTCATAAAACTTCAGGAAAAAGAAGAGGGGGCGCCTGGGTGGCGCAGTCTTTAGGCATCTGCCTTCGGCTCAGGTCGTGATCCCAGGGTCCTGGAATGGAGCCCTGCATCGGGCTCCCTGCTCGGCAGGTAGCCTGCTTCTCCCTCTCCCACTCCCCCTGCTTGTGTTCCTGCTCTATCTTTCTCTTCGTCAAATAAATAAATAAAATTTTTTTTAAAAAAAAGAAGAGAAGAAGGATGAAGAAAGAAGCAGATGCTCATTCATGGGGATTGAGAAGGCGCCTGGGTCAGGAGCCAGGGAACCCAAGCTAGAATCCTAATTCTGCAATTTACTCAGATGATGTGACCTCAGACAGACCCCTAGCTCCCTCAAGTCTTTGGCTCACCCACTTCTGTGAAGAAGGGCTTGGCCATGAGCAGGGTTTCCAATAGCTGCATCTTTGAGAGTCCTTTTATTTTTTTCCCACTCCAGGGATGCTATAATTAGAAAGAGGGCGCCTGGATGACTCAGATGGTTAAGCGTCTGCCTTCGGCTCAGGTCAGGATCCCAGGGTCCTGGGATCGAGTCCCGCATCGGGCTCCCTGCTCCTTGGGAGCCTGCTTCTCCCTCTGCTTCTCTCTCTCTCTGTCTCTCATGAATAAATAAAATAAAATCTTAAAAAAAAATTTTTTTTAAAAATTAGAAAGATATCTCTGGGGTTGCCTGGGTGGCTCAGTCGATGAAGTATCTGCCTTCAGCTCAGGTTATGATCCCAGGGTCCTGGAATCGAGTCCCACATCAGGCTCCCTGCTCAGTGGGGAGCTTGCTTCCCCCTCTGTCTGCTGCTTCCCCGCTTGTGCTCTCTGTCTCTCTTTCTCTGACAAATAAATAAGTAAAATCTTTAAAAAAAAAAAAAGAAAAGAAAGATGTCTCTGAAACAAATTGCATGTAGTCAGTTTTCCCATGTTTTATGAATAAAAGATACATTCATCTGATGTTAAGATTTTTTAAAAAGGTTTATTTATTTATTTTGGAGAAAGAGAGAGAGACAGAGGGGGTAAGCAGGGGTAGGAACAGAGGAGAGAATCTTCAAGCAGAATCCCCGCTGAGCAGGAGCCAGTTGCTGGGCTCAATCCCACCACCCAGGAGATCATGACCTGAGCAGAAACCAAGAGTTGGACGCTCAACCGACTATGCCACCCAGGTGCCCCTGATGTTAAGAATTTTTTTTTAAGATTTTTTATTTATTCATTTGAGAGAGAGTGTGGGCAAGAGTATAAGGGGGTGGGTCAGAGGGAGAGGGAGATGCAGGCTCCCGGCTGAGCAGAGAGCCTGACACAGGGCTCGATCTCAGGACCCTGGGATCATGACCCGAGCCAAAGACAGATGTCCAACCAACTGAGCCACCCAGGTGCCCCAAGATTTTTTAATTAGCACAAAATATGTGGATCACAAAGAGTTAATGTAATTCCAGCCAAAAGCAAAAAAAAGTTAGGGGTTTGTATTTTGTATTTTATTTTTGCCTGTAGAGGCTTCCTCTACATAAAAATATTATTTCCGTCCACTCGGCTTTGTCAGGTGTTGGAACTGGCCAAAAATCCCCACCATGACGATCTTCACTGCTGCCAAGAGGTAAGGCAATGTAAAAAAGAGCAACAACTGGTTTCCATTCTCAAACAAGGCCTCTGAGACTGGGAGCCAGAGGTATGCCTGGGCCACCCGTAGGCCTGCCACCTCACCCCTGCCAAACACCCACTAAGATTGCCAAGTTCAGGTTGTGAGTTGTCTGCGTGTGTGCCTCTGGCCCCCAGGGGCCCTGAAGGTAACAGGCAGGGCTGCCACTCACGTTTTTACAGATGACCATGGCCGGAGAGACACCATTCACTGCAGTCACTATTAATGTATAAAGTTATTATGACAGTTTTCCAACAGATGGCAGTAAAGTATCTTAAGAAAGGGGCACCTTTTTCTAGTTCACTCAAAAATCACAGTATGAGCTAATGACAGGGCTGCATTTTCTCCACGTTGCCCAAAGTGGTGCCAGTAGATAGCACAACACAGGAAGTATGACTGGGCCTCAGAGAACTAAAAAGTAGTTGAGTCAACACCCATCCCTACCTCCTTCGGTTATGCCCAGGGCCAGCTTCCTGGTGTTTCACCTATGCCCAGGGCTCTGTATTCAGAAGGGCTAAGCCCTCGGTCTAATGTTCGGCAGTAGTCGTTTTAAAATCCTTCATAATTTTATCTTGGAACTTGTACTTTGTAAGTGAAGTCTTATGGGACAAAGGAGTGTGCACATGAGCAGACGCTGTATGAGCAATATGCACATCTGCTGTTCTTTGCTGCCTTGTTCCCACAGAGCATTTGCAATACTCCATGAGCAGACAATTCTGATGGGCTTGTGATACCTGGGAGTTCAGCGAAACTAGCATGTTATGTCTACAACTGCATAAGCAGGGGTGCTGACTGTCCTGACGGGATATGCTTTCCCTTCAAACCAGAACTTGGTTTGAACGCAGAAAGAAGGCAATGTCATTCTAAGAAACACAAGCTACCAAGGAACCCTATCACATTCTTATGTATGTGACTTCCTTGTAGCAATCACTTGCTTAAAATGATGACATGGAAGCAAAGGGAAAAACGGGGCGATCCATGGTTTCTTCTCCTTTCAGTCCTTCCTTACTCATCAGTAAATAGAAGGCAGAGACTGTTGGTAGAATGTGCATAGATCAAGAAGTGACATAAAAACAGTTGAGTTACTTTCTGCAGCATTTCTACTATTCATGTAAGAATTGAACATATATGCATGTATGTGCTTCAGAGTAGAACTGTATCATTTCAGAGATTCCACGCGCAGTTAAATACTCTTGTATTAGCATTTAAAACCAGCACAGCACAATATAAAGATAAACGTAAGCTAATAATTTACAATTTTAACTTTACTTAGAAAAATGTTAAATAGAAAATAAAAATACCATAACAAGTCAAGAAGGAGACCCTGGAAGAAAGGGGAAAAAAATCTCTTTATTTTACTACCTTTAATGGCACTTTTTCCTGCCTTTTGAATAAAGGGCTCTGCGTTTTTATTTTGCACTGAGCCCTGCAAATTATGTAGCTGGCCCTGATTATTCTTTTCTGTATTGCTGAGGCTGGAAAGCTACAAACTCTAACAACTAGAATTCTGCATGCAAAATAGTTTCCACAAATTAAATGCCCTTGCAAGAAATTTGAATGGAAGAGAAACAGATGCTATTTTCCTGCTTTTGGCAGTGTTCTATGGGGAGGAAGGATTGTAGAGATGCCAATGGCCCAGCTCTAGCCTTGTGGATGATATGACAGAGTTTCAGTGGCAAAAGTAGCAGGCTCTTGTGGGCGCCTGGGTGGCTCAGTCGTTAAGCGTCTGCCTTCGGCTCAGGTCATGATCCCAGGATCCTGGGGTCAAGTCCCGCATCGGGCTCCCTGCTCTGCGGGAGGCCTGCTTCTCTCTCTCCCACTCCCCCTGCTTGTGTTCCTGCTCTCACTATGTCTCTCTCTGTCAGATAAATAAATAAAATCTTAAAAAAAAAAAAAAAGGGATGCCTGGGTGGCTCAGTTGGTTAAGCGTCTGCCTTCGGCTCAGGACATGATCCCGGGGTCCTGGGATCGAGTCCCGCATCAGGCTCCTTGCTCAGCAGGGAGCCTGCTTCTCCCTCTGCTTGTGCTCTCTCTCTCTTTCTCTGACAAATGAATAAATAAAAAATCTTAAAAAAAAAAAGTAGCAGGCTTTTTTTTTTTTAAAGATTTTATTTATTTATTTGAGAGAGAGAGAATGAGAGATAGAGAGCACGAGAGGGAAGAGGGTCAGAGGGAGAAGCAGACTCCCCGCTGAGCAGGGAGCCCGATGTGGGACTCGATCCCAGGACTCCAGGATCATGACCTGAGCTGAAGGCAGTCGCTTAACCAACTGAGCCACCCAGGTGCCCTTTTTTTTTTTTTTTAAAGATTTTATTTATTTATTTGACAGAGAGAGAGAGCACAAGCAGGCGGAGCAGTAGAGGGAGAGGGAGAAGCAGACTTCCTGCCAAGCAGGGAGCCCGACGTGGGACTCGATCCCAGGACCCTGGGATCATGACCTGAGCCAAAGGCAGACGCTTAACCCACTGAGCCACCCAGGCGCCCCCCAGTAGCAGGCTCTTTCTTCCAGGATCTAAGAAGCAACATAAAAATCTTTTTAAAAAAAATTACCTGGTATACTGTCCAATCCTTCCATTTTAAATTTTTGTTTCTTTGTTTTAAGTATGCATTTATTGTATTCTTTTTAAAAATTATTTATTTTAAGTAATCTCTATACCCAAAGTGGGGCTCAAACTCATGACCCTGAGATTAAGAGTCGCATGCTCCTCTGACTGAGCCAGCTGGTGCCCCTGTATTCTTTTTTTTTTTTCAAGATTTTATTTATTTGAGAGAGAGAGAGAACATGAGGGGTGGCGGAGGGGGAAGGGCAAAGGGAGAGGGAGAAGCAGGCTCCCCAATGAGCAGGGTGTACGACACAGGGCTCGTTCCCAGGATCCTGGGATCATGACCTGAGCTGAAGGCAGACACTTAACCAACTGAGCCACCCAGGCACATCCCCTGTATTGTTTATTTCGATGATTACATATATCATACTTAGTATTTTTACCTAGTTCTTTATGATTTCTTGTTCTTGCATCATATTAATGCCTTTATAATCTTGAATATGTTATTTTTAAATGTATCTGATCCAATAATTCTGCTTTAAGTATTATACATTGTTCAATTTGTCTTTCTTTCATAGTGATTGTTCTTCTTAGGTATCTAGTTATCTTGGTTTATGACTTCATGTTCTAGTTACTCTATTTTTTTTTAAGATTTTATTTATTTATTTGACAGAGAGAGAGAGCAAGAGCAGGAACACAAGCAGGGGGAGTGGGAGAGGAAGCAGGCTTCCCGCTGAGCAGGGAGCCTGATGTGGGGCTCAGTCTCAGGACCCTGGGATCATGACCCGAGCCAAAGGTAGATGCTTAAAGACTGAGCCACCCAGCCACCTCTTGTTACTGTTTACACGTGTTGAGGAGGGGCTGAATGCCAAGTCATAGTGTCTTTCTCCGTGAATATAAAGCACTTCGGACAAAGTTCCTTTCACTGCCACTCTATTAGGCCACTCCTCTGGCCAGGGACTTACTATAAACTCTTGGGAAGAAACCCCAGTGTAAGAGTTAGTCTCCTTAGCTTATGACTGCTCAGTCCTGGATGGAGGAGCAGGGAGAGAAGAGTGATAGTCACCAATTCTTCACCCCAGCAGGGCTTTTGCACTATCCTGTTATTCTGGTGACGCAGTGAGTCTGGGCTATCATTTAACACAGGAAGACGTAAAATAGAACTTCAAAGCCCCATTGTCTCATTGTCCTCTAGTCCTCCACCACAGCTACTAGTTAACACATGCACGCACAAACACATCTACACACACACACACACACACACACACACACACAGGTAGAGCTAACTAAAGCTTTCATTCTCCCCAGGGGTTTCTCATGGTGTTTCGTTGCTGACTTCTAATCTATACTTCTCTCTTGCTTCCATTGTTTCCCTAGGGTTGACTTTGGGGAGGAAACCAGTAGGCAATGCTAGTTCACCATTCTGATAGGAGACAAGTTTTTGTTTCTTTTTTTAAAGATTTTTTGACAGAGAGAGACACAGCGAGAGCGGGAACACAAGCGGGGGGGTGGGAGAGGGAGAAGCAGGCTTCCTGCCGAGCAGGGAGCCCGATGTGGAACTCGATCCCAGGACTCCAGGATCATGACCTGAGCCAAAGGCAGACGCTTAACAACTGAGCCACCCAGGTGCCCAGGAGGCAAGTTTTTAAGAGACAGTGCTGGCTGCTGTGTAGAAAATGGAGTTCAGGAGGGCAAGCCTGAGACAAGGCAGACAAGTTAGGAAGTTATTGAGATACTTCAGGTCAAAGGTAATGATGGATTTGGATGAACTAGGATCCTAGCAATAAAGATGGAAGAAATTAAGATTCAAAGGTTCTGGAGGTACAATTAGTAAGTCTTGCTGATGAACTGTTTTCACATGAAGAATAAATAATGGCTACCATTTGGCATAAAAAACTGAACATATGAATGAATCCATTTTTAGGATAAAGACTAACAGGCAAAATTCGGGGACTTTCAATTTTAGAGTTCTGTATTGTATATTCTTATTGGATAAAACAGCAAAACCCCTGAATTGGCTGAGTTCCCAGGCAAGGTCTTCTGCCACTCTCCCCATCCTCAGAACCATGTCTCCCTTTTGTCTCTGTCCCATGCCAAGAAGGCCTATCATAGATGGGCTTTCTGATGGTCTCAGGGTCTCATTTCAGAGTCTCTGTCACTGTTAGAGGAAAGGACATGGCATGTATGATCTCCAAGCTTTCTGCTCACTGGGATCAATCACTGCAGGGCCTCGTTTCCAATTTCCCACTTGTTGCTTTTTAGTTACCTCGAATCCATTTCCCCTTCCTGTCAGCATTCCAATTTCTTTTTGCCTTAGTCTGGTGAACTGTAATCAGGTGCTCTGCTCTCCCCTGGCTTGAGTGGGGGGAATGTGACCCCTAGAATGTGAATGCTGAGCAAGTGGCAAAAAGGTGAAGACAACTGTATTCATTCCATCGGCAGTAGCCTGACTTCCATCCTGCTGAGGCCATTCCAGTGTTTCTGGGTCCGGGCCTCCAGAGGTGCTAATAAATGTCCTTTTGCTCAAGCCAGAGTGAGTTTTTGTTGCTTGCAATCAATGAATTTTAATAATAACCACACTTTATGAACTACCAGGACATAAGTACAGCCTAGCCCCAATGCCCAGCTTCACCGTTAACAGTAACAAATGTGTTAGTGTTGACCCTAACTCACCCCACCCTCCCACTCGCAAGCAGCCCTTTGTTTTCTCAGAACTGTCCCCATATATTCTAAGTCCTGGTAGGCTTCTGCTTTGTTTGTTACAAAGACTTCCCACACACTCACAGCTGAGGTAAATTGATGTCCAGGGTAGCATTCAGGCAGCATTTTGACCAAAAGGGAATGTGTTTATTTCCATTGCCCAGAATCTTACTCACTGGGCCTCTGAACTCAATTCCAGCTCAAGTCTGAACTGAGGCCTCCCTTCCCAACAAGGCTGATTAGAATTGTTATCTGAAGATGACCAGTGTCTCATCCTGCTTCTCCTCCACCCAAATTAGGTCCCTAAGAAAGGTTAGCAGGCCTCTCAGGTCTTTGGTGGTCTTAATTTCTACACTTCACTAAAAATCGCTCCTATAGGGTTTAAATCTAGCTAGGACGGCTGTTCCAAGATGCATCCCATAGCACCCTTATCACATGACTTGATGCAAAATCTCCCAAGCCTTACATATAATTTTTCCTTCCTACTTTTGTGTAGCCAGAAGCTATATTTATCAATTCTGACAATTATCCATGTTACCAAATACATTTTGAGTCACACATACCCCTAGTGACATGAGCACTTGCACGTTTGACACATCATTCTTTTTTTTTGACACATCATAATTCTTGATAACAAATTCTGTTTTGTATCCATCACTATTCCTTCATCACTTCCAAAACCTCTACTTCTATAACATTTTGGCATGTTCTAACCAGAAGTTCCAATTTTCCTCTACACTATCTATTGCTCTTTTGCGTCTCCAGTTAACAGTTGCCTATAACCTTGAATTAGTCAGGGTTCTCCAGAGAAACAGAACCAAGATGTGTGTGTGTGTGTATAAGAGATTTGTTGTTAGACGGTAGTGGTTCATGATCATGGAGGCTGAGAGGGCCCACCATCTGTTGTCTGCAAGCTGGAGATCCAGGAAAGCTAGTGGCATAGTTGGAAAGCCTGAGAGACAACAATGTCAATTCTAGTCCAGGTCTAACGGCCTGAGAAACAGAAGTGCCAGGGGCAGATGATCAATGTCTCAGCTCACCAGTCAAGCAGAGTGAATTCAACCATTTTGTTCTATTCTGGCCTTCAGTGGATCGGGGAAGGCTATCTGCTTTACTTGGACCACCAATTCAAGTGCTAATCTCTTCTAAAAACACCATCACAAACACACCTAAAACTAATGTTAAACCAGCTACTTGGGTATCCCATAGTCTAGTCGAGGTTGACACATAATTAGAAGGGCTTATTAACTGGGGCGCCTGGGTGGCTCACTCGGTTAAGCGTCTGCCTTCAGCTCAGACCATGATCCCAGGATCCTGGGATCAAGCCCCACAATGAGCCCCATGATGAGCCCCATGATGAGCCCCACGATGAGCCCCACGATGAGCCCCAGGACGAGCACCAAGTCAGGCTCCCGGCTCAGTGAGAAGTCTGCTTTTCCTTCTCCCTCCTCCCAACTTGTGCACGTTCTCTCTCTCAAATAAATAAATCATAAAAAAAAGAAGGGCTTATTAAATCTTTCTTGTTAATTTCAGAGAATTCTATCATATCTGAGCTATAAGGAACCTAGACCTTAGAACTCACTTGTACCAGATGAGAAAAATGAGGCCTGGAGCTTAAACAATATCCTCCTAAAGCCATGCAGCCTAGAAAGTTTTCCTAGGTAAGAAAAAAGAAAGAAAATAATGAAAATGCACTACGATCCACTTTCTAAACATCTAAACTACAAGCCGTGAATGATCATTTCCACACCAGGAAAGCTTCAGCCCTTTTGATTTATTCTCCCCATTTTCAAAAAGACCGAAGAGGGGTGCCTGGGTGGCTCAGTTGGTTAAGCATCTGCCTTCAGCTCAGGTCATGATCCCAGGGTCCCAGGATGAAGCCCCACATCAGGCTCCCTACTCCGCTGGCAGCCTGCTTCTCCCTCTCCCTCTGCCACTCCCCCTGCTTCTGCCCATTTACTCTCTCTCCGTCAAATAAATAAATAAAATCTTTAAAAAATTTTTTTGTTCTTAGAAGGGAAAATATGTGTCAGAATTTTAGGAGAATGTATTTTTATTCAATGAATAAAATGGTTTTTTTAAACATAAATACTTCCATGAAATAAATCCCAAGTACTACATTAAAGTTTTTTCAGTACAATTTATTCTTATTACACTTTAATTTGCATTTATTAAGTAACTTAGAAATATTATACTCAAAGTAATAGAACTCCAGAGAAAGGCCATTAACTAAGGTGAACAGTTTCAGTGTGTCAGCTTCTTAGCGAGCTCGCCTCTCCACTATACATACTTGCTCTCTGGTGGTTATTACTATGTAAAAGTCTTCAAGATGCGGCTGAAGCTTGAATCTACATCTGGTATCAGGCCAAGTCTGTAAATCCACGAATATAGGTCACTGACTGCTTTTAGGGTACAGTTAATAATGATGAATCTGAAAAAGACTCGCTATTCTCTTGGGAGAAAATACACCTCACCTAAGTGGCAGCTCAGTTTTCTAAGAAACTCAGAAAAGAATCATCAGCAAAAGGAAAGAATCAATGATAAGGAGAGGGATAATACTCTGAGAATAGAGTAAATGCAATATATACACACTGGAGTAAATAAGCTTCTCCTGAGTCCAAGCTCTTACTTTTATTTTTAAAAGTCTGATAAAAATGTACACAATTACATTTTATACAGTAATATTTAGTGAACTTTGTCCAAAAAGACTTATGTTTTAGGTTCATTTGTAAAAATAACAAAAGCTGTATCACTCAATCTCTGGTCAATAAGGAAGGAAGAAAAACCTTGCTAGAAATGACAAATAATTTCACACAAAAGGCCAGGTGACATAAGAATAGCATATTAATTAATATATTTTCTTTGTATTTACAATAAAGCCATTTGTTAATACTGTGATAGAAAAAATATTATGTAGTATGTAGTATTATGTAGTAGAAACAGGCTTTGAGAATGACCATTCCTCTCACAATAAAAACATACAAGGGTCTCTCCCAAGTTAAAGTACTTTCAACATGACAGTCTTGGGTGAAGGTAAAACTGACAGAGTACTTTACCTTATAGATCAGCTATGTCCTAGAATCAAGAAATCAAGGGTTATTACCATTAAGCAAGCAGCAGAAAGCTGTTTAGTTTTTCTAGGACCATTTAAATACAGTAGTTACCATGTGAGAATTTAATTTTACTTTGAGTTATAAAAAGTAAAAACACTAAATTGGGTAACTGTATTAATCAAAAGCAGTCCCAAACAAAAAAGCCATCAATAAAAATGAATAAGGCATTCTTATAAGTGTATCATGCATAAAAAGGATAATTATATAATACATACTTTAATGACCAGACTAATAAATAAATGAGGTAAATTTTTCAGTTATTGAAACAAATCAACTATATTTAACTACTTAAGTGTTGTGCTGCCACTGTTTCAGTTTCAAAATATAAAGGAATATAATTAATCATCTAAAAACTGCATACTTTGAATGTTTGCTTTTTTTTTGATCCCATTTCGAGATAGTAAAGGGAACTGTGTAACAAAATATTATCTGAATATAAATTATCAACACCAATATAATACAATTATCATGTAATCGCCATTTTTATATGCACAGCGCAAATACTGTGAAAGCTAGAAAAAAAGATGACAATAGACCAGCCAGAATTTTAAATTTCAGACTAACCCATGATAATCTAGAACAGGAAAAACAAAAATAAAATTTAGAAAATAGAACTTGAGATCCTTTCCAAATTCGATAATCCACCAACATGCAGCTTCTAAACAAATTACCTCAAAGTTAAAAAAAGAAAATGTAAATCTCTTTTTGAGCTTTAGTTTTCAAGTTTATGCTCTTAAGGAAGACTAACATTAGCAAGAACTGTAATACTATTTTTAAAAATCTAGACTCTGCTAATTTTGTAACTGCTTTCCCTATTTTAGTTATTATTAAGGGATAAGAGAGAAAAACATTAAATGACCAAGTAAAGGGTAAGTGTGTACAGCCAGTTCATGAAATATATTAAGTTGAATCAGCTGGATCAAGAATCTCCTACTACGCTACTACTAATTATCTCCAGCTACCCTGGAGTAGTAATTTAGAAGGTGTCTATCATAACATATCAAACTGACAGCACTTTTCATAGTGTATCAATTTCTATTTTTACTTGCTTCTCTCCCTTGCCACTTACATGCATTATTTTAACTGTGTGATAGGAAATTTTATTTTACAAACTCATTTCGAATTACTGAAGAGGTGATTTTAACACATAAACCTGCCAATCCTGAGATGACGACGATGATGATGATGATAGGAAAACTAAAACCCAGATGATTTCTCACTCAAATTTCTGCTTTAGTTTCTTTTGGAAGATGGCTGGCAGAATAGAAAGAAGAGCCAAAATCATTAGAACGAATACTGAGTTCCAGGAAACAGCTTCCCCTGCTGTTGTAAGCTGGTACAGTGTTGTTCCTGCTTTAATCGCTACAAAAGAGGGAGGTGCGACACCTAAAATAAAAAAATAAAAACATAAACAATCATTTTTAAAAGTAAGATTTTGTAATATAATATACTTTATCTTCATAAAAATACTCAGAACTCATAACAGCACTGATATTATATATATTATTATAATGTAATATTTTAAACTAATTCAAATAAATCCATATTTAAATTTTTTTTAAAGACTATTTATTTGACAGAGAGAGACACAGCAAGAGAGGAAACACAAACAGGGGGAGTGAAGAAGGAGAAGCAGGCTTCCCGTGGAGCAGGGAGCCCGATGCAGGGCTCGATCCCAGGACTCTGGGAGCATGACCTGAGCCGAAGGCAGACGCTTAACGAATGAGCCACCCAGGTGCTCCCATATTTAAATTTTTAAAAGTTAAAATTTTCTCTGTGTGTAAAATTTCTTGCAAGAATATACTGATCTCGGGTGCCTGGGTCGCTCAGTTGGTTAAGCAACTGCCTTCGGCTCAGGTCTGATCCTGGAGTCCCGGGATCGAGTCCCGCATCGGGCTCCCTGCTCAGCAGGGAGTCTGCTTCTCCCTCTGACCCTCTTCCCTCTCATGCTCTCTCTATCTCATTCTCTCAAATAAATAAATAAAATCTTTAAAAAAAAATAAAAAAGAATATACTGATCTCCATTTTGGAAAAATGTAATTTAGTTTAAAGCCCCTCACATTTATTTCCATATAAAGAATTAAAGCTTTCCTAACTACCTCTGAAGGATAATGAATTTAAAAACTCAAGAAAAATTTCCAGAAAATAATTTACAACATTTATCAACAGCTTTAAAAAAAAAGAATGTACTTTGACCCAGCAATTTCAACATTAGGAAATACTAATGCATATAAGCAAAGATCTAGTCTCAAGGATGTTCATCAATGCATTATAAATAACAAAAATCTGGAAACAATCTAAATGTCCAAAAATAAGATTGAGTAGATTGTCATTCATCCTTGACAGAATATATTTAAAAATGAAGTGGTAGGAGATACTCATAAATAGAAAGATACTCAAAATATGAGTAAGAGCAGTTTATACAACAGCATAAGTGGCACTACATTTTGTTAAAAACCAGAACAAACTGGAAAAATTACTTTGGACCAAGTTGAAGTTAACTAAATCTCTAGGTATTCCACCTGTAAAATAAGGGGCTAGTCATAAAAATCCTCTCTTCTGATTCCATGAATGTAACATTATTTTACAAAATCCAAAATTATCCCTGCTCAGATTGTCAATGAATTTTTTTAAAGTAGCAACAAAATATTGATTTTGATTATTCTTTTCAAGATCTATAAGTACTAACTTAAACTTTAACAGATACTCAGTACAAGAGAAATCTGTTCATTTCATTGGTATCTAAACAATTCAAATTAAATTAGAAAGAAAAGCAGAATACTCTTACTAAAGAACCGTCAGAATTCACAAAATGTATAAATGAATCTTTTATGTCCACTAATTAATTTTATTTATTTATTTTTTAAAGATTTTATTTATTTGTGTGAGAGAGAGAGAGAGAGAGAAAGCACAAGCAGGGGGGAGCGGCAGACAAAGGGAGAAGCAGGCTTCCCGCTGAGCAAGGAGCCCGATGGGGGACTCGATCCCAGGACCCTGAGATCATGACCTGAGCCGAAGGCAGTCGCTTAACCAACTGAGCCACCCAGGTGTCCCTCCACTAATTAATTTTAAAATTAAGTGCCAGCTACTTGAAAGCAAGAACATATTAATCTTTGCTTCCCCCATACTTTTGGTAATGCCCATAATAAATACTGATGTCAATAAAAATAGGATCAACTTTCTACTGAACATTAAAGTTCAATATTTCAATATGTGATTAAAAGACAAGGGAGTAAATTATTCAAAAAGGGCACCTTGATTTTCTTTTCTCCCCACCAAGGGAGAGAATGGAGTTAAATAAAGTCTTTTTTTTTTTTAAAGATTTTATTTATTTATTTGAGAGAGAGAATGAGAGAGCACAAGAGGGAAGAGGGCCAGAGGGAGAAGCAGACTCCCTGCCGAGCAGGGAGCCCAATATGGGACTCGTGGGACTCCAGGATCATGACCTGAGCTGAAGGCAGTCGCTTAACCAACTGAGCCACCCATGCGCCCCGTTAAATAAAGTCTTGCTCAAATCTGTATGATTACAAATATATCCAATAGAAAGTACACTTCTTTAAAAGAAGTAACAAAAAAATACTTAACACAATCCAACAAACATTTCTGAGTATCTATTTACGTATGCCAGGCTCTGTGCCCAAGAGTTATATGTGGTGCTGGCATGTGTGCAAAGAACACGAAAACCAGCCCAGCTGGACACTGTTAGGTATGTACACAACGAGTTCTAACACAGCGTGAACTTACCTAGAAAAGTGCCAATAAAAAAAACTTTCAACGGCACGTTTATCACAGGGGATGTAATATTAATAAACCAATTAGGCAGAAATGGTGTTATTCTCAAAAATATAATGTAGTTAATGAGATGTTCTCTGTGACGCTCAACCTGCCATAAGAAAGAAACCAGTTAGGATCAAGATAAGGCCAATATTGAAAATAAGTTGCTTAATATAAAATATTTATTTCAAATTCTCATTCCCTGATAGTTCAGAATCTATCCAACAGAAATGATCAAAAAAGGAGCTTGAAAATGACAATGAACTACTTATCACATGCTCTTTACCAGAGCTAAATGAGTTTTTTTTTAATCGTACTTATAGCTTAATGTTACACTACTGAAGATGGTTCTACATCTGCCTAGCTAATATAGCTCAACAATGACCTTTACACCTCAAAGAGCAAAATGAAACTTAAAACTATATACAAGATACACATCAGGTGACTAATATTTTAATGCCTTTAACTTCCTACAATGTAAAGGGCTAGTACAGCACATCACTAAACCTAGCCTCCAATTTAATCTTTATTTTTCTGTTATTATGATATACACTACACAAGTGACTCATTCATTAGATAAATGAGATTGAACAAGTATATGGAGATATTTAGCCAGTTAAATAAAAGCACTGATTAGAGGTTATACTTCTAGATTTTGCTTTACAAATAATGATGGTGATTTGCAGTGAAATTTTTAATTTCTCATTTCCTTGTCTGTAAAGCAAAAGGGTAAGGGTAAGGCAGAATGATTTCTTCAATTCCTCTGGGATGTAATTAACAGGTTGTTTCTTCTAATTCTTTATAAAAAGAAGATTTTCTTAGCAACACCGTATTAGACCTTTCTGTGTAGTGGTGCTTATATTTCTCATCGCTTGTCTTTGCAGAGATCCTGACTGAAGGGAACAGTCATTTCTACTGATGAAATGCATTCAGGGAATTGGCTGATACAAGTTTTTCAGTGACCCACTAGAGTGGATTGCATCAACACAAAACAGGGTGTCCAAATATGTGAATGCTTTCACAGACACGTTGACTTCTCTGCTCTGAATGAACTTACTGGGAATGAAGAACTAAAACTACTGTTACAGTACAGAAACTTAATATTTGAAATGATTAACATTCATTATTTGCCTACCACTTTAATTTACTTAGATCGAAAGATCATTTTTATTAAAGCCCTGAGTCTGGGTTAACTCATATAGGGACTATACATTGATACACTGACCTCCCAATTAGCCAAAGAATTATGTTAAATAACTTAAAAATACATGTTTACCTGCTGTGACCATTTTACTGCTTTCTCTGTTAGGTATTTGTATACAACTGGCCTCCCAACTAAATAGGAGAGCATGTAGCAGAATGAGGCACCGAGTCCGGAACACTAGGAAACAACAAGAAGCCATAAGCACTGTGTACTTTTCCATCTTAGTCACATGGTTATATTCACTTAAGGAAAAGCTCAACTAGTATATTTCTTTTGGGGTTAAGGGAGAATACTCTGCATGACATCTCTTGTGCAGAGAACAAGAACCCATTTGATCTGGTCCTTCCTCAGACCAAATTAGGACTAAAATGAGACCAGCTGAAACTAACTGGCACTTGTGATTAAACTTAGTGACTATATCCAAATAGTTAAGGATACCATCTAGCCTAAGAATGAAACTTAAAAAGCCAATTCTTTTTTCAATTGCTATGCTTGAAAATACCACCCCCAGCCCTGGACTTAACTCATTGTGCCCACCAACACTCCTGGACTATTTGAATTACAAAACACAATAGGAAGGAAGGCTAAAACAGAGCCTATAAATGCAATTACGTTTGTGATGCCCCTGTTCTAGGAAAAAAACAAACTATAACATCTGCTTATGGGAGGACTTAAAAGATATTACTTTAACATTAATCACCTCTTACAACTAATGAGTTTATGCTTACACAGACCAGTGGGACTAGCTGCCATCCTTCTCCCTCATCATTCTAGCAAAAGCTACCTTTTTTCTAGTCTCCCAAATTCATTTTATATACTTACCAAACAAACAAGAAATAAGGCTAGCGGAAAAGGATAAAGAAACCCTGAGAGTATACTGAGAAATATAGAGCCCGGGATAGCAAATGTTTGCAAGCTGTTAACTTCTAAGTTAAGGATTAAAACATAACAAAATGGAATTTTTAAAAGACAAATCAAACATTTCAGGGAAAAAAGCATCAATATAGAAGTTATATTAATAAGATTATATCCATATCTCAGTATTAATAAAGTAAAATTATATCTAAAAGTTAAAAAAACCTACAACTCAGTTATAATGCCTTTAACTCTAAACTGACCATTTGCTAGCACTACCATAAATACAATGCTAATAAGAGTGTGTTACTAAAAGAAAAACCAAGACAAATATCCGACATGTACCAGATAAAGAACTGGGCACTTTGGCAAAAGAAAAGAACAAAAGAAAAAAAAAATAGAACAAAGAATGTCTCCAGTAATCTTATAAATATGCTTCTCTAATACATTCCATTTACTCCTAAATGTGTTCAGGAAACATGATTTCCATGGAAATCTAGGTACATATAGGGTTTAATAATTACTTGCTCTAATTTAATTTATAAACATCTACCTCAATTCACTACTGATTTAAAAAAGGATAGGGATTATAAAATATAGTAAAAATCACAAACCTTATTTTTAAAACAGAATTATGTTGTTTACTACTTCCCTCTTGTTCCCAGTTTTGGTGTGGAGCCCCGCCCACCCCTGGCACCTTTTTAAAACCCCTTAACATGATTAACTTACAAGTCAGTCAGACTAAGTGAATTCCCTCAACATCTACCCTTCTTTAAAATTTCTATCTTCCTCATTCTCTCACTCTTCTTTTCATCTAGTTCCCACTTTATTCATGTTTTCATCTCAATCTCCTCTGTCTTCTTCCTGGCTTCTTTTATCTTTCGCTTCTTGCTCTTCCACAGGATCCCTCCTGTAGGAAACTGCTCAGATGCCTACGATCTCAAGAAAACCTAGGCTTTCCTTGACCAACGTATTCTATCAAGCTACTGCATCTCATCTTCACTTCCTCACAGAAGACTCTTTCCATGTCCCCTTGCAACCTGACTTACCTATGCACCACTCTACTGACACTTCCTCCCAGCCAAAAATAATGATTTTTTTTCCTGTTTCTTTTTTCATTCTGATTTGATTGGTTTCAAAACTATGTAAAATATTTAGCTGGTTCTAAAGTCAAATCTACGCAATGAAGTACATCTAGAGAAATTTCACCTCCATCCCTGTATCACATTCTCTCCCCATAGGTAAACACTGTTATTGGCTTTTTTTTTTTAAGATAGTTCCTTTTTGTTTTGTTTTGTTTTAAAAGATTTTATTTATTTAGTCATGAGAGACAGAGAGAGAGAGAGAGAGAGAAGAGGCAGAGGGAGAAGCAGGCTCCCAAGGAGCAAGGAGCCCAATGCGGGACTCAATCCCCGGACCCTGGGATCATGACCTGAGCCGAAGGCAGACGCTTAACCATCTGAGCCACCCAGGCGCCCCACTGTTATTGGCTTTTAAAGATACTCTTTCTCGGGGGCCTGGGTGGCTCAGTTGTTAAGCGTCTGCCTTAGGCTCAGGTCGTGATCCCATCGGGCCCCACATTGAGCCCCACATTGAGCCCCGCATCGAGCCCCGCATCGAGCCCCGCATCGGGCTCCCTGCTCAGCGGAAAGCCTGCTTCTCCCTCTCCCTCTGCCTGCAGCTCCCCCTGCTTGTACTCTGTCTCTCTCTCTCTCTCTGTCAATAAATAAATAAAATCTTTAAAAAAAAAAGATATCCTTTCTTTTCAAAAAAAAAAACAAAATATCTGCACGCGTGTGTGTGTCCTCCTATAGATAAAACACAGCATACAGACTTATTATTCTGCTCTTTGCTCTTTTCATTTAAGGACATACCCTGGGGGTAATAATGCCTTAATGGCATAGAGAGACCTTTCTCATTCTTTTAATAGCTACAGAGTCTACTCCAGTATTGAGATTTACCATGGTTTATTCAACCAGTCCCCTATGGACTAACACTGGGTATGGATCCTTCTATCTGAATATTTAAAATTCTGCATGTCCTAAATAAAAGCAAATATTTTCTTCCTTTACCAACCTAAACATGGTCCTCTACCTATTCTCTTTTTTTCAAAAGGCCAAAAATAGGGCGCCTGGGTGGCTCAGTTGGTTAAGCGACTGCCTTCGGCTCAGGTCATGATCCTGGAGTCCCGGGATCGAGTCCCACATCGGGCTTCCTGCTCAGCAGGGAGTCTGCTTCTCCCTCTGACCCTCTTCCCTCTCGCGCTTTCTATCTCTCATTCTCTCTCTCTCAAATAAATAAATAAAATCTTTAAAAAAAAAAAAGGCCAAAAATACAAAGCCAAAGAAAGGTAACCAACAAGAACAAAACTGGCATAATATTGGTAACTGTTGAAGCTGGGTGATGGGTACCTGGGAGTTCATTATGATTTTCTCAACTTTTGTGTACATTTTAAGTTTTCCATAATAAAAGAAACTTTTCAAGTTACTCAAAGTCCTCAATGACTACCCAATACCAAATGAATATTCTAAATTCCTTAGTCTGGTACTCAAAGTCTTCTACAGACTGCAGTGTCTAGCCTATCCTCCTAAACTTATTTCTCTATCCTCCCCTTCTCATACCCTAAACTCCAACTAAACTGAATGCCCGATCACTTCTTAACCATGCCCTGTGCTTACAAGCTCTGCTCTAGACTTGCTCCAACTAGAATGAAACTGTGCCACGTCTCTACCTGTAATTCCCCATTGCTCTAGTAGTTGTTCCCCTTTTGAACGCTCAAAAACACTAGATTTCTACTTAGCATATAATTAATAACCCAAAAGCTGAGAGGCAAAATAGGGCAAAACAAAATGACTTTCCAAAGTAAACAAAAACTATATGCCTTGTTCCCAAAAACCTTATAAAAGTCAAATGAGAAAAATGAACAAAGTTTTTATCTTACCTGGGGAAAATATTTTAATTCATGGGTACAGTGTATAAAGGCAAAATAACTTTAAGTCTAACACTATGGTTTTCCCAGATAGGTTCCAAAATAGAATTAGTAGGAAAAGGCAGCAGTTATGGATTTCTTAAAAGTTTATATATTATTAAATTACTTTACAAATAGCTGCCAAATAACTTGTTGAAAGATAAGTGCATAATAATGATTCATTCTCTAAATTTTCCCTAATTGGATCTTTTCTCACAATAAATAAATAATGACAAAGTTCCTACATACAGTACACTACCTAAATAAAAATGTATTCTCGCTAGATGGATAAAGGAGTAATGTTTATATCGTCAGCAAAAGATTTTGTAAATGTACCTGTAACAAATTGCTTATGCTGAGAATAACTGGTCCAGAATGCTTAAGTATATACTCAAAACATTTGTATAAGGAGGCAAATATAGAAACATATATACATGTTAAGTATATAGCATCTAATCTAATCTAAATCCAAGAAAAGAAAATGCTACTGAATTTTAGGAGAAAAAGGTTTAATTGAGAAGTCCAATAACCAAAAGCAATTCAGGAAATAAAAGAGGAAGCCAAAATAGAAATAGTTTGAGAGAAAAAAGAAAAAAAATAGTTTGAGAGAATTCACAAAGTAACTAATTTAACTTTTTAAAAATAAACGCTGGTTGGGGGGATGCCTGGGTAGCTCAGTTAAGCCTTTGATTGGATTTCAGCTCAGGTCATGATCTCAGGGTCATGAGATCAAGCCCTGCACCTGGCTCCACACTCAGCAAGAAGTCTGCTTAAGAGATTCTCTACCTCTCTCCCTCTGCTCCCCCCCCATGAGCGCTCCCTCAAATAAATAATCTTTAATAAAAATAAAAATGGTGGTTTAAAAGAGATAATGATTACCTTTACAAAATCAAGAGATAATTTTTTTTAAAGATTTTATTTATTTGACCCCGGGGGGGGGGGCAGGGGGGAAGAGCACAAGCAGGGGAGTGGCAGAGGGAGAGGGAGAAGCAGGCCCCCTGCTGAGCCAGGAGCCCAGCATGGGCCTCGATCCCAGAACCCTGGGATCATGACCTGAGCTGAAGGCAGACACTTAACCGACTGAGGCACCCAGGCACCCCGATAATGTCTTTCATTAACTGACAAGGTTTGAAAATAAGCTGGATTAAAATAAAAAATACAAAAAATCAGATTAAAGTTAAAGCCCATAAATTAGAAGATTAATCACCAGTAGCATAAGCCATTTGAAAATATGTAGGATGAATAAAGCTAAAGCTATTTTCCTGACTAGTTAATACAACATATATTTCTATAAAATGAATACATACCAATAATTATTTTAAAAATTCATATCCTTTGAATTGACTAATTATCCTCTTAAGACCTTTTTACAAAGAAATCATTAAATGGAAGAAAAAATCATGAACAAGAAGATTCATAACATGACAAGTAGAAAAGTAAAAAATTAAATACAAATTATATCTTCAAACCTAAGGGAACATTTTTTTAAATTATGCTGTGGTGACTATTAATTCAAAATAACTAAAGTAATCAATTAACTAATACAATCATAAATTAAATAGATAAATAAAATAATTATCTTGAATAATACAGAGGAAAGGAAAATGTTTATAAGTAAAATAAGCAGAATACAGAAGAACTGGTAATAAATATTCAGAAATAATAACTGAGTTGAGATAGGTTTAAGGTGAGAATGTTTTCCATTTTAATTTTTCTATATTTTATTAAATATTACACTGCATTAATAATTTTTAAAAGAAAAAAGTTATGCATAACTAAACAGTACTTTTAAAACTTCTTTCTTGAATAAAACTAGAAAACTTTTTTTTTCAGTTAAAAGGATACAAAATATATGTAGCAAAATAAGCTACAAGTACTTGTACATAAAAGGTGTCCTTATATTTGGATAAAACTTTTCCTAGAGCCTTGGCATCATCCATATCTCTGGGAACCTTCATATTCACTCTTTCTTCTCTAAAGAAATAAAATTAAAGTGAAAAATTTTAAAGCAGAAATTTGCCAAGATAATTAATACCAAAATCAAAGTTCAAAACATGAAGTTTTATCCAAAATGATTTGATGTTTGAATATTAACCATAAATTTGTAAGTTTTAAGTTCAAAAGTCTATACATTATTTGTTTTTAATGCTTTATTATGATTTCATGAGACCTGCAATCTATATATGAAAGTTCAGGATGACCCAGACTAAATTAGGTTAAAAGCATTTGCTCCAACACTGGTATAAATTTTGAATTAAGAAGTGAACTACTGATACTAGCATATTTAAAACATATTTAACATCATTTTGGGTAATCCTCATGATAACCTAAGGTCAATAATTAATTAAAACTAAAATTAAGTAAAATTTTTGGTGATTTACAGTTCACATCTTTTCTGGAATATCCCAGTTCAAAGTTAAGATAAAAACAGAAACATTTTTCCTTTTCTATTAATTTTACTTTATATTTGGAACTGAATGATTTCTTGCTTATAAAAGCCTCAAATAATTTACCTCTGTGTTTAATGTATATTGTGCCCATTTGTTTACATGATAAAATTCAACTGATCTTGCAGAACAATGACAGACTGCTGCCTATGTTCTATAAAGATAGCAGGTAAACTAAAATGTGTTTTTTCATTTTTAAATTTAAAAACTAAAAAACTCATTATAGGGGTGTGCACATATGTATACACCCGCACAGACACAAATAAGCAGAACATAACAGGTTTATAATAGCATTCTTATATACAAGTCATGTTATCATTCTTAGAGCAGACTGAGAGCAAAGACAATCTCAATCTATACTCTATATTCTTGCCCTCTTTCAGTCAGCTCTTTACTTCCTCCTCCCTGATCAAAACCAGAAAGGATCTAAAATTCAATCACACTAATATTAACCTATCAATAGAACATGAGCCTCCCAAAGGCATTTACACTGATGTAAGAAATCAAAGTACTAAAATAAAAATAAGTTTAACTATAAAATTTCAAGCATAAGGAATTGTTAATAAAAGGAAGTTAAGAGGAAAACAGGAACTTCCGAACACCTTGAAATCACATTTCACAATTACCCATTACCCCACCAGTCTGGCCCTGTGTTGAAAATCTAACTACATTTTAGTAGTCCTTTGCGTAATCTATGATTACACAAGGATGGTATTACTGTTTAAACAGCCCTGGGAAAAAAATAAAAATAATAAAAAATAATAAACAGCCCTGGGATATTTTGCCTCCTTAAAGTGTGTTTCAGGTCCATAATCTCTTCCCTAAAATTCAAAAACCTCTGAAAACCAAAAGTTCTTCATACTGTCAGCAAAAGTTGACTCACACTTACATTATTATTCATATAGTCTTTTATGATGTCCATTTCTGTGCAAAAATATTAATGTATTTGATTACAGGATGCTGCCCCAGATCTTGCTGGAGGTACTACATAGCATTTGTTCCATGTAGTCTTTCCAAAATGGAAAAATTCTAAACTCTGAAACACATTTCACCCCAAGGTTTTGGCTAAGAAATTCTGGATGTATTGCAGATAAGATATACAAGGTTTATATAAAGTCCATTTCACTGTGAAAACTACCTATTCAGACCCTATCATTTTCATAACACAGGGAAAAGAAAAAGAGCTAGGAGAGACAGATGTGGTGGGGATGGAAATGGATGAGTAGAAGCAGACAGAAACTGACCACAAGAAGGAAGGGAGAAAACATGGACGGAAAAGGGGGGGAAGGCAGAGAAGAAGAGCATCAATGTTTTTCAAACCGCACGTCAGTATCTTTTATGAATTTTAAAAGAAGTTTGCTTCGTCACTACTGGCATTAAAAAATAAATTAAATAGAATAATTTAGAAACTATCAGAGACCATGACCTGTTGCATGAAACTTTAACTTAATTTTGTATGTATAGATGTATGCAAGTGAGCAGGGGATGGGGACAGGCACATGCATGCATGATCATGATATAAAAACGTATTTCTTAATGTGGTTCTATTTTTTTTTTTTAAATTTGAAAGCCATTTGAAAAATGAGGCTTTAACTAGAAGAGCATTGCTAGGAAACCCCCACAGATAAAATCAAGAGGCAAATTTGGAAAGGAGTGTTTAAATAGCAGTGTCAATATGGACTTGCTACAAACCATGAGAGCTGATATACAATCACCATGACAGTTCTGTTGCTTAAGATTAGTTTAACTTTTAATCCATTTTTATCGATAAATGTCTAGACATTTTTCAGTTTCTTTCTGTATACTTACTCACTAAGCTGAGGAAAGTTTTTATATACCAAAAACATAACAAAAGCTGCAGATAAGAAAATGGACACCAATATAAGAAGTGACATTCTTGCTGACCCAGCTTCTGCACAGGCTTTTTCTGAAAGGGGAAAAAAAAAAGGCTATAATTAAGATAAATATTTTAAAAAGACAGTATTCCAAGTCAGCAAATAATTTCCTTCAAGGCTTTCCTCCCCCAAAAAACTGTTCACACTTTTGTCCAAAACACTGTTTTAACAGAAAATTTTAACTACTATTGTATTTGACATTTATTAACCAGGCCTATTACTTTTGGAGGGATATATCCGTTTCAGAAGCATGAAAAAACGGAACACCATAATTTGAAGCATTGATTTGTTGATAAGCCAAAGGGGAATAAATATTATCACTGACTTTCAAAATTGTTTACCTATATTGGGAGCTGACAGCATAGACACAATGGCCTCTTAGGGAAAATGAGGTAATAGGGCAATTACTTCAACTGTCATAAGGATCCAGAGAGTGACTAGTACAATTGGTGAATGTCATGCTTTTTTTTTTTACACTGAGGGCTTCAAAATACAGTTGAGTCTCAAATGTTTTCGGTGGCTCTCCGAGACCCCAAGAATGGCAGAATCTGTTTACATTCCCTCACAAGATAATCTTAGTGTTATTTAAAAAATTACATGCAAGATAAAAGTATGGAATGAGATCCAGGAGCCAGCAAGCAGAAGAATGAGCAAGGCTGTTTTTACCAGGAAGCATTAAATAGTGGGGAAGCTAAGATACCTTAGTAGTGCTCACTGGGGAAAAGGCAGAAGTGGGTGGCTCAAGTTTTATTGCCTACATTTGCCATTATCCCGTGTATATACTGATAACACTCAGGGGATTAAAAAAAACATATGAATGCTATAATAAGAATTATTTTTAGTTCTCTGAAAACTAAATGGATGGATCTACCACTATGCCCGTCCCCTAACTACTATCTATATAACTTTTATACACACTTTTATGAAGTATCCTAATCAAATGCCTGTACTTATTAATTTCACAAATCCTTCTTCACAAACATTTATAAAGGTGTATTAGACAGGTGTCATTGACTGTTCTACTAACCCATGTTTCCCATGTTTCCCTTCCCCCCAAAGGGGCTATCTCATTGGCCCTATTACAGTATGATTCCAACCCTCTACCCTCCCAAACACAGAAGGCTAACTTGCTCAAGGTTGGAGACCTGAGTCAAGTAGAAACACTTCATTATTGGCTGACCAAATTTTCTTTTGAAAATTTGAACTAAAACAAAGAGATGCTGTTGTCAAGAGGTGGTAGGTCTTGAGGCTGAAAGGTCAAGCAGTGAAAGCCACAGATAACAACATGGAAAGCCAAAGACATGGACCAGAAAATATAAGATGGGAGATTGAAACATAAACCCAGAGAAACTGGTTGATTTCTAACTTTCTCACTTTCCTTGAAGCCTGGCTATATTTCATTCCTTGCTCATGAATGCCAGTAAGATTGCCTCTTATATTCTTTTTTCTATATTCTCTTTTTTACTGGAACTGGTTTAAACTTATTTCTGCTCCTTTCAACCAAAAAGCCTTCACTAATTAAAAGATAAACTTCATTTTTTCCCTTGTCTCATTATGGTAGTTTTATATATTTTACAACTGAATTAGTAAGCTTTTGCTCAATTCTATGTTGAACATGGAGCAAGAGAAACCATCTAGCTCCATGCTACTCAAGGTGTACTATGTGAGTTACATCAATCAGCATCACCAGGGAGCTTGTTAGAAATGCAGATTCTCAGGCCAACATCCCAGAACTACTAAATCAGAATCTGCATTTTAATAAGATACCCAGGTAATCTGCATGTACATTAAAGCTTAAGAGGAAACAATATGGCCCACTTTACCTATCTCATAGGTAAGTAAACAGAAGCCCTAAGGAGGTTACACTATCTATTAAAAAAAATTAAATCCTAAGCAACCAAATAGCATAAAGTATATCTCTAAAGCTCTTTAATATCCATTTATAATCAACTCATAATTTCTGTGGAAATACAAGTTGCTTAGGTTAGTGCTTGATATACTAGATATAAATTATTCTTACCTGGTCATTAAAGCAGACTTTCTGAAAAACAATATTAGGTTTATTAAGTTCTAGTATTTTGTGAACACTAAATTTAAAAAATTTTATCTTTTCCAATTTTCTGTAATCTAAACATTACTTTGTTATCATCTGAATCTACAAGAGGACTTTACTTCAAAAACCAGGTCACAAATAGAAACTTACTTGCTCATTTCACACTTCTAAAATTTACTGCAGGAAGGAATAGGATTATAAAATAAAAGATGCCTTCAATGGAGTAATAAACCAGGCATGCCTGCCACTAAATATTCCAGTTCATTAATCCACTAATATATTTATATATATGCTTTTTTGCAGCATAGAAAATTAAACAGAGACTTTAAACATCTGAGGTGGTTTTCAAATATGAAAAGGTCTCTGCAGAATCTTATGATAACAAATGCTAATTGTTCATATCTTTGCCCTGGTTATGATACCTAATTCAATGCACGTCTTGAGAATTTAAGAACTCATATCTACTTACCCTAAAAAGAAAGGAGTAATCAGCCAAAAGTTACAAAAATATCAGTGTGCACTAAAACTAATTCAACCAAAAATGTAGTTTTAAATAGCAAAATCTATTGAAACACAAACTTCTCACAAGGCTAAAATGTTATGTTCCTACTTTATTAAATGAAGAAGTAATCTACCAGAAAAGGAGTAAGAGTAATATATAAACTTTAAGGTTTTGGGCATAGTTCTCTCTCTTTTTTTTAAAGATGTTATTTATTCATTTGATAGAGAACGGGAGAGAGAGTGAGAGAAGGCACAAGCAGGGGGAGCAGCAGAGGGAGAGGGAGAAGCAGGCTCCTTGCTCAGCAGGGAGCCCGATGCAGAACTCGATTCCAGGACCCTGGGATCATGATCTGAGCCGAAGGCAAACGCTTAACACTTAATGACTGAGCCACCCAGGCGCCCCCGGGCATAGTTTTCTTGGGCTGATATCAAAGCAAAGACATGTTAACACATATATAGTCTGTACAATTTTTCCAGAGGTCTGCTACTTCTTAAAGACATGTTCATTTTTTTTTTAAAGATTTTATTTATTTATCTGAGAGAGAATGGGAAAGAGAGAGCACGAGGGGGGGAGGGTCAGAGGGAGAAGCAGACTCGCGGGCAGCCAGATGCGGAACTCAATCCCGGGACTCTAGAATCATGACCTGAGCCGAAGGCAGTCACCCAACCAACCCAGCCACCCAGGTGCCCAAGGCATGTTCATTTTAAATCTACCTGGAATTAACTTGCTCAGCCTTCACTTTTCACTTACTTCCTTGCTTGAATCAAGTCCAGAGTACAAAACAGACTGATACAAATAATTTAATATTATGGGCATCTTTTAAACTCTTCAAAACCACTGCTTTTTTTGTTTTTCATCTGGAAGATATTTGTAGACACAAGAATTACTGCTAAGGATAAAGGGCTGATTCCCCACCACCACGACCCCACCCCTTCCTTGGTACTTTTCTTTAGGATTTCTCCTCTGCAAGGTATGCACTCAAATGTAGTTGCTTAGGACCACCTGCTGAGCATCTATTATGTACAAAATGTTCTGCTCAGTCTCTGCTTTTAAGAAGATGATACCAACATTAGCTAGATTCCCAAAGAATGGCACAAAGGGGTTTTGAGTATATAGAAAAGATTACTGGGCTGGAGTAATGGAGACAAGATTCACAGAGCAGGTAGAAATTTGGTTAAAGACTGAAAGATGAGAAGAGTTTACAGCCTTCTAACCCACACTGTAGCTAAATACATTTTTTTTTTAGCTAAATACATTTTTAAAGATTTCAATAGGTTATATCATTCTCTTAAATTAAAAATTAGGGGCGCCTGGCTGGCTCAGTTGGTAGAACGTGCAACTCTTGATCTCAGGGTTGTGAGTTTGAGCCCCACACTGAGCACAGAGATTACTTAAAAATAAAATATTTCAAAAAATTAAATAAGACATTTAGCATGTTAGCTCTAAAATTAAACTATAATATTTTTCTTCCCATTAACTTACCAGTCCTAAGTAAGGGGTCACAGGGAAGAAAGGTATCAGGCAACATTTAACTGGACTACAGAAACCACCCTGAGTGGTCCCTGAGTACACATTTTTCTGACTGCTACTTGTTGTCTTACAGTTGGATTATGAAATATATAGACATTTGAATAAAATTAACTGCCAGGTTTAACCTGATACCTATTTTCTGCATGTTTTAAAATCAGGCAAACTTTTGGGGCGCTTGGGTGGCTCAGTTGTTAAGCAACTGCCTTTGGCTCAGGTCATGATCCTGGAGTCCTGGGATCGAGTCCCGCATCGGGCTCCCTGCTCAGCGGGGAGTCTGCTTCTCCCTCTGACCCTCTTCCCTCTCGTGCTTTCTATCTCTCATTCTCTCTCTCTCTCAAATAAATAAATATAATCTTTAATAAAAAAATAAAATCAGGCAAACTTTTTCAAGCATTGTGTTCAATAGTAACATAGAAAACAACTGATAAGAATGCAAAAAACACAGTGACATTCAATATTGAAGCTCTCCTTTCTTTCACACTAACTGGTGACTGCTAACTAGGGGTTGTTAGCTATTATGAGTCAACAATTTTTCTTGAGTATAATTCTATTAAGTCCAGAGACTAGCATGTAATTGATTTAGAGTTCTAAACAGATAAAAGTTGAAAATATTGTTTTAATGATAATTCTACATCTAACTGTATAGCATGCATATTTATAATGTGCCTCCTCCCGGTTGCATCGGATGTATGTCATTTAGCATTTAGAGCTACCCACAACAGTACTTTATATATTCATTAACCTTCAAATCTTCCATCATAGTAATTCCCAGTCTGAATTATCCCATTATCTGCTTTCCAACCTCCTCCAGGCTAAAGGTACTGTTACAGAAAGTCAACATAATGTTCTCTTGGCCAACAGGTTCACATGCTTTTCTATGTTCAGTTACGGTTACGACTGGCAAACAATAATCCTTTCACAGCACTCTCTAAAAAGGCTATTTCAAGTCTCTTCAAGCCTTTAATTCTATCTTCATCTATTCTCAAACAATGACACTGCTTCTACACTTTAGTGAGCTCCCCAATCTCTACCTCAAGATCTGTTCCCCAAATTATCTTCCCTTGTTCCTTATCTTTGCATTAAATGCTAACATATTTCCTTTCAGATTTTGCTCCAAGAACGGTCTCTTCTCCATTCACCCTGTATCTTCAATTCTTCCTCTTAAGAGCACCTTTTCTCTAACTCCTAATATGCATTATCCTTTCTGAAAAATCATAACCTTAATGGCCCTATAGTAGCTCCCTATTTCTCTTATTATTTTCATATCAAAACCTTTTGAAAAGCAAAATCTGGTGGGCCTGGGTGGCTTAGTCGGTTAAGCATCTGCCTTTGGTTCAAGTCATGATCCTGGGGTCAAGTCCTGCATCAGGCTCCTCACTGAGCCAGGAGACCACTTCTCCCTCTGCCTGCCATGCCCCATGCTTGTGCTCGCTCTCTGACAAATAAAATCTTAAAAAAAAAAAAAAGAAAAGCAAAATCTTCCTAAATCTGCAAGATCTTAGGAATGACTCTTACTGCTGATCAGGTCTACTAGTTCTCAACACTGTGTTTTCTAAACCTACTTGATCCTACCATGAAGAAGCAAAAGACTCATCTCATTACAGGACTCTAATAAGTTTTCATTGTCACAAGAATCTACTACGATATTTTTGGAAGTAAATTTTATCTCAAGGGCTTAAGAATTTTTTTATTATTAAAAATAAAAAATGGTAGTATCAAGTATAAATTCAAACAACTAAGATAACTATAAAATACAAATAACTATTAAGACCACACAGAGAGAGAAAGCATGTTGGTAGGTAGAAGAAACACCAATGCCAATTTTGTATAAAGGCTCATTCTCTAAGGCTTATGCCCTACAAGAGTGCTGCCATTCAATCCATACACCCTCACTCTCATCTAACCACTTTCACATGCTTCCCCCCCTCCATTCACTGAAGGCTGAGATCAAGCTTATAGTAAACTTCATAATCCTAAAAGATTCATCATCCATTTAGATGATCCACCCAGCCTCAAAATTCTTAGACCTTCATTTCTATTCAACTTTAGCCACCTACTTCCAATATAAACTAAGTTCTCACATCCCCTGAGACTGCTCTACCTTGGACATTTTAAATCCCAATATGACATTCCATGATCACCTTTATTCTCTTCCTGAGCTTACTCCCTCCACTTTCTCCCTTCTGTTGGGCCCCTCACTTTTCTTCCTTCCACGTCCAGCCTGGATTCCACAGTGTATCATCTTAAGCAGCACCTTTGAGTGGAATCCTTACCCTTTTCTTAAATCTAATCAAACCCAAAATCAGTGCTACAAGTTCACCTTCTTCACTAAGATGGTTGAGCACAAAGAGAGAAAAATCATGAGTGATCCATCACAGAGATCTATGTCTTTGGGAAAACTAACTTAGCCTCATTCTTACTCCCATTTTTTTTAGGTGTCTAACATGAATCAGGTTGAGCCAAAGGTTCAAGAACAAGCATTATCTGAGACAGTCTAATCAGAATGAATATCTAGACTTCTATTGGTAATGCTAGGAAAAAGATTCTCAAAGTTATCAAGGAAGCATTTAACTTACCTGGACCTTCAAGAGAAATCAACCTTAAGGTAAAGTTGACATTAAAGATATGAAAGAAATCAGATCCTGACATTATTGGGCCACTGTTCCAGACTGAAGTCAGTGAATCCCACTTAATCTCTCAATTTTTTAGTTATATAAATCAATCAACTTCCTTTCAGCAAGGGTTTCAATTATATTTTCTATTGATGATAAACACAAGAATCCTGATACATAATATTTGGGTTGAGACTGGCATCAACAAATTGTACTAACACCTTGGTTGATGTCTAGCTGTCATCAGATGTCAGCTTTAGTCTTAGTTCCCAGTTATCAGTAAGAGCTTCCTTCTTCCTCTAAGTCAGTACCTTGCTCACAGCAGATGCTCAAAGAATATGTATTGAACCAAATGAGCAAGGCAGGATCAAGAACAGCCATCTGAGGGGCGCCTGGGTGGTTCAGTTGGTTAAGCCACTGCCTTCGGCTCAGGTCATGATCCTGGAGTCCTGGGATCGAGTCCCGCATAGGGCTTCCTGCTCAGCGGGGAGCCTGCTTCTCCCTCTGACCCTCCCCCCTCTCATGCTGTCTCTATCTCATTCTCTCTCTCAAATAAATAAATAAAATCTTAAAAAAAAAAAAGAACAGGCATCTGAGAGGGGTTTATTATCCAAGTTTGAACAATACTGTCTTCTAAAAGCAGTAAAACCAACTTTGAGATAATGTTTCTCAAACATTTTTGGCTGCAACCACGATAAGCAACTTTGTATCATGAACTGGTACACACAAAACCAATAAAACTAAAAAAATTCAAAGAACACTTATGCCTTACTACATGCAAAGCACTCTATTTTCTCTTCCATTTTTAAAAATATCTCATCATTACCCATCAAATTGATTTCACACTGCTAACAAGGATGATGACCTCTATTTTTGAAAAGCACAGCCCTACAAGTTCTCTCTTTTTTTTAAAGTTTTTCTTTTTTAGTAATCTCTATGCCCAATGTAGGGTTCGAACTCACTACCCCAAGATCATCAAGAGTCGCATGCTCTCCTGACTGAGCCAGCAAGGCATCCCAGAGTTCTCTTAAATCAAAATGGAAAACTTCTATGACTTGCTAATAAATAGATCAGCCAGGACAAATAACACAGAAGAAAATAAATACCCTGGTCCTGGCACCCTTGCAGATAGATTAGATCAAAAGCTTCTTAAGTGCTTCTACCTCTTGTCTTGTTTCATGTCATTCCTCATCATTCAAGAATTAGACTTTCAGTGTTATTGCCTTGCTCAAGTCTTCACAGTGGTCCTCAGTCTATAAGGCTAAGATGTGAGACGAGAGACTACAGTCATAGCAAGGGACCCACTAAATGCACCAAACACTGCACGTAGCATGTAAAATACCTCAAACATACACACAGTGACAACTATTTGTCAAAGTTAGGTAGATGTGTCAGTTAAAAAAATACAAATTCATTTAAAGTGTCACGGAATTGGGCGCCTGGGTGGCTCAGTCGTTAAGCGTCTGCCTTCGGCTCAGGTCGTGATCCCAGGGTCCTGCGATAGAGTCCCACATCGCGCTCCCTGCTCCACGGGAAGCCTGCTTCTCCCTCTCCCACTCCCTCTGTTTGTGTTCCCTCTCTCTGTGTCAAATAAATAAATAAAATCTTAAAAAAAAAAGTGTCGGGGGACCTGTATGGCTCAGTCATTAAGCATCTGCCTTCCGCTCAGGTCATGATCCCAAGGTTCTGGGATCAAGCCCCACATTGGGCTCCCTGCTCCGCAGGAAGCCTGCTTCTCCCTCTACCAGTCCCTCTGTTTGTGTTCCCTCTCTCGCTGTGTCTCTCTCTGCCAAATAAATAAAACCTTAAAAAAAAAAAGTGTCATGGAATTTATAGGAACATTCTATTACTATGTATTTCTCAATCAAGAGTTACTAAATATTTTTTTAAAGATTTTATTTATTTGTCAGAGAGAGAGAGCACACGCGTGCATAAGCAGGGGGGGTAGCAGGCAGAAGAAGCAGGCTCTCCGCTGAGCAAGGAGCCCGATGCAGGACTCGATCCCAGGACCCTGGGATCATGACCTGAGCAGAAGGCAGACGCTTAACCAACTGAGCCACCCAGGCATCCCATTACTAAATTTTTATCTCTTCTCCAAAACCTGTAATCTTTTTGAATGCCAAGCTAAATACCACATGCAATTAACAAAAATTGTTTATTGTAATCCAGAATATTGGCTGCTAAGTAGTTACTAATGACATCACATCACCAGGTGATTAACACAAGTAACCAAACTCTACCATGTAAGGGATCTACAAAATCTTTTGCCCAGAAAACAAATTCCTAACACTAATTAAAGAGAGAGGGGCGCCTGGGTGGCCCAGTTGTTAAGCATCTGCCTTCGGCTCAGGTCATGATCCCAGGGTTCTGGAATCGAGCCCTATATCAGGCTCCCTGCTCAGCAGGAAGCCTGCTTCTCCCTCTCCCACTCCCCCTGCTTGTGTTCCCTCTCTCGCTGTGTCTCTCTCTGTCAAATAAATAAAATCTTAAAAAAAGAGAGAGAGAGAGACAGAGACAAAAACAGAGAGGCAGAGAAGAAAAAGAAAACACTGGGAATCACTAATTAACAAGATGGATCAAAAAAGTTCCTCTGCATAGCACTTAAATCCCTGTGTACCAACACCATTTTGACCATCCATGGCCAACCTTATCTCCTACAGAAACAGAAATCCTCCACTCCCAACAAATTGATCTCTTTACTGACATTAAACTTCCAGCTTAATGTTTCCCCCTGCCAGAATCCCCTTACCTTCTAACAATCCAAACCCTACTGCTCCATGAAGGCATGCCTTCACATCTCCTTCTATCTTCCAATAGATTTGTAGTCTACAGAAGTCATTTGACAGGGGCAACTGGGTGGCTCAGGCGGTTGAGCATCCGACTCTTGGTTTCAGCTTGGGTCATGGTCTCAGGGGGCTGGGATTGAGCCTCATGTGGGGCTCCACACTCAGCAAGGAGTCTGTTCGGGATTCTCTCTCTCCCTCTGCCCTCCCACCTCCACTCCCACATGCTCTATTTCTCTCTCTCGTAAATAAATAATTTTCTTCAAAAAAAATGGCATAGTTGGTTAAGCATCAGACTCTTGGTTTCGGCTCAGGTCATGATCTCAGGTCATGAGATCAAGCCTCATGTCAGGCTCTCTGTGGAGTTCGCTTGAGACTATCTCTCCCTCTGCCCCTCTCTGCCACTCTCTTTCTCAAGTAAATAAATCTTTAAAAAAAATAATTGTCCTGAATATGTCATTCTAATGATAAAATAAAATAAATAATTATAAAAGCACTTTGGAAGTGTCAAGGTTTTATTTTCTGAATAGCTTTAGGTTAAAACAACAAAAATCAGTAATAAACAACTGATGCTACCACAAACCAAATGACAATCTTTAGGGATGCCCTATCTGGAAAATACTTTTGTTTCCCAAAAGATTTTATTTATTTATTAAGATTTTTTTTTAATTTATTTATTTGACAGAGAGGCACAATGAGAGAGGGAACACAAGCAGGGGGAGTTGGGGAGGGAGAAGCAGACTTCCCACTGAGCAGGGAGCCCGACTAGGGGCTCGGTCCCAGGACCCTGGGATCATGACTGAGCTGAAGGCAGACACTTAATGACTGAGCCACCCAGGCACCCCGGAAAATACTTTTTCTGAAAACCCTCGGATTACTGTCACTCTCCATAGCAGCATCTTCAAAACAATGTTCCTTTAATTTAGAGTGGATTTATACTTAGACAATTCATTTCTGGGTTTTTGAGTTATTTGGCCCTACTGGGAAAAGTTTTCAATTAGCAATAATTGCGCCTCGCATAAACCTCATTGGCTATGATACTGCCACTGCGCAAAGCTATTTGGACCTACTGTCTATAAGATGGAGAAATACCCAAATACTATAAAGCTTAAAAAGCCAAATTAGACTGAAGACATTTTAAATTATTTGAAAATAAAATACCATTTTCTGCAGGACACTCTTTTAAAACTTTATTCTATTTTAGATTTCAGCTGAATTTTAAACATAAGATCTTCATATATATAAATACATGCTTTTAAGTGTGCAATACTTTATTGTTGACTATACTTATAATGTTGCTAGACAATCTTAAAAGACCCTCTCCTTACCCATCACTAGTGGTGGAACACATCAGTGTAAGCTGAAGACAACTTAATGGACATTTGTTAGGATCTCTTCAAGTTTATGGGCTTTTTTTAAAAAGCATTTTAAAAGTTTAATCATTTCCACTGTTGAAAAGCAATGAAAAACTCTATGCCAAGATGTAATAAAAGTATTTAGTTTCCAGGTATACTTTCTTTTAAAATATTTAAAGTCCTGAAAAATGGCAGAATGGTGTAATGCAAAAGAGCTTGAGAATGAGAGATCTCAGTTACGATAGTAATGGCTAATATTTAGCCTCCACTTCATATAAGCCATTACAATAAGTGCTTTACATCAATTATTTTGTATAATGCACATGGCAAGCTAAGCAGATACTGTTATTACTAGCATCTTTGTCGTCCCCACTGTACAGTTCAGACGCTGAGTTTTGAAAGATAACAAGTCCAAAGTCATAAATGTACAGCAGGGACTCACACCCAAGTGTTCCTGCCGCTTGGAAGTGGCACCGGTACATACTTAAATCCTTGCTCTTAACTACTACTTGACTAATCTGCCTTTGTGACTTTATGCAAGTTCCATATCCACCCTGGGCCTCAGTTTCCTCAGCGGTAAAAATAAAGCAGGAGTGTTGAAGTTCCTTCCAGTTCTGTCTAGCTTCAATACTGTCAACCTTACATCCTCCCTGAGCTTCAAACAAACCAGTGTCAGTTCTTTTATCGAATTCAACTACAACAGCATTTACGACGCACCTCCTAGGTGTCGGCCTTGTGGTGGGCAGCGTCCCAAGCCCAGGTTCCCCACCCTCTCTGCTCCCGCGCCCCTGGGTGCCAGCAGGGCCCCTTCCCCTCGCAAATCCCCGGGGCCAACTGAGGTCTTTTCCACCCCGAAGCCCCCTCCAGCACACTCCCGCCTCTGGGCCAGCCCCAGCTCTGGTGCCGGTTCTACTCACCCTTCAGGTGGTCTCCGCTGCTCTGCGCCGTGACACCCCGCGTCCCCGTTGCCCTGTCCCCCACAGGGGTCGTGTGGAGTGCCCCCGTCTGCGATCGTTCAGAGACTCTGCCTTTCGCCATGGCTGCTGCAGGGAAGGTGGAGGAAGAGGGGTGATGCCGCCCCCCTTAATAACAACTCTGCCGCAGGCTTCTTACAACACCCAGCGGCCACAGCCACAGCCACTTCCGGGGCGACCACCTCACCTGAGACGACCTCAGCCCCGCGAGTTCAGTGACGCTCCCCTGAATCCTACAGCGCCCACTCAAACTAGGCTCCGCCCCGCACCGCCCCCGAGCCTCGCGCGCTCACGCTCGCCCAGTAACTGCGAGACAAGTCAGGGTCCCGGCCCTCCCCATTCACTGTCCCGCCCCTCCTCGCGACTGCAGGGAGCATGCGCAGTCGCGGCACCGGAGTCACTTGGTGTGGCGCAGGACGCAGGCATCTAATGCGCAGCTTTAATTATCCGGAAGTGCGGTCCCTGAGACTTCAAACCCTTTGTCCCGGCCGCCGGAAGTGCCCGCGAGTGATTAGTTGGCGTTTCGCGGCCAATGCTGATTCAACTTCGGCAGTTACCCAAGCTGCTGTCTTCGCTCTGCAGGGTCTAGGTCATGTCTGATCTGAAGATGTTGGAAAATACACAGCCTGAGTCGAACCTACCGAGTTTAAGGAAAGTTAAGGCTCAGAGAGGAGCTGTAACCTGTGAAGGTCACAGGGTGGCAGAAATGGGTTTAGAAGCTTTCCCTGTTCATCACCCTGCCGCCCCTCACTAGTAAACCCAGGTCAGTTCATTTAGCTTTTCCTTTTGCGCAGCCCAAATGTGCCGTTCTTAACTGTTAACTTTTTCCACTCTGAAATCTCAGAGCAGTATTTAACTTACTCATTGGTGAGTGTATTGGAATTCCCTCTTGAAAGCAACTTGGCAGTCTGTATAAAAATACTGTGTTCCTATCCAGTAATTACATTTCTAAGAAAATATTCCATGGAAATGAGAATACAGAGAGAGTTATTCCTAACAGCATTATTTATTAGTATAAAGGTAAATTATAAATCTTTAGGTGCCAACACCTAAAGAATGGTTGAGTAAATTATGAGAGATTATTCAAGGGAACTGTTTTATGTACACAACTTCTGCCTACTTATATTAAGACCTTCAGGGATCGCTCTAAGAGGTAGCTCCCCATTTTATTAACTTCATGGTCGTCATTAAAAGCAGTAATTATTTGGATTCTTTGTTTACTTGTTCATTGTCTGCCACCTCTACAATGTGAGCTCTACTAAGGTAGGATCTTTTGTTCACCATTGTATCCCCCAGCAGCTGACAGAGTGCCAACACCTTAAGTAGCCATTCAATAAATTCACTACTAAATTTTCAACCATAGGAAGTTATATTTATGAAGAGACTAATAATGTGGGCAATGCTTATTCAAAAATAAAAGTATAAAAAACAAAAATATTAATTACATAAGCATTTAAATTTATATTTTTAGGATAAAGTCTTTTGTTTTTATTTTTTTTAATGTAATCTCTGTGCCCAACTTGGGGCTCAAACTCAGGACCCCATGAAAAATCACATGCTCCACCAACTGAGCCTGCCAGACACCCCACCAGGATAGAGAAAGTCTTAAGTAAAACAAAACTACTTTTAAATATTTGATATATTTCACTACATAAAAAAAAGTGGGACGCCTAGGTGGCTCAGTCGGTTAAGCCTTTGCCTTCGGCTCGGGTCGTGATCCCAGTGTCCTGGGATTGAGTTCCACATTGGGCTCCTTGCTCAGCGGGGAGCCTGCTTCTCCCTCTGCCTGCCTCTCCCCCTGCTTGTGCTCTTTCTGTCTCTCTCTCTCTCTGACAAATAAATATGTAAAATCTTAAAAAAAAAAAAAAGTAAGTATAACCAAAAAAAAAAAATCTTCCAAACTTAGGAATAGACAGTAAAGATATTGTCACATAAATAAGAATTACTACAAACTGGGCTTCTGCCTGACTCAGTTGGTAGAGTATGTATGTGACTCTTGATCTTGGGATCATGAGTTCCAGCCCCACGTTGGGTGCAGAGATTAACTTTTTAAAAAAAATTTTTAAAGAATTACTACAAATTAATAAGAAAAGCACAACTCAACAGAAAAACAAATAAAGGATATGAAGTCAGTTCACAGAAGAAAAAATTAAATAGCCAACAAATTAGGAAAAGATGAACAACCTCATTAATACAATATGATAATGCTGACTGAGAGGTACATAGAAGGCAATAGCAATAGAGAGGGGTATCTAAATTAGAGCGGGTTGCAGTGAAGGTCTCCTAGGTAGAATGATTCTTAAACTGATTTAAAGGATGAGTAGGAATTAACAAAGGGGAAGGAAACCTTTGCAAAGCCTAGAAGCAACTGCTAATCTTTGAAAAACAAGTGGAGGGGCACCTGGGTGGCTCAGTCATTAAGTGTCTGCCTTTGGCTCAGGTCATGATCCCAGGGTCCTGGGATCGAGCCCTGCATCGGGCTCCCTGCTCCTCGGGAAGCTTGCTTCTCCCTCTCCCACTCCCCCTGCTTGTGTTCCCTCTCTTGCTGTCTCTCTCTCTGTCAAATAAATAAAATCTTAAAAAAAGAAAAAGAAGTGGAAGCAAAGAGTATGAGAATGGAAAGAAATGAGATGAGGGAGGTAAGACAAAGGACTTGTCACAAAATGCTAGAAGTTTGAACTTAATCCTCAAAGATACCTGGTCATTGACTGGAGAGGGTCATACTAGGATTTGTATTTACAAAATTTATTCTGACTTCCCAGTGACAGAATTGAGGAGTGCCCCCATAGCAGAAGGAAGGTAAGAAACTATTATAATCCTGGCCTGAGCCAGGGTAATGGACAGGAAACAAAGATCTGACATCAGATATAAGATGATGTATGAGAAAAACTACTTTTAAACTTTTATTATTTTAATTACATGAGTAAATACATAGCCGTTACAGAAAAATAAAAAAGCAAGCTATCAGAAAAACAAAAATCATATACTATCATCCATAGATAATCATGATATTTGGGATTTATCCTTCTGGAATATTAGAAATGTTAAGAAAGTAGAACCTAGGGGACTAATGCCCTAAATAGACAAGGATACCAAGTGAGAGGGAAGAGACTAGTGTTTAGAGAGTTTCTGATTTAGGGGGCTAAGGGGAATATTTGTGCCTAAGAGACTAGAGGAGGAGGAGTCATAATGGAAGGAAAGGTGCTGAATTTTGTTTTGGATACCCTCTAAATTTTCTCACTTCCTGACTTTTTCTACCTTTTCTCAGCTAAAACTGCTCTCATTAATGATCACCAGTGGGTTTCTTTTCATTGGATTCAGTAGTTAGTTTTTAGTTATTTGCCACCTCTCTGCATTGCTTAATACATTAACTACTTCCTCCTTCATGGTTTCCATGACAACTCTATTTAGTAGACTCTGGGAGGTAATTCTTTTCCCACCTCTTAAATGCTGGTTATTTCCCTCAAGATAGTCATCTCTTCTCAGTCTACAAACTTTTTCTAGGCAATCTTGGCCATGACTTCAGCAACCACTAATACATGCATAGAGGACAAATAAATGTTTATCTCTAACACCAGAATGACACATATAAAGCTTATTTATACCAGGGTGTAGCACACACAAACACTTCAAACTCAGAACATCCAAATCTGAAATCAGTATCTTACCTCCCAAACTTTATCCGCTCCCTATATTCACAATATTGGGAGATGATACCATCAGCACCCCTTTTGCTCAAGCCAGAAACCCAAGAATTCTCATTTAACATTCATTAAATTCAACTTGGTTTTTTGTTTTGTTTTGTTTTTGAGAGAGGGAGGGAGCAAGGGAGGGGGTGGGGGAGGGGCGGGGGGGGAAGAAGAAAGAGAATCTTCAGCAGGCTCCAAATCCAGCCTGACACTGAGGTCATGACCTGAGCCGAAATCAAGAGTCAGACACTTAAATGACTGAGCCACCCAGACACCCCTCAACTTGTTGAATGAATGAGTGAATGAATGAATGAATAAATTCCTCCTTGTCTTTCACACTCACATCCAGTCAGACTCTTGGTCTAGTCAGATCTCCATCTCCTTACCCACTTCATTCAGATCTCATGATATCTCTTCTCATTTGCCTCTAAGCTATTTTACATATTACCACTGGAGTAGTCTCTAAGAGGTAATCTTGAAGCCATTCATGATCTGAAACAAGCTCAAATGGTCTAGCTGACTCTGAATCCAACATGAATAAACACATCAGTGAATAAAAGAAACCATTCTGAACTACATGTATCCTGAACATACCATATTCATTGTGCTTCTGTGCCCTTGCATAAGTTATCCCTCTGCCTTAAATGTCTTCTCCCCAGTGTTTCCCTATGATCAATTACTGCTTATCTTTGAAGAGTTTCTCTAAGGATACCAGTCCTGATAGGTACTTCCTCTCCTGGATTTCCTCTCTTTTAGCAATTATCTAATTATTTTCTAATTGTTTACTTATCTGCCAGCAGACTATAACCACTCTTTGGTGATCCAGCACAGTGCCTTTTTCAATATGTTTTTACACAATGAATGCCTTTGAGATACATGAAAACTCTCCAGTTATCACTAGATAATTAAATGTACAAGTCTGTTGCTCAGCAGAAATTAAACAAAGTCTGATGGTGAAAATATTGATACTTTTTTGAAAAAAGAAAGACTGAAGATGGTAGACCTGCACCAGCAGATATAAAAAATATTATAAAGCTACAGTAATTAAAACAAGGGTATACTGGGGCAGGAAAAAAGTAAGTAAATAAATGAAATCAAATAAACTTATATAATTACAAGGATTAGTATATGCTAAAGGAAGCATTTTAAGTCAGGGAAAAAAAAAAGGTTACTGAGGGGCACCTGGCTGGCTCACCTAGTGGACCATGAGACTCTTGATCTTAAGGTTGTGAGTTTGATCCCTGCATTGTGTGTGGAGATTACTTAAAAATAAAATCTTAGAGATTATTCAACAAATGGTACTGGGATATTTAACCAATTTTTAAAAAGTCAGATACCTGTCATACTATATACAAAATTAATTATCAAATAATTTTATTTTTTTAAGATTTATTTATTTATTTTAGAGAGAGAGAGAGTGTGTGTGCATGAGCAGGGTTGCGGAGCAGCAGAGGGAGAGAAACCCAAGCAGACTCCTCAGTGAGTGCAGAGCCCGACATACAGCTAGAGCTCACAACCCTGAGATCATGACCTGATCAAAAACCAAGAGTAGGACACAACTGACTGAGCCACCCAGGTGCCCCTATCAAATGATTTTAAAGCTTTGAATTTAATGAACAAAACTATGAAAGTACTGGAAGATAAAATAGAAAAAAATGTTTTTGTTACCTTGAGCAAAAAGACCTTGCTTAGTATAACCAACAGGGAATCCTCCGATGTTACCCTCGTGCAACCCTTAAAAACAGAGTATAGCACTTTGTCACACACCCAAAAGAAAATCTGTATAAAACAATAATAAACAACATAGAGTTTACTGAGTTGTTTGTTTTTGTTTTTTTAAGCAGGCTTCTTGCCCAAAGTGGGGCTTGAACTCATGACCCTGAGGTCAAGAGTCACATGCTCTGGGACATCTGGGTGGCTCAGTTGGTTTAGCATCTGCCTTTGACTCAGGTCATGATCCCAGAGTCCTTGGATCAAGTCCCACATCAGGCTTCTTGTTCGTCGGGGAGCCCGCTTCTCCCTCTCCCTGCTTCTCCCTCCGCCTGCTTCTCCCTCTGCCTGCCGTTCCCCTTGCTTGTGCTCGCTCGCTCTCTCTCTTTATGACAAATAAATAAATTAAACTAAATTAATTTAAAAAAGAAGATAGGAGCGCCTGGCTGGCTCAATCCTTTAAGCCACTGACTTTCAATTTTGTTTCAGGTCATGATTTCAGGGTCCTGGCATAGAGCCCCGAGTCTGGCTCCACACTCAGCACAGAGTCTGCTTGAAGATTCTCTCTCTTTCTCCCTCTGCCCCTCCCTCCAATCTCTCTCTCCCTCTCTCTAAGATAAATAAATCTTGAAAAAATATATTTACTAAATAAAAAGAAAATCAAATTCTATAGCATGGAATCCATCATGTTCAGCCTGTAATCTAAAATTACTAAACATTCAGGTGCCTGGGTGGCTCTGTCTGTTAAGCTTCTAACTCTTGATTTCGGCTCAGGTCATGATCTCAGAGTTATGAGATGGAGCCCCACATCAGGTCCCACACTCAATGGGGAGTCTGCTTGAGATTCTCTCTCCCTCTCTTCTACCCCTTCCCCTGCTCATATTCTTTCAAATAAATAAATATATATATATTTAAAAATCTTTTAAATAGGGGCTCCTGGGTGGCTCAGTCGATAAGCATCTGCCTTCAGCTCAGGTCATGATCCCAGGGTCCTGGGATCGAGCCCCACATCAGGCTTTCTGCTCAGCAGGAAGCCTGCTTCTCCCTCTCCCACTCCCCCTGCTTGTGTTCCCTCTCTCATTGTGTTTCTCTCTGTCAAATGGATAAATAAAATCTTTAAAAAATAATAAAAAATAAAGTAAAAATTTTTAAATGAATAAAATTACTAGATAGTCAAAAAAGCAGGAAAAGGTGATCCATAATCAGAAGAAAAATTAATAGAGACCCCCCCCCAAAAAATAGGGACCTAGAAATGACTCCTTTTAAAAGCTATCATTAAATGTTCAAGGACTTAAAGGAAACCATGAGCATAATAAGGGAACAAATGAGAAATATCAGTTAAGAAATGTAACCCACAAAACAACAAAATAAAAATTCTGGAACTAAAAAATGCAATATCTGATACGAAAAAAATCATTAGATTGATTTAACATCAGATCAGACACCGTACAAGAAAAAAAACAGTGACCTTAAAGACAGGGCAAAAGAATCTCTTCAAACTATAGCACAGAAAGAGAAAGGCTGAGTGTAATGTAAGCCTAATTAGAACTTTTGAAAGAAAGATGAAAAAAATAAGGTATCTGAAGTACTTTAAGAAATAATGGCCGGATGCCTGGGTGGCTCAGTCGTTAAGCGTCCGCCTTCGGCTCAGGTCATGATCCCAGGGTCCTGGGATCCAGCCCCGCGTCGGACTCCCTGCTTGGCGGGAAGCCTGCTTCTCCCTCTCCCACTCCTCCTGCTTGTGTTCCCTCTCTCACTGTGTCTCTCTCTGTCAAATAAAAAAAATAAAAAAATTATGGCCAAAATTAGTATAGATTTGTTGAAAAAACCTCAAAGATCAAAAAGTTCATTGAACTCCAATGGGATAAACACAAAGAAAAACACAGTTAGGTGTATCATATTGATACAGCCAAAGATAGAAAATCTGCCGGAGGGGAATTGGGGGAAAAGACACATTTCATTCAGGGGAACAGCATAAAAATTAACGTGGGCTTCTTATAAAACATAAAACATAATGCAAGTAAGAAGAAAATGGAACAAATTTCTTTAAAGTGCTTAAAGAAGGGTGCCTGGGTGGCTCAGTCGTTAAGCGTCTGCCTTCGGCTCAGGTCATGATCCCAGGCTCCTGGGATCAAGTCCCACATCAGGCTCCCTGCTCAGTGGGAAGTCTGCTTCTCCTCCCAGTCCCCCTGCTTGTGTTCCCTCTCTTGCTGTCTCTCTGTCAAATAAATAAAATCTTTAAAAAAAATAAATGCTTAAAATAAAAACAAAACTGTGGACTGAAATTTTAAATCCAACAGAAATATATTAAAATATAAAGGTAAAATGAGGATATTTCAGATAAACGAAAACTGTAAGATTTGTCATCAGCTGACTTGGAACATAAATGTTGAAGGAAAATGATAGCAGAAGGAAACGCAGATCTCCAGAGGAATGGTGAGTGCCCCTAATGGTAAACATAGGTAACTAGAAAATAACTTTTTCCCCATTATATAATTTTTTAGAAGATAATTGGCAATCATACATTATTGGTGGGAGTGTTCAATGGTACAACCACTTTGGAAAAAGTTTAGGCAACTTCTTATAAAACTAAATAAATACCTACCTTATGACCCCTCAGTGACACTCTTAGGTATTCACCCATCAGAACTGAAAATAAATGTCCACAAAAATACTTTAACACAAATATTCACAGCAGCTATAATCACAATAGCTGAAATCACTAGAAACAAGTGGTATGAGGACAGTGTCCTTGAAGTGGGGTGGACTGGCAGAGGGTGTCAGAGCCTAGACAGAATGAGGAAGCTGGCTTGGCATAGAGGTTTAAAACCCAGGCAAGTGAAGAGAGTGTCTTTACAGAAAGGCAGCCCACTGTGGCGTTTCAGAGCCCAAGCCAGGTGTGTCAGAGGTCCCCAAGACCACCCCCATTTTTAATGATTAACTAGGACTCAGCACAGTCATACTCGTGGCTAGGATTTATTACAGCAAAATGATACAAACCAAAATCAGCAAAGGGAAAGGCACATGGGGCCAAGCCCAAAGGAAACTAGGCACAAGCTTCTGAGAGTTCTCTCTCCCAGTGGAATCATAGAGAACATGCTTAATTCTTCCAGCAACAAATTGTGACAACATGTATGAAATGTCTACCGGGGAAGCTTATTAGAGACTCAGTGCCCAAAGTTTTTGTGGAAGTTGGTCACATAGGCACTCTATGCCTACCCAGAATTCCAGATAAGCACAAGGAAAGCAGTTGTTCAGTATAAACCATGCTATTTATACAAACGGTTTGTACACAGTGAGCCACCCTTATCAGTATGGGAATGGTGAAACCCTCCTGAAATCCAGCTTACCAGATACTAGCCATGGGCCAACCTCGTAAGCAGGCTCTTTTAAGGATAGCAGTCTCAGGCCTGCTATATTAACTCTGCTCATCGTGACAAGTGTATCCCCCAGAAGGGGCAGCTCAAAGCAGGTTTTCAAAGCCAAAGGAGGATGAGGAGAGTTTCCCCACAGGAGGCAATGATGGCACTAGCCTGGTACCAGGAGTCAGAGGCAAAACTGAGTGAAAGTGCATCCATGCAGGACGACCTAGTACAAGGTGTTTGTTGGAGTTCAAGTGAGATGAGGTGGGCATCCACACAGGAGAGAGAGGTGTACAGCAATAAGGGATTGGTTACAAACTAGTAGATTGGTAAAATAAATAAATAAATAATTGACAATATTAGGAGTAATAGAAGCCTGGGTTCTGTTTCTTTTTAAAAATATTTTATTTATTTATTTGAAAGTGAGAGTGAGAGAGATCATGAACAGGGTGAAGGGCAGAGGGAGAAGCAGACTCCCGCTGAGCAGGGAGCCCAACGTGGGACTCGATTCTGGGACTCTAGGATCATGACCTGAGCCAAAGGCAGATGCTTAACCAACTGAGCCACCCAGGCACCTGAAGCCTGGATTTTCTTACCACCAGTAGAGTTAGAAACATGGAAAGGAAGAAGAGTAGAATGAAACCCATAATGTTGGATTGAAATTGGAGGTATCAGTGTGAAATCATGGTTTTCAATACAAAGATAGATTATAGATGGATAGATCAATAGATGATGGATCAATGTAAGAATGAATATAAATGTAAATGAGTATGACCCCTATAAAGTTCTGGTTGCAAGAGTGCCTGACTGGCTCAGTTGGTAGAGCATACGATTTTTGATCTTGGGGTCGTGAGTTTGAGCCCCATGCTGGGCATAGAGTTTACTTTAAAAAAAGATAATAAAATAAAAAATAAAAGAGCCTGGGGGCAAAGACACCCCAAAAACAAATTTACTTAGTGTCAAGATCTTGGTTCTAAGTAATATTCTTGGAGAAATGGCTGATTACAAGGTTGGGGCGTGAAAAAATACAAGAGAAGACTGGAACATCTTGTGCAAGAAGCAAGGAAGTACTCAAAGAATGACAGGGATATAGCAAAAGGATTTAAGAACAAGCTCGAAGGGGCTCCAGTGATGAATTCGGGTATAATGTGAGCTGCAAAATAATATTAACAGACCATATTGCTCATTGGATAAAATATGAAATTATGAAATTATATCAATAAAAATCAATGAATAAATTAAAATTTTGATGAAAATAGAATATATCATTTCAAGATATAATAAAATATGATTAACTACAAAAGGAAAAAGTAACTTTACCTATCATATCAACGACTGCTGGTAACAATTCTGAAAGAAATAAATAAAAATCACAATTATAGTTGAAGGTTTCATCACTCATCTCTCAGTATTAACAAAACAAGTAGATCCTGATTGTGACGTTGGTCATGTGAATCTTGTATCTTTGTTAAAATTCATAGAACAACACTGCAAAAACTCAATTATACTGTAGGATAATTTTTTTTTTAAGTAGGCTCCATGCCCAATGTGGGGGCTCAAACTCACAACCCTGAGATCAAAGAGTCACACGCTCTACCAACTGAGCCAGCCAGGCATCGCACTATAGGATAATTATTTTAATAAAGTAAAAATAATATATACACATATATATTAGAAAGAGTGGCAGAAAGGGGTGCCTGGCTGGCTCAGTCATTAAGCGTCTGCCTTCGGCTCAGGTCATGATCCCAGAGTCCTGGGATCAAGCCCTGCATCAGGCTTCCTGCTCCGCGGGAAGCCTGCTTCTCCCTCTCCCACTCTCCCTGCTCATGTTCCCTCTCTCGCTGTGTCTCTCTCTGTCAAATAAATAAATAAAATCTTTAAAAAAAAGAAAAGAATGGCAGAGTAAATTAATAACCTAATTCTTTCTACATCTTAAGGAACTAGAAAAAGAAGAGCAAACTGAACCCACAGGTAGTAGTAGGAAGAGAATAATGGAGTGGGGACAGAAACAATAGATAACAGAAAAACAATATAAGGAAAATCAACAAAAACAAAACCTGTTGTTGTTGTTGTTGTTGTTGTTGTTTTAAGATTTATTTATTTGTTTGACAGAGAGAGACCGAGAGCAGGAACACAAGCAGGGGGAGTGGAAGAGGGAGAAGCAGACTTCCCGCCTAGGAGGGAGCCTGACGCAGGGCTCTATCCCCGGACCCCAGGGATAATGATCTGAGCTGAAGGCAGACACTTAACCAACTGAGCCACCCAGGTGCCCCCAAAAGCTGGTTCTTTAAAAAGATCAACAAAATTGACCAACTTTACCTAGGTTGACTCAAGTATAGAGTGAGTATAAAATTTACATATATAAACTAAAAAATTTTTAGTATAAAATTACTAAAATAAGGAAAGAAAGTAGAACATTACTACAGATTTTACAGAAATAAAAAGGATTATAAAAGAATAGTATGAACAGTTCCCTTCAGGGAAAAGAACCGGATGGCACGGAACAGTGAAATTTTACTATTTCAATTTTGTCCTGTGTGCATGAATAATATATTTAACTAATAACAACAAACTTCTGAGCATGAGAACAGATCAAAAAGAAAATAATCTATTAAAGCATAAATTATTTGTCTGTATTTTTCCAAAGTTTTTGCAATAAGCTTGTGTTACTTTCATGCTGGGAATAAAAATGATTTTTAAATGTTTGTAATGTCAGTGTGCATACAATTTTGACTGTGTTTCTTTAACTTACTATCATATCAGGGCACCTGGGTGGCTCAGTTGTTAAGCATCTGCCTTCGGCTCAGATCATGATCCCAGGCTCCTGGGATTGAGCCCAGCATCGGGCTCCCTACTCAGCAGGAAGCTTGCTTCTCCCTCTCCCACTCCCCCTGCTTGTGTTCCCTCTCTCACTGTGTCTCTCTCTGTCAAATAAATAAATAAAATCTTAAAAAAAAACTTGCTATCATGTCAAGTCTTACCTCTTCTTTGGCTAGAGGAATTTAGTGAAAACGGCATCTTCTCCTTGGCTGTGAGCAGGAACTCGAACCCCCAAGCTTTGCATTACCAGGTGAGGAGACCTCAGTCTGAACTGGGAATGGAAGCAGTTTAGAAATAAAAAGAAGAGTGGTTTCTCAGGGAGCCCAAAGAAGGAGGATTTGTCCTAAAAATAGATTGGAATGTGGTGACTGGACTCAGGCATTTAGAACTAATTTTTAAGTCCCAGTGTTCAGGCAGCTGTCAGACAGGGCAAGCCAGAAGCCAGTGGGATCAGCCTCCTGGAAACCAGCTGGTGAAGCTGGAAAGAAGAAGTAGACAATGAATGTGAAATAGACAGGGTCAGCACCTTCGAATACTGGCAGAGCAGTGAGTTCTGTCCCCTGACTGGGTGGGGAAAGGCCTGGGCTCCGGTCAAGAGCAACCAGCCAGGTCAAACTCTCTGAACTGACATCACTCTTCTGCCCAAAGAATGCAGGCAGCTCAGACTGCACTCTTCCGCCCAAAGAATGCAGGCAGCTCAGACTGCCTTTTCATTTGTGCTGGGTGGAGAGAGTGCAGAATGAGTCCAAATGGTTCTAGGCTTCGAGGCTTGGCCCTCTGGCCCATTTCCCTCAGTGCCATTTGCCTAGGCCAGTAAAGAATCCAGGCCTCTGAAGAGTCAAGAGTATCTGAACATATCAGAATAACTTTTTTATTTTTAAAAAGTATTTTTTTTCCATAGGACATGTCATCAATCATCACTATATTGTATGGCATGTTTGTGTGGATTTTGCTTTGTTTTGTGTTGTGTTGCTTCCCCAGTTGGAATGGAAGTTTCACGAGGACAGGGGACTTATTCTGCTTCATTCATTGCTGTGTTCTCAGAGCTCAGAAGAGTGGCACAAATAGAGACTCAGAAGAATTTTGTTGAGATACAGAAAAGTATCATGGCCAAAAGCTTGTCACACAAAGTTCAAATAATACAGTTCAAAAGGAAAAATTAAGGGTCCTTGTCCATATCTCAATCTAATTCTAGTCCCTAAAGATAACTTTTATAACACTTCTGTGTGTACGATATTAATCCTAGAAAAATCTGTCTTGTTCATTTCTGCACCTCTTAGGCAGCCCACAGTGCCTGGCACTGAAATACTTGATAAAAACTAGTTGAAAATCACTGAATGAGTTATAAGCAGTCTTAGGGTTGGGATGGGGTGACAAAAAAGGGTTGGCAGCTACAGGCTATTTCCCCAACCAAGTTAGGGTGAGTTTCTTGAATTAGGTATTCGTCCATACATCACAAGCATCAAGGAGAGTGCTGAGCACTCTCTGCCAATTATTTATTAAGCACTGACTCAATGACCCACCCATATACTGTGGAGAGAAATTTGGTTCTCTAGCCTGCAACACCACTTTGGGCTTCCTTGAATAAGACTCTTTGCCCTATTAAACTGGTCCAGGGCCTTCATACCAGAGCATGTTGGCCCCAGGGCAGAACTCCCATCCCAAGGGGCTCGCCATGTCTCTTGACTATTGGCGAGACAAAATGAGAAGCCCCTCCCATAGGCCAGCAGACACAGACACCCATGCTCATGCCCAGCCTGTCTGGATGGAACGCTGCCCAGTTAGATCCTCTGAGAGACAGAGATCTGTCAGCATCTCTTTGTGAGGATGTCTCAGGGGATTTGTCTGAGTGCCAGCTTCTCTGTGGAAAATGCAGTCAAAGCCAGAAAAAACCAGCAACTCAGCCACACTGAAAACACAATATTGAAGCATTATGCTGGAATGTGGCAATTTACAGCTGCCACACCAGACTCACTAAGTGAAATCACATTTTGTGCCAGATTTCCAAAGACATAATCACATGAAAACTATTTTTATTGCCTTGGTGCATGGTTAAAAGGAGTTTACCACAAATATAAGAAAGTCATATACTATAAGATCTCTGTTGAGCATAAATACAGAGAACAAAGTGGCTGTTTTTTTTTAAGATTTTTATTTATTTATTTATTTATGTGAGAGAGAGAGAGAGAACACAAGCAGGTGGAGCAGCAGAGGGAGAGGGAGAAGCAGGCCCACTGCTGAGCAGAGAGCCCAACGACGTGGGACTTGGTCCCAGGACCCTTGGATCATGACCTGAGCTGAAGGCAGATGCTTAACCAAATGAGCCACTCAGGCATCCCAAAGTGGCTGTTTTCTACTTCAGGAAACATTTAGTTATAAATAAAGGGATGCATTAAGCACAGAAGAGTGACTTAGGGTGGATTCCTTGCTAGTTAATAATGTCACTGAATCAACAAAACTAAATCAAATCCTAGAATTCGCCTTCATTACAGAAAAGCTTCTCAGTACGCATGGGCTACAATTTGGGCTTCAATTCACGTTTACTTTCTTCCTGACTCCTGCTTATTTCCTACCAATTCTTTTAACTTCCAGAAGTTAAAACAAAATCTTCCCATCTTACACTGTACTTGCTGTTGGGTTCTCGTCAGTGAGGGTGGGAGGAATGGAGAGAAGATTCATATTCTCAGTATCTAAAACATTAAAATTGCCAAATAATTCCCAGGCCCTTGCACCTGCTAGCTCCTTGGTTCGAGGGGCTCTTTTCCCAAGTCTTTGAGTGGTCACCTCCTCATCATTCAGGTTTCAATCAAATGTTGGTCCTCCATGACTGTCCTATTTAATAACAAATGCCCTCTTCCATTCACTCTGTTTCACTGCACTTAGTCTTATTGTCCTCATATCACATCATCTGAAATTATATTATTGATCTGATTATTGTCTGTTTCCCTACGTAAGACCTAAGCACCATGAAAGAAAATACCTTGTCTGCCTTGGTGACCACAGTATTCTAGCACTGCTTGGTACAGAGGCTTTTTATACGTATTTATTTATAATTGAATACATGGTGGCTGATAGATGGCAGGCAAGCGACTAAGTGCAAAAGCTTTGGAAAGGTGATTTACTTAAGGATTTAAAAAGAAAATTTTTAATTTTCAGTGAATTATCTTCTTGCCAAAAAGAAAAAGAAAGATGAATTGGGATTATTGTGTCCATTGCAAACTTCTAATTGTGCCCTTGGCCCCAGTTTCTATACATGAGATGAGTGTATAAAACACACAATGCTAGTTTCACCACTTGGATCTGAGATCAAAGGAAATAAAAAAAACCACTAGCAAATCTTAGAGAAATCATTAACACATGCTTCCCTCAGTAGCTCTTTTTTTTTTTTAAAGATTTTATTTATTTATTTGAGAGAGAGAGAATGAGAGATAGAGAGCTCGAGAGGGAAGAGGGTCAGAGGGAGAAGCAGACTCCCTACTGAGCAGGGAGCCCGATGTGGGACTCAATCCCGGGACTCCAGGATCATGACCTGAGCCGAAGGCAGTCGCTTAACCAGCTAAGCCACCCAGGCGCCCATCCCTCAGTAGCTCTTGCCAGAGTTGCCCTAAAACATACTGTTATTCAATGGAATATGCAAATTAGTAATGAAAAAGTTTTCTCAATTAATCTCAATTAATGCATGTGTATGGAGAAGACACATTTTAAAAGGATAGAAACAGTGCCCACTGAACTTAGTATCAATAATCTGCTCTCTCCCCTTCCTGTTCCCCTCCTCCTGCTCACTCTCTCTCAAATAAATAAATAAATCTTAAAAAAGGATATTTTATGGCCTTTATACTTGTGATGAATTGATACCAAGTAAAGCTGTATATTTGTATCATAAATAATTCATATTACCAACCACAGCTTTATCTTAAATGTCCAAAATACAACTTTGGTAATATTGCCTCTCTGAAATCTTAACTAGATTTCTGGGTCAGTGTAGAAATTTGTATGTAAGAAGCAGAGTCCTCAGAAAAAATGGCAATTGATTTCATTCCTTTTACCTTCACTTTCCTCATCTGTTAAATGGAACTAATAATCCTCATCACATAGAATAGATAATGTGTACCTAGCTTTAGGTGTAAGTACCTTGCTTTAGTAGATATTCAATAAATGTTATTTTGGATTGTCTCTCTCTTTAAAGTACTTGAGATCCAGAAGCCCTTCGAGTAGCATCTAACCTTCTGGTCTGTGATCTGCTTCAGCCACATTGAGCTCTATTACACATCCTCCCTGGAAGTTTATTTAGCAGGCACTGTGGAGAAAAAGAGTGTTCTGATTATAAGCTGTCCCTGCTTCTCAGAACAATAACAACAACAACAAAATCAAGCATCATTTCCAGTCTCCTCTCCAGCATCAACTGTGCTAATGCTAAAGAGGTATCTGGGGTACAACTGAACAGTGTGCATTAGGAGCCTGTGCACCCTTCTGGACTTCATCAGAGGCCACACCAGAAGCAGAACAAAACTGAACCACAGCAGTGAATTTCAGGGATGTCTCCCTAATGAGTGGCAGCTAGCTATGTGAGGAGAGCTTTGACTGTCTCATCCCTCTTCCCAACCCCTTCCCAAGAACTGGCCCAAGCACATGACCCAGATCCACCTGCCCTCCAGGGCACCGGAGTGGGAAAATTATTAAAAAAGACAACCAGTCTCCTCCTGGGTAAGTCTAGCTTATCTTGGGCAAGGAAGAGAGTTTTGAACCAAACATGAGATTGATGTTTTAAGCCAGATTGAACTGCACTGTAGTAGTCAAGTCATAGAATCTGCCAGGGGTGTCATTAAGGTACAGGAGAGGGGAATTTGACATCCCAGGTGAAAGTGGTGATTGAGGGGCACCTGGGTGGCTCAGTTGGTTAAACGTCTGCCTTCAGCTCAGGTCATGATCCTGGAGTCCTGGAATCGAGCCCTGCATGGGGATCCCTGTTCAGCGAGGAGTCTCCTTCTTCCTCTCCCTCTACCCTTCTCCCCGCTCATGCTCACTCTCTCTCACTCACTCTCTTTCTTAAATAAATAAATAAATTAATTAATTAAAAAGTGGTGATTGAAAATAATAATAACACCTAATAATTACTGAATGCTTACCAAGTGCCTAGCCTGTTCAAGAACTTTATATATATTAACCTGTTTAATCTTCATAATAACCTTGTGAGGTAGGTCCATGACAATCTCCACTGGACACAAGAGGGAATTGAGACACAGAGAAGTTAATTTGCCTACTTCAGGCCCCAGCAGTCCTACTCCAGAGCCAAGCTTCCACCTAATATGCTCTACTGCTTCTTATGCCCTGATAGGTTTAGATTTCCTCATAAGCCAATTACTCATGTATGTGGGGTCTACCACCTATCCAAACTATATAATGTGTGAGTTCAGAGTTCTCTCTTCTACTTCCTTAAAGAATAAAATCTCTCAAGACATGAATTTCAAGAAATCTCGGCTTATTCAAAGCAGAGATTTTAAAGGTAAGGCCCACCTGGGTTGCAGGGTCAAGGCCCACCTACCAAGAAGGGTTAAGGGAGCATCTGTCCTGTCTGCTATTGTCTGTTTCTCACTCTGTTTTTTTTGTAAGTTCTACACCCATTGTGGGGCTTGAACTCACCACCCAGAGATCAAGAGTTGCATGCTTTATCTACCAACTGAGCCAGCCAGGTGCCCCCTCACTCCATATTTTAACAGCAAATGATTTATATAAGAGAACGTCCCCCCCAAAGCCCCGCCTCCAAATACCATCATCTTGGGGGATAAAGTCTTCAACATATGAAATTTGAGGAGACACACAAGTTCAATCCACAGCAGTCACAATTCTTTGGGCCGCAAATAAGAGAAATTCACTGCAAACTAGTGCAAAGAGAAAGTATTTCAGCAAAGCTCCAATGTAGCCAGGATACAAACACAAAGGAAACAGGATCTAGAAACCCATGAGGAACCATGACCCTGATAGTCCCCTCCATCTCTAGTTCTCTCCGCACAGCTGTTTAGGTATCCTCTGTCATCAAAGACTAGCTCTCAATGTTTTGATATGCTTATAGCCAAATATGACTATTCCACAACTTCTGAAAATGCACCTCCTCTACTCAAGCATCATGCAGATACGGAAGTAGAATTTCTCAAATCTAATTATAATTCCTGATGTGGGTTGTATACCTGAAGCCAACTCCTCCTTTGGCAGGCTTTAGAGGAATGAAACAAGAACCTTTTCTTGACCGAAGGTTTTTTGTTTGTTTGTTTGTTGTTTGTTTTTAAAGATTTCATTTATTTATTTGAGAGAGAGAGAGAGTGCTTGCAGAGATAGGGAGAAGCAGACTCCCCGCTGAGCAGGGAGCCTGATGTGGGGCTCAATCCCAAGACCCTGGGATCATGACCCAAGCCGAAGGCAGACGCTTAACTGACTGAGCCACCCCGGTGCCGCTGTTTGTTTTTTTAAGTGGGCTCCACTCTGGGCTTGAACTCTCCACCCTGAGATCAAGACCTGAGCTGAGATCAAGAGTCAGAAGCTTAACCAAATGAGCCATCCAGGTGCCCCTCACTAAAAATTTTTTAAATTGAGTTTCTGTTATATGCAATTGAAAGAGTTCAGAATTTCTGGTGGCAAAAGTTGTTAAACCCCAAGATGGTTTCCAAGAAAGGGTTTCTTTCTAAAGAAACTCTCCAAGAGGGGCGCCTGGGTGGCTCAGTTGTTAGGCGTCTGCCTTCGGCTCAGGTCATGATCCTAGGGTCCTGGGATGGAGCCCGCATCAGGCTCCCTGCTGGGGGGGAAGCCTGCTTCTCCCTCTCCCACTCCCCCTGCTTGTGTTCCCTCTCTCACTGTGTCTCTCTGTCGATAAATAAAATAAAATCTTTAAAAAAAAAGAAAAGAAAAGAAATTCTCCAAGAAATGCTAGAATGGACAATTCTTTTATTTTCTTTTTCTTTTCTTTTTAAGATTTATTTGACAGAGAGAGAGAGAGAGAGACAGCGAGAGAGGGAACACAAGCAAGGGGAGTGGGAGAGGGAGAAGCAGGCTTTCGGCTGAGCAGCGAGCCCGATGCGGGGCTCAATCCCAGGACCCTGGGATCATGACCTGAGCCAAAGGCAGACGCTTAACGACTGAGCCACCCAGGCGCCCCGGACAATTCTTTTCTTAAAAAGGCCTTAAGTCCAGATTTTTTCCTATCATTTCAAAAGCAAGTGAACAAGAAGAAATCACTCAATTGCTTCATCATCTCCCTGGGGAGGCAAGAGATATTAATATTGCAACCTGACACATACAAACAGGCACAAAGATACTGAATTATTTTCTGTTGTTATACACCCTGTCAATAGGCCTGCTAGGAATGGAAAATCTTTTTTAGCCTCAGGACTACATTTTTTTTCTTTTCTTTTCTTTTCTTTTTAAGATTTTATTTATTTATTTGAGAGAGAGAGAATGACAGACAGAGCACAAGAGGGAAGAGGGTCAGAGGGAGAAGCAGACTCCCTGTTGAGCAGGGAGCCCGATATGGGACTCGATCCTGGGACTCCAGGATCATGACCTGAGCCGAAGGCAGTCGCTTAACCAACTGAGCCACCCAGGCGCCCCACATTTTTTTTCTTTTCAAAAGTAAACTGCAACATATCAGCAGTTATCAGGAAGGAAGGTAAACTTCTAGAGCTCATTTATTCCACCTAAGTAAACCCTAGCCCCTCCCTTAGTCAAATACCCTAGGTAGCTTCAGGCAAATGAACCCTTGAGCAGAAGCTATAATTGGGAATTCGCTCCTTTAGCATTTAATCTTTTTTTTTTAAGATTTTATTCATTTATTTGACAGAGAGAGACACAGCGAGAGAGGGAACACAAGCAGGGGGAGTGGGAGAGGGAGAAGCAGGCTTCCCGCCGAGCAGGGAGCCTGATGCGGGGCTCGATCCCAGGACCCTGGGATCATGACCTGAGCCGAAGGCAGACGCTTAACGACTGAGCCACCCAGGCGCCCCAGCATTTAATCTTTTTCACCCAGTTATTTCTGTACAGCTTTCCTCCTCTGAATAATCTTTCATCATTTACTCTTTAGGGAATCTGAGCATTGCATTGCCTTTTGAGATCTGGTTGTGAGGCATTTCAAGTCCTTTGGTAAGAGCAGATTTCCCACTGTGAGAAAGGTATTTTATAAATGTTACCTTGAAGGTGGAGAGGGGGTTGTGCAGGACTTTTACGTCCTATATTAAATACTTCTGAATTGTTTGAAATGTTTACAGTGAGTATGGATTGCTTTTGTAATCAGAAAATAATGTGAACATATATTTCTTTAACATGTTCAATGCCAAATAAAAAGGCCACCCACAGAAAAGATCTTTTAGCTGTGGAGCTTTCCAAGGGGAATAGTATTTTGTCTAGTACCTTACATATGCTGTCCTTATTCTCTTCTAATGATGATATCCTGTGCTTTTCTAGAAATGTTAATGGCTTAACAGAAATATAATAACCTCAGGTCTCTGCCTCCAGCCTTGCCCTTTTCAAATCATTCCCCACACTGTTACGAGTGATCTTTTTAAAACACAGATCTGAGCACGTCCCATCCCTGCTTCAAATTATCTGAGACTCCTCTTCCCCTACAAGCCCCAGGGACTCCACGAACCAGTCCTTACCCACCTGCTTCTCTAGCCACATTGCCCTTTACCTCTCACCTTGCTCTCTAAGTTTCCACAGTACCAGACTAAGTTATAAGACACAGCATCTCAAGGTCCAAACTGAACAATCTCCTTCTCTGCATAGGTGAGGAAGTACAAAGACTTCTCCAAAAGCTTGACTTTGCTGGGGCTGGAGTCAGGTGTGAGCCTGTGAGTAGGACTGAAGTCATAGGGACGGAGACACAGGCATTGGCACTGAAGTGGGCGGAGTGTCATCACATCGGTGACTATCAGCAAACATCTCCTCATTCCTACCTTAACAACAGCAGAATCACCAGTGCATCTCTACACCCCCTTAATAATTGTTTTCTCTGTGATTTTAGGGGCTTGACATAACTCTCTGGGGGTGTTGGCAATGTCTGCTAAGGGGATCACCTGGTATTTCTTTCTTTCTTTCTTTCTTTTTTTCCACCTGGTATTTCTAACCAAGAAACAACCTCAAAGTGAATGTCATTGTAAATCACAAGCTGCTGTGGCTTAGCTCTGCTGGGCCTCTTGAGTTCCTGTTGTTGCTAAAGGATCAGGAAATGGGGAGGGGGAAGGGGACTTAAGGAGGAAGAAAGGCCACACCAGAGTAGTCCTGCGCCCCAAAAGACTGTATTATCAAAGGCCAACTTGTTCCTTGCCTGCTCTTACTGTGCAATAATTGGAAGCACCCCAAGCTTTCCTGTCGGTCATGCACAATTTATTATTGAACTGGTGTGCTATAAGAACACAAGAAGTAGGTGGTAGTGATTGCACCCAGGGCAAATACACATATAAGTGGTCAAGATCTGGAAAGGAATACGCCAAAATATAATTAGTAATGTGTCTGGTTAGTGGTATAATGGGTGACTTTTTCTTTTAAAGTGTTTAAATTAGTTCATCTTTTTTTTTAATTTTTTATTGTTATGTTAATCACCATATATTACATCATTAGTTTTTGATGTAGTGTTCCATGATTCATTGTTTGTTCATAACACCCAGTGCTCCATGCAGAATGTGCCCTCTTTAATACCCATCACCAGGCTAACCCATCCCCCACCCCCCTCCCCTCTAGAACCCTCAGTTTGTTTTTCAGATTCCATCATCTCTCATGGTTCGTCTCCCCCTCTGACTTACTCCCCTTCATTCTTCCTCTCCTGTTATCTTCTTCTTTTTCTTTTTTCTTAAAATATGTTGCATTATTTGTTTCAGAAGTACAGATCTGTGATTCAACAGTCTTGCACAATTCACAGCGCTCACCGTAGCACATACCCTCCCCAATGTCTATCACCCAGCCACCCCATCCCTCCCACCCCCAACCACTCCAGTAACACTCAGTTTGTTTCCTGAGATTAAGAATTCCTCATATCAGTGAGGTCATATGATACATGTCTTTCTCTGATTGACTTATTTCACTAAGCATAACACCCCCCAGTTCCATCCACGTCGTTGCAAATGGCAAGATCTCATTCCTTTTGATGGCTGCATAATATTCCATTGTGTATATATACCACATCTTCTTTATCCATTCATCTGTCGATGGACATCTTGGCTCTTTCCACAGTTTGGCTATTGTGGACTCATCTTTTATTTTTATTTTTTATTTTTTTTAAGATTTTATTTGTTTATTTGACAAAGAGCGAGAGAGTGAGAGTGAGAGAGAGAGAGAGAGAGCACAAGCAGGGGGAGCGGCAGGCAGAGGGAGAGGGAGAAGCAGGCTCCCCGCCGAGCAGAGAGCCCGAAGTGGGGCCTGATCCCAGGACTCAGGGATCATGACCTGAGCCAAAGGCAGGCGCTTAACCGACTGAGCCACCCAGGCATCCCAGTTCATCTTTTAAATACTTGCTAAAAGAAGAGGGGGTGGGGAAGGGAATAACACTGCACCCTCGAGACCTGAATTTCTAGCATCTAGAGTAACAGAATGTATGTATACTATAATAACCCATTCTACTCCAGGAATCACCATAGAGTTCAGCCAAATACACCCATGGAATTAGAAAGTTATAGAAGGTGCCTTAAAAACAGTCTAGTCCAATTCTTCCTTTTATAGAAAAGAAAGCTGAGGGCACCTGGGTGGCTCAGATGGTTGAGCATCTGCCTGCCTTCAGCTCAGGTCATGATCCCAGGGTTCTGGGATTGAGTCCCACATCGGGCTCCCTGCTCCTTGGGAGCCTGCTTCTCCCTCTGCTTCTCTCTCTCTCTCTCCTTCTGTCTCTCATGAATAAATAAATAAAATCTTAAAAAAAAAAAAAGAAAAGAAAGCTGAGACACAGAAAGATCAAGTGGCTTCTTTCCACACCAGCCCAGCTAGTATGTGGAAGAGCTGAAAACAAAACTCAGGCTTCTCTTTTATCCAAAGGAAAGAACTATTTTATTCTTTCTCACTATTGCCTTTCAAACTCACTCTGTAACTCTCTTTTCCTATCGCCTTAACTTAACCATCTTTGGTCCTCCAGCCTCTGACCTGCCCTCGGGTGGGATAAGACATCGGTCTCTACACCCCACAACTCTGGGGACTCAGGTCAGATTGTCCCAAGCACTCTCTCCCCATACTCCACTCTAGTCCTCAGTTACCTCAGGGCCTTTCTTCCATTCAGCACACATGGCCATGAGATGTCAGTCAGTCTCGCCTCATGGCAGATCCACACTCTTTACCGTCCCTTGACTGGAGAGTGAGAAAAACACAGCCCTCTGATAGTCCTCTTCAAAGAAATCCTCACTTTTTAAGCCTCTTCTCTTTGTCTTTTCTCAAGCCCAAAGTGGGTGACAGGCGACATGTTTCAGAACCAATTAGGGGGCTACCCCCTGAGCAAGTCATGCATAAATGATCTGACACATCTCCTTATAATATGGGGGCACTTGTCACCTATTATTCTAAGCTCTGAAAGTAAGGGAATAGGGAAATCACATTTAACATCCTGTTACAAGGACATCTAGTTCTTTCCCAGGTCTCTGCAATGTGTTAACATTGCAGCTGAAATGTTTCAATTTAATTTTTTATTACATTATGCATTCCAATGAGAGAACACATGCCTCTTACATTTTGTAATTCGTTAGCCCCTGTGGTGGGACCAACCTCTGTCTCCCTTCTTCCCCTTAGCTGAGGCCATCAATAGCACCTACAGGCTCAGTCTCGATCAGTCACTGGATCCTACATGGAGGCAGGAGGGATTTATGGCACTCACCCTAGCGTGTCCTACCAAGGCTGTTGCTAGTCTGAACTTATGCCCAAGTTCTATCAGATAGCTTACATTCAGTCTCATTCTTGAGACTCAGCCCTGCCTTGAACTCCAGACCCAGTGCATGGATTCCAGCCTCGTGCCTCACATCCTATCCTGATAACCCTGCCACTGGGGCATGCCTGCTCCTTTCAATGCCCCACTCCTTGGGATTGGAATGTCCCTATGATTGGGGTCCTACTACCTGCTGACCAGACTTATCTGTTTGTCTGAAATCCGGAGTATCATCTACTATCTCAGAATTCTCTGTCTCTCAGTAAGACAACATGTCATTTTCTGCTTGGCTTTAGATACCAAGTGCTTGCCTATGGTACTGCTTGCTATTTGTCAGGTGCCCTCCCAATGGCAGATTTGGCCTGCCCAGTGCTTCAGCAGCTGACACTGTGTCCCTTCTCCGCTGGCCCTAGGCCACCACAGAACTCAAGCCAGGCACGAACCATTTCCCTTGAGCAGGATGTTTTATTATACAACTGGTCTGAAGAGCAGTGCAACCCTTGGGACCAAACCAAGAAAAGCACAGCTCTGTGTTATGAGCCCTTTGAGGACAGATCATAGAATCTCCCATCGTCTTTAGTCAGGCATAGTCAACCTGGATCAGAGACTGTTGAGTCCTAGTTCAGTGAATGTGTGTGTGATGGACATCCATTTTGCCTACCCATCACCCCTTCTGGGCTGATACCATGATTTTCCCTTTCCCATTCTCAATCCATGAAGCTCTGGTAGGGTTGACCGGAACTCCAGCATTAGCCCTGGCCAACCAGAGCAACACAACACACCTTGGACACCTCGGATTTTTTTCAGGGGTGTGCACGTGACCCAAGCTGGACTGATGACAATCTTACCTGAGGATGATAGAGATGCTTCCTGCGAGGGTTACTAAATTGGTAGAATGTAACCTGGAGCTGCTGGTGGCCATCATTGTTACCACATAGGGAAAGCCTGACTGGGAATGAAGTCAGCTCAAAGGAAAGCAAAACTGAAAGAGAGAAGCAAGTTTCTTACAGCATTGGTCCAATCCTAAAGCCAGCCATCCACCAATGGACTCCTTAGTTTATTAACCAACATATTTACTTTTATTGTGTAAGTCAGTAGGAGTTGTATTTCTATTACCTTAAAATTAATACAGCTGGGGCCCCTGGCAGGCTCAGTCGATAGAGCATGCAACTCTTGATCTCAGGTCATGAGTTCAAGCTCCATGTTGGGTGTGGTGCCTACTTAAAAAAAAAAAAAAGTAAAAAAAAAAAAAAAAGCAAAAAACTTGGTCACTACCACCAGAGATTCAAAATCTAAGTAAGAGGGGGCACCTGAGTGGCTCAGTCAGTTAAGTCTCCACCTTTGGCTCAGGTCATGATCCCAGCGTCCTGGGATGAGCCCCCTGTCAGGCTCCCTGCTCAGGGACTAGAATCTTTGAATAGAACCATGTGATGGGAATCTTTAAACAATTTTGGACAGCGTTTGTACAGGATGAAAGTTCTAACTGATCAGAAAATCACTTGGATCCTCTTTCAGACTGCACATTTCTACCAGTTGTCCCTAGAAACCCTGCCTCAGTGAACCACCGTAACTAAGGAGAGCATGTTATAACCCTCAGCCTCTGAGGGTTTCATGTTCCTGGAACATGCAGGAACCTGAAAAATGGCTGGAAACATCCACCCAGAGGCAGACACACTATTTCAGAGACTATTGTGTGGGCTCAAAAGGGATCAGTAAAGCTGTGGGGGAAAAAAAAGCGGGGGTATAGGAGAGGACCTGTATTCATCCCTCCCTTGGACTCCTATAAGCATTTCCTCCTAGCTGCTCTTTCTGCCTCTGGTCCTTCTCTATTTCTAACTATTTTATATTTCACTATCAGATTAATCTTCCTGTTCTGATCCTGTCATCCCAACTCCAAATCCTTAATGATTTACAGAACAGACTGAAATTCTTTGGTTTCCCGTAGAAGGGTCCTTTTGGATGAGGCAGACACCCCTTTTTAGACCTCACTGCCTGCTATTTGTTTGTTTTAAAGATTTATTTATCTATCTGATGGAGAGTGAGAGAGAGCACAAACAGGGGGAGGGGCAGAGGGAGAGAGAGAGAGAGAGAGAGAAGCAGACTCCCTGCTGAACGCAGAGCCTGCTGCCAAGGGGCTTCATGGGGGGCTCTATGCGGGGCTCCATCTCACGACCCTGAGACCAGGAGCCTAAATCAAGAGCGGACGCTTAACCGACTGAGCCACCCAGGCACCCCAGCTTCCTGCTATTTGTTGTCAGGTACCTTCTGGTCCAGCCAACCTGACTACTCAAGAGTCCCTTGCTTTCCTGTCTCCATGCCTCTTTTGTACCACTCTTCCTGCCTGGAATGCCACTCCAGAGTCCTCTTCTCATCTGTCTTCATCTTCTCCATCCCTGAAGGCTCAATTCACATGCGTTTTCTGACTTCCTCTCTCTCCCACCCAGCCATTTTAAACTCCCACAGAACTTTACCTGTCTCTCTCTTTATGTGTGAACCATTTGCTTTAAAACAAAACCAAAACAAACAAACCCAAAAAACAAAAAAAGTGTATTCATTTATTTATTTTTTAAATCGATTTTATTTATTTATTTATTTGACAGAGAGAGACACAGCAAGAGAGGGAACACAAGCAGGGGGAGTGGGAGAGGGAGAAGCAGGCCTCCCGCCGAGCAGGGACCCCGATGCAGGGCTCGATTCCAGGACCCTGGGATCATGACCTGAGCCAAAGGCAGATGCTTAACGACTGAGCCACCCAGGCACCCCAGTCATTTATTTTTAAAAAATCAAAATTTAAAATACAAAGCAGTGTAATAAAATAAAAATTGTACATACTCTCACCACCCAGAACCACCAATTTTTTAATAGTTTCATATTTGCTTTCATATTTCTAAAAGAAATGAAATATTATAGATAAAATTAGGTCTCCTTTAACCACATATTCTCCTACCCAGTCCCATTTCCCCTCTAAATGTCCAGTGGCAACTGCCCCATGAGTATGGTGTGAATCCTTCCATTCAATTCTTTACAATTTTATCTGCATGCATAGATGTATCCATCACCAAGGAATTATGATGTTGTGTCCTCAAATTTACATTGATGGTATCATGATATATGTATCATTTTGCATCTTGCTTTTACCACCCAAAGTTACTTTTGAGACTAATTCAGGTTGATATATGAATAAGATAAGCCCTGGGCATGGAGCCTGTTTGAGATTTTCTTTCTCTCCCTCTGTCCCTCCTCTCTCTCTTTCTTTCTGCTAAAAAAATTTTTTTAATTGTGGTTAAATAGACATAACATAAAATGTACCATCTTAACCATTTTTAAGTATACAGTTCAGTAGTGTTACGTGCATTCACATTGCTGTGCAACTAATTTCCAGAACTCTTTTCATCTTGCAAAACTGAAACTCTAAGGGTATGTACATTTTTTTAAGATTTTATTTATTTGACAGAGAGAGAGAGCGACCACAAGGGCCAGCAGCAGGCAGAGGGAGAGGGAGAAGCAGGCTCCCCGCTGAGGAGGAAGCCCAATGAGGGGCTCGATCCCAGGGCCCTGGGATCATGACTTGAGCCGAAGGCAGACGCTTAACGACTGAGCCACCCAGGCGTCCTGGGTATGTACATGTTTAACACATTAAGTGCATGACTTATGACTTATCTCATCTACTAAACTGTAAGCTTTATAAGTGTATGATCAACATCTCATTGATTTTATATCAAAGAGCCTAGTACAGTAGTTTAATAGGTAGATACATAACAAATATTTGTTGAGTGAGTGAAAGAACTAATATTATTTTCACAACTTTAGTGAGATAAGATTTCCTCATCACACAGATGAGATACTGGAACTCAGCACTCAGCTCTGGCAATCTTATGTACTTGGAGCATATCCTGCAAGCCAGAAAGGGACAGCAATGACCTTTGACCAAAAAAAAAAAACAAAAAAAAACAATGCTCTAAAAGCACATGTACTTTACCATAGGAAATCCCTTCTGAACATTTATTTATTTGGAGTCTACTTACTTATTTAAAATTTGTATTATAAAAATATGGCACATTTGGCACCAAAATTAGGAGATCACAAAAAAAGTATAAAAATAGCTTTAAAAAAATCACGCTTTGTTGCAGATAGAAAGATGTACTGGTCAGAGTTCCCCTCAAGAAAGGACTTACTGCCCAGCTCCAGGGAGTGACAGCATTCAGCTGTTAACCTCTTGGTCATCCTCAGCTGTCCAGCCAAGGTCAGTCTGTTCTCAGAGTGGCCCCAACCAATGACTGTGAAAGGTGGTGGTACAAAGGCCTGTTTATTTCTACCCATCAGAGGACACCTCCAATAGGCAATCTCTCCTTCAAAGTTCCCTGCTGTGCTGGGAAAGATTTTGTATCATATTTGCCCAGTTCTACTTCATCCCCTTTCTTTTTATTGGTTTAACTCCCCGACAAACTTTTTCACTAATTCCAACTCAGCATTTGCTTCCTATAGAACCCAACTGACACGATCTTAATTCCATAATCCTAATTCTCAGAGATACACAGTGTAAGTATTCTAAAGGATTACCATCCAGTCTGTTTACTAAGAATATATGTACTTTTGCATTGCTTTTCTTCACTCATTTTTAAATTAGCGATTTACTATGAAATTAATTCTCAAGGAGCATTGTGATTTTTTAAGATTATTGCACTATGTTAGACATTTACATTGCTGCCTTTTTTTTTGCTTCTAACTAAATTATCCTACAATGGCTATTGTATATAAATCTTTGCCCTTATCTGTAATTATCACCTTGGTATATCTACATAGAAATGAAAGTATGGGGGTGAGCTTGTGTGTCTCAGTGGGTTGAGTGGCTGACTCTTGGTTTCGGCTTAAGTCATGATCTCTGGGTGGTGGGATCAAGCCCCTCCTCCGGCTCTGTGCTCCCCATGGAGCCTGCTTGATGATTCTCTCTCTCCCTCTCCCTCTGCCCTCCACCTGCTTGTTCTCCCTCTCTCCAAAATAAATATCTTTTAAAGAAATGAAATTATGGGAGGATGAGTTTATATGCTTTTATTTTTACCCATATAAAAATAAATGAATTTTAAAACTTTTTCTTTGAAAATGTTCACTGAAATATTGAAAAATATTTCAACTTCAATACCACTAAAAAATGTATAGTGAGGGGTGCCTGGGTGGCTCAGTCAGTTAAGCAACTGCCTTCGGCTCAGGTCATGATCCTGGAGTCCCAGGATCGAGTCCTGCAGCGGGCTCCCTGCTCAGCAGGGAGTGTGCTTCTCTCTCTGACCTTCTTCCCTCTCATGCTCTCTCTCTACCATTCTCTAAATAAATAAATAAATAAATAAATAAATCTTTAAAAAAAAAAGCATCTGCCTTCACTCAGGTCATGATCTGGGGTCCTGGGAGCCAGTCCTTGAGCTCTCTGCTCAGCTAGGAGTCTCCTTCTCTCTCTGCCCCCCCCCCCCCGCTTGTGCACGCACACATACCCCAAATAATAAAAAAATAAAATCTTTTTTAAAAATGTATAGTGAAAAACAGTTGTCTTCTGTCTGATCCTCTTCATAGCCCAAGGACAACCATTTTTCACTTTCCCTGTTGCTTTGGGTATTTCCCTCCAAATTTAAAATAATGTATTTATGTTGTTATTTTCTGATATATCTGTGTTAAACATGATTTATGGACTTGCTGTTGTGGGAGATAAAGGTGTAGCACTCTCACAAATACACAAACCCACTCGTTCCTCATCCTCTCAAAGTACTTAAATCCTAATTTTGGCCTTTTTTTTTTAAGATTTATTTATTTATTTTAGAGAGACAGCGCGAGTGCGCATGCCTTTCCAAACTTTCCCCTTTCCCCTCTATTCACTTGGTCGTTCCATGTCCTGCTCATACTTACATCAGAGCACTTATACACGGTATTATAAGTATGTGTTTATGTGTTTATCTCCCCAACCCCCAGCTCCTGCAGGGGTGCCACAATGTAGGAGGAAGAGTAAGCATAAAATATTTATGGGAGGGATGGGGGTGTGGACCGGCCGGGCTTTAGTGCTTCAAATACTAGGAAAAGGACTTTTACTCAAACCAAAAGACAACAGGGGAGTGTTACATTTTCTTGAACAGGGCAATGTCTTAAAGAACATAGTGTGCCTTAAGAATGTACCAGGTCGGGGCGCCTGGGTGGCTCAGTCGTTAAGACTCAGGTCATGGTCCCAGGGTCCTGGGATCTAGCCCCCCCATCGGGCTCCCTGCTTGGCGGGAAGGCTGCTTCTCCCTCTCCCACTCCCCCTGCTTATGTTCCCTCTCTCGCTATGTCTCTGTCAAATAAATAAATAAAATCTTAAAAAAAAAAATGTACCAGGTCATTGGATGAGAGCTGGATGGGAATGCGGCAAAACCAGTTAGGAAGTCACTGCAGTGACCCTGCACTGAGATGTAAGAAGTGCGAGATGGTTGCGGAGGCATGGAGAGAGGAAGAACTACATCTACTAGGAATTTCAAAGGAAATCATAACAAAAACTGAGATTTGCCGAGTCCCCACGATTTGCTAGGCTGTGTCAACGCCACCAAGGTGGGTATGGCCTCACCCCCATTTTGCCCATGTGCAAAGTGAGATTTGACTAGATTAAGTAACTCTCTGGGGGGTTCCACGCCTGCAAGTGGCGGAGCTGAGCTGCCGACGTAGGTCGTGGAGCTCTAAAGCCCCAAGGCTGCCCCAGACCTCAATTGCCTAGATCAAGATTAGCCACTCTCTGCACTGCGGGCCGAGGATATTTTCCTGAGCTGAAACCTCAACATCTCTATCCAGAAGGGCCTTGCAGGGCCCAAGCCCTGCAGTTCAGGGACGCCTGAACGAGCTGTCAGTCCCTTTCAGGGACCTTCGAGGCCCGCGGAAGAAGGCGCGACGCGGCGGCGGCGGCGGGTTAGCGCGCCCGGGGCGGAAGCGGCTGAGTCACCGCGGTGCACGATCGCCCCGCGCGAGGCGAGGGCCTGGTGCCCCGCGGCTCCTGCACCTGGGAGCCGTGACGCCCGGCGTCGGCACCCTCAGGGCAGCGGCCCGCCGCCAACGGCGGCCGGAAGAGCTGAGTCAGCGCAGGCACGCCCCGGGGGGCCGCGCGCCGCCGCTCCGGAACGCCGGGGCTGCGCGCGGATCCGGGCGGTCTGTCTGCACCGCCCCGCGTAGACTCGCTTAGGCGCAGGGCCTGGGCGGTCATGCACCGGGGAGGAAACGGAGACCGAAGTTTGGGAAATCTTGAGGTAGCCCGAAGCAGCAGATCCTGTACGCAGGTTTCAGTGGAAGCTACCCACTTTGGGAAAAGAGACAAGCTTTGTGTCAAAGACAGGATAGATTTTGAAGATCAAAGGGACTTGCCCAGGACCAAAAATGATTTGTCTGACTCAGTTCCAAAATGCAGTAACTAATAATTAAAACAAAACACTCACATACAATTATTATTTTTTTAAAGATTTTATTTATTTATTTGACAGAGAGAGACACAGTGAGAGAGGGAACACAGGCAGGGGGAGTGGGAGAGGGAAGAGCAGGTCTCCAGCAGAGCAGGGAGCCCGATGTGGGGCTCGAGCCCAGGACCCTGGGATCACTACCCCAGCCGAAGGCAGATGCTTAACGACTGAGCCACCCAGGCGCCCCCACAATTATTTTTTTAATGCAAAAGCAAAACTTCCAGAATTCCAAGAGAAAATAAACCTTAGAATAAAGGTTTCCCTAAAATGAAGTTCTACCTGGACGAGAGCACCGCACAGGAAACTTTCTAGAGGTCCTTGATAATCTTAATCCGTAGCTCTTTCTCTAGTTTTTCCCCACTACTATATTACTGAGGCCAGGAACCCATTTTTGTATATTTTATTGTTTTTATTCAAGTTTCTTTTTTTAGTCAAAATGGTACTATAGAAGTTTCTGGGGGAAAAAACAAACCTAATTACAGTCCCTAAAACTGGAAACCACAATTACTTTTGCTTCTCCCCTTACATTTTTGTTCACAATAAGAGGTTTTTCCAAAGCTGCATCAGAGCTATCATTTTCTATTTTACTGTCTTCAGGTAATGTTATATAAACATTTGCCCATGTCTCGCAGATCTTCAAGATCATTATTTTAAATAACTGCATTATGCTCACCACATAAAATACTAAATTATCCTCCTTTAGTGTGCTTGTAGATTATTGACTGGAATTGCTCTTTTCTTGTTTCTGATTGTCCCTGTTTGTCTTTCATGGGGAAACCTCACTGGGCAAAATGGTAGAAACTAAAATGGAAAAGTGGCTGCCAACCATTGCACTATAGGAAAGGCTGTTTTCTTTTTAAGAGCTGGCATAATATCTCTAATTATTCTTTTGATATTTTATCCCACTTGGATATTCATAGCCTTTCTTTAATGCTATAAGGTATACATTTATTTATTTATTTATTTTAAAGATTTTTATTTATTTATTTGACAGAGAGAGAGACAGCAAGAGAGGGAACACAAGCAGGGGGAGAGGGAGAGGGAGAAGCAGGCTTCCCGCAGAGCAGGGAGCCCGATGCAGGGCTCGATCCCAGGATCCTGGGATCATGACCTGAGCCAAAGGCAGATGCTTAACAACTGAGACACCCAGGCGCCCCTATTTATTTTTGAAGATTTTATTTATTTACTTGGGAGAGCATGAGTGTGGGGAGAGGCAGAGGGAGAGGCAGAGGGAGAGGGTCAGACTCCCCACTGAGCTCAGGGTGTGGGGGTGTGTCACTAGATGCTCAATGAGGGGGCTCCATCCCAGGATCCTGAAAATATGATCTGAGACGAAGTGAGAAGCTTAACAGACTGAGCCACCCAGGCGCCCCTGTGAGGTATACATCTAAAAAGACTAGACCTTTCCAGGAGTCTGACACGAATGGAATTCACAGTTGTATCTGAGACATTTTCAGATTTTCATCAAGCAGTTTATGTTCAGCTGCCACTGTTTAGAGTCTTCTGTGTGACTTGGAACAAATTATTTAACCTTTGTCAGTCTCTGTTTCCTCATCTGAAAAACTGAGTTAGTAATAGTACATACCTCATAAACTGTTGTGAGAGCTAGATGAGATCACATTTGTACAGCGCTTAGAATGATGCCTGCACATAGTGCTCCATATTTATGAGATGTTTTCTTATAAGTATTGTCTTTTTGCTACTAAAGACAACAATAGCTATGTATTGAGCAGTGACAGGCACATCTACCATGGCTACCAAGGTTGAAATTGTAGTAGTTCCTTGCAAACTTTCCCCACCATTCGAAAATCCACTCAATGTGTAAGCCTTCTGGATCAGATCAGTAATTTCATAGTTAGAGAAAATAGATAAAGCTGAAAAGAGGTATAATGTCACAAGATCTTTGGAGCAAAGTTTATATATAGAAACTTGTACCTATTTGGAGGCAGTGAGACTGAAGGTGGGCGGAGAAGATCAAGAAGCTGTTACTTTTTATCTTAAACTCTCCAGTACTACATTGTAACTATGCAAATATATTACTTACTTATTTCTTTTTTTTTAAAGATTATTTATTTATCTGAGAGAGAGAGATTAAGAGAACTAGTGGGAGGAGGGGCAGAGGGAGAAGCAGATTCCCTGTAGGATAGGGAGCCAGACTCGGGACTCAATCCCAGGGCCCTGGGATCATGAACTGAGCTGAAGGCAGATGCTTGACTGAGCCACCCAGGCACCCATTACTTACTTACTTTTTGTCGTTTTGTTTTGAACTTGTGGCCTAATTGCTTGCTTTTGAGTCAGAAAGCTTAATAGTTCTTCAAACAAAACTAATCTGAGTCCTAGATCTGGTTCTGGTGTAACACACACTAGAATTTTCCTTTTTCATTTTTCTGTCTCAGGTATTTTTTTCAACTGTTGTTATTCATTCATCCATTCAACACATATTTGGTAAGTAAGTGGCTATTATGGGCCAGGCACTATACTATGTGCTGAAAATGTTTCTCTAAATAATCAACCAAAATTTGGAACATGTGTGCCGGCTACCTATAATGGATTTTTGTTCAAGACTTCTGTTACTGTGGTTCCTTGGGTTGCTAGAAAATCTTGAGATCATCTAATAGAATGTAGCCTTTTCTTTTACTTTCTTTCTTTCTTTTTTTTTTTTTTTTTCAAAAGAGCTGGACCTAGAAATTCTGCTTCAGACTCCAGGGTCCTGCACATGAGAAATGAAGATACGACTGACTTTGGATCCTGTGGTGAGGGAGTCGCTTCCGTTAATACTGCCTTTCTGGAGCTCTGCCCTAAGATAATGTTATACCAAGGGCCCTGTGGGTATGTTGCTGGAGATATTATTTGATTCAAATCAATTCAATTCAAAATCATATATTGAGTGCCTACTACTTATAAGCACTGGGGTAGGAGTGGGAGATCAGCCAAAGATGAAAACAACCCAGAACTTGAAGCTTATCATCATTTAAGAGTCTTAAATCTTCCTGAAGTTTGTTCTGGTCCAGACACTTATCTTTTTAAAATCTTTAATGGGTATCTTTTGCTTTCAGATTTTTTTTTTCATCTCAAAAAATACTAAATTTAACTAGACACTATGCTGACGGTTGATGTTACTATTTCAAAAAGTTACATTGCTGATTGCAGTGTTGTTGATGGCATCTGAGTCACCAACACAACAAGCTTGTATCAGTCCAAATTGCAACTGTAACATTTATAGTTTTGCTATGTATAGTTGCAAGCATCTGACTACTGCTTTATGACTTCTGGTATAGCTATGCATGAGCAATTACATACCGAAGTACATATCATTTTATTAAAAATAACTTTCCTTTGGTTTTTTTTTTTTGGTAATACAGTTAGAGCACTTTGTTGATTTTTTTAAAAAAATATATGTGTGTGTAGTTAGACTATAGTATCTATGTACCCCATTTAAGAAGAGTAGAGAGTTTGAAACAAAAACAAAAAAAGAAAAAAAAAGAATAATAGAGAGAACATTACAAAAAGGGGTCTGATAGGGTTGAGAATTCTGGCCTAGTCAATTAAATCTAAATGACTTATCCTGGCACTTATGGTCATCATTATCTTGTCCCAGGTTTATTCCTCTTTGTTATACCTGAGAGGCCAAGTTACTCTACTTAATAGGCCTAGCATTGGAGCAGTGCCTTCACCCCCACAGCTGTGAGGTCACCTTATTCTTTTTTTTTTTTTTAAGATTTTATTTATTTATTTGACAGACAGAGACACAGCGAGAGAGGGAACACAAGCAGGGGGAGTGGGAGAGGGAGAAGCAGGCTCCCCACTGAGCAAGGAGCCCAAAGTGGGGCTCGATCCCAGGACCCTGGGATCATGACCTGAGCCGAAGGCAGACGCTTAACGACTGAGCCACCCAAGCGCCCAAGGTCACCTTATTCTATACCACAGGACTCTGTCGCCTTTTGACACATCTAATTGACCATTCTATTCATAGCCTGTCCAATTGCCCAAGGGAGTTGCTCAATGAAAATGATAATAATTAACCAGATCAATCAAATTTTCTCTTGCAAAGATTGAATTTGAGACCCAGACAGTAAAATGGTTAATAGCAGGGTCACAAGATGAAATACATACAGAGAAAAAGGTGTAACTGGAAGTTATGACACAGCAGAAGGCGGGAGTAGACAGAATCTTGAGTGTTCAGAAACAAAACAAGAAGTTAAATGGTCGTAGATGCAGGGAGAGCATCCTTATGTAGTGATAGACCACAGAAAGGGATCCAGACAAAACACCTGATCCCTTGAGTTGCCTTGGATCCAGTATAACCTCCCAGTTCCCAGATGGAATTTAATCCCCAATGAGGCCTCAGTCCTGCGTGATTGAGATTCCTGTCTTCTTTATTTTCCCACATAGCCTTGAAAGTAATCCTTATCACTTAAAGTAATGTGATCTTTGCAACCAAAGATCCTAACTAGCACATTCTCACAAACCATGGTCTCCCATTGCTGGGCCTTTGTCATCTCTGCTTGCATTGTTCTGCCCTCAGTCTTGTTATTGTGCCTTTCAGTGCTACGCATCCAGAGTCCAGCTCAGATGCCCCCTCCTTCATCTACCCATCCCTGTTATCTCAGCTGCAAGTGAGACTCCCTCTCTCCTCAGAGTTCACATTTCTACTGCTTTTAAGAATATTTTTCACTCCCAACTCTGTATTACATAAAAACATCATCTCTATTAGATTTTATGAGTCCCTTGAAGTAAATACAAAGACTATCATATATGTTTCCTTCCTAGGAGAGCTACACATGCACAGAATGGGTGCTTAATTATTTACTCTTCCTTCTCCTGATATGTTGCTTATCTTCTCCCCATTTCTCAGATCTTAATCCTTTCATGGTGTCAACTATCCTTAAGAACATGGCATTGAGCCAAAACTCGTTGGCACATAGCAAATTTTCAATATGTGTTAGCTGAATGGAAGATCTGTCTTTTACTTGAGACTAGGTCAGCATCACATCCTGTGTAATGGGCATCAAAAGGATATACCCAATATTTCAAATTAATGTTTTCAGTGACAAACATGTTCCTCTTACTGCATTGCACATTTATTCTATTTTTTAAAAAGATTTTATTTATTTATTTATTTATTTATTTATTTATTTATTTATTTATTTGACAGAGAGCACAAGCAGGGGGAGCAGCAGAGGGAGTGGGAGAAGCAGGTTCCCTGGGAGCCCGACATGGGGCTCGATCCCAGGACCCCAGGATCATGACCTGAGCTGAAGGCAGACGCTTAACCAACTGAGCCACTGAGGCACCCCTGCAAGTTTATTCTAATGGTGTTACCACCCTCCAGACACTAAGGCTTAGAAACTTTATGTTTTCTTGCCACTACATCTAAAGTTGCATTGCCATAGTCTGGGTTTCCCCCAAAGTAGAGCCTGGGCCATAATGCCAGTAGTTTATTTGGAAGTATAATTCCAGAGAGCAGGAGTGAGGAGTAAAACTAGGAAGGAGAAAGAGCCAACAAGGAAAGGTTTTAGTTGTCTCCTACTAAGGGAGACTGGCCTGTGGGACTGTGAGATTTATGAAATATATCTTGGGACCATCTAACCCAGAGAAAAAAGAGAGAAGAATCAGCTCTTATAGGGTTTACCTCCCAGACTGTTAACCTTCTTGCACTTCTAGGTTGTGCATGCAGAAGAGCCAAGCATGTTTCTGTGGGCATACTGTAAGCTGGCATCACAGAAGTCCTGGGGTAGGAAGTAAGAGGCCTGTGGTTCAGGCGTGAGGTGAGGCCCAGTCACACACACAGGTTGTATAGGTATATGTCAAAAACTGTATTTGTGGGTGCCTGGGTGGCTCAGTGGTTAAGCATCTGCCTTCAGCTCAGGTCATGATCCCAGGGTCCTGGGATTGGAGCCCCTCATCGGGCTCCCTGCTCAGCAGGGAGTCTGCTTCTCCCTTCTGCCCCTCCCCCTGCTTGTGCACGCGCTCTCTCTCTCCCTCCCTCTCGCAAAAATAAATAAATAAAAAACCTAAAAAAAAAAAAAGAACTGTATCTGCAAGCCACAGTTATAGGGATGCTGACAGAAGATATGAGACTCCTAGGTCAGAGGCAAAGGACTTTATTACTCACTACACAGCAGGCACAGCAGTTTTATGTCCATATCAGTGCTCTGTTTCTGCAGTCCTCGTCAATCTCAGTAAGAACCAATTGTTGTCCCTCCAGGGAGGAAGGGATCTGATGTAATCAATCTGCTATCAAGTGTCCGACTGGTTTCCTCAAGGAATGGAGTGATATTGAGGACTCAGCATTCATCTCTTCTGCTGGCAGGTTGGGCATACATTAGGTAAAAATAGCCAGATCAACTTTGATTAGAAGGAACCTATAATGTCGGACCCATGCATAGCCTCCATCCCTGCTATCATGGCCACTCCATTAGTAGGTCCATTGTTTAAGCACTGGGATGGCCAAGGAGAGAGTCTGGCTGGCAACCATTGGACAAGTCATCCTGCCTGCCTGGTTTCTGAGAGCTTTTTTTGTGATGTTTAGTCTCTGGTGGACATTATAATGAGGCACAAAGATCTACGCACTTTGTGCCTATTTCTTTAAGTCCACTTGTTTACCTTCCCTAGTTCTCTTTGTCCCCATCTTCCAATGTTTCTTTTTCCAGCACCCTGATTAACCAGATAAAACATTCACCTCTAGAGTCCATATATATCCATAACTCAAGCCACTTATCTGCCATATAAAGTGATGAGCAAATGTACTGTTACCAACTCCACCTGGTGGGAGAATTTTCCTTCACCACCAACGGGTTCTTTAAGGTCACCCTTGAGTAGAGCTGTGGTTCAGCATAGTCCATTTTTTATTAGGACCAACATATTAGCTGATCTTTCTGTGAACCAGGCCTACCTTTCCTGCCCCCATCATTGAAGTGAATTGAAAGAGAGGCTTCAGTGCTACAGAGGTAAGACACGAGTTTGGGTCACTTGTTATTGTAATTCACTTATGCCTTCTCATCCTGCTTAGACCCAATCCCAAATCTAGCATTTCTATTGGACAATGGAATGCTTGACCTTTCTTTTTTTTTTTAAGATTTTATTTTAAAGTAATCTCCATACCTAATTAGAGCTCAATCTCACAACCCCGAGATCAAGACTCACACGTTCTACCGGCTGAGCCAGCCAGGCACCCCTGGAATGCTTGACCTTATGACGTGGTAGATCTTGTAACACCCGTTCATTTCATTGAGACCTCTGATTGCATGGTCACTAGTGTCCCATGGAAAAGCACTTGGGCTCCACTGGGTCCCAGTTACACACTAGAAACTGTTTCTCAAACAATTATTTAAAGGATCAGATAGTAAATATTTTATACTTTGTAGACAACATATAATTTCTGTGGCATATTCTTTTTTATAATATCCCTTTAAAAAATGTAAAAACCACTGTTAGCTTGTGAGGTGTAAAAAACAAAACCCAAACAAACTGAAATCAAAAGCAAACAACAAAACAAGTTGAATTGACTGACCCCCAAGCCAGAGTTTTCCAACCTCTGGTCTAAAACCCTAGCAACATATGGCAACTCTCCTTTAGAGCTTGCAAGAGTGGCTTTACCTACCATGGATCCCTCTGACATATCACATCTACTGAGTCATATGACCCATAGGACAGCTTTCTCTGTTGCTTGGACTATCTCTGCCGCAGGGTCTCTCTTTTGCTCTTGGTCTGACTCAAAATTGGGAGCTTTCCTAGATATCTAGTAAATGGATAAAGCAATATCCCCGAATGTGGGATAGGCTGCTTTCATAATGGAAACAAGTCCATCAAGCACAAAAGAATGCTGTCTTTCTTCGTGAGAGGTGAAGTACCTTGTCCTTTAACTTTTAAGGGATGCCACAGACCACTGGATCCCTAAACACTTCACCAATGTGGTAGTCCCTTAAGTCTTCATGAGTTTTATCCCTCACTCTCTGGTCTGCATATGTAATACTAGGGTATTTGGGGATATTTATCACTTCTGCTCGCCAAGTCCAATTAGTATGACCTATATTGGACCCATGTGGTGTTCTGTAGAATATTCTTAAGAGATCAAGGTCACTGCAGACTGTATGAGGACAGAGCAGGAGACTTAAATAAAACAGTCATGGGGCAAAACAATAAATGGGTATTAATATCTTTTCCACTAAAGGCAAACTGGTTTTGGTCCTTATTTTCTACAGAGCCATAGCCACTTATTAATTACTAGAAGCTGTGTTCATGTGTTGATATACATTCCTTATGTTCAAGCTGAAAAAGAGCCATTTCTGGCAGCGTGTTAGGACCAGCTCCAGGTGTTGGTTTTGCCAGAACACTGAATCTGAGTTTTGGGCGAGTGCCTCCATGCTAATAAATTCTCACCTACTTAGCTTTATATCTTACTCAGCAGAGTAAGCTTTAACACGCTCCAGATATACTCCTTTGGTTTCTGTTGGGACATATTAGCCAATTTCTATGATTCTTAGTGTATGATTGATTTTCTCTTGGAGCAGGAATGATACTTCCCTTCCAGGGCTGTACTGAGATCTAACCCTAGTTACCAGTATTAGCCTGGAGCAATGAAGGGTGGCAGGGGTAGATCTTAAGAAGGACAAGAGTCATCTTATGAGACATCTGCCTCAGATTAGATCTTGCAGGATCCTCAAGTGAAGGGAAGGACCGTTCTAGCTGGACTTCTTTCTTCTGGATTCTGCGAGCTTGGCGGATTTAGGAGAATCCTGGGGTTCAAAATTCTCATGCTTATCCATCTAATTATCTATATCCTAGATCTCAGAGTTCTACTTTTTATCAGGGACTGACTTTGACATTAAGAGATCTGTTGAGTCTTTGAAGAAATACTATCCTTATGATTAGGACCTAGGCCTGATTTTCAACAATTTTTTACAGGCCTTGGGGTTATATCGTAGAGGCCCTGTCTTTCATAGCTTAGCGTGGTTAATTGGCTTACAGGAGTTTGCCCTTTTCCTTTTTAATTCCAGTCTACCAATGGTAACAAAAGTGAACTCCATCCATAATCTCATACTTATCATCGCCCTATGCTGTTCAAGTGCCACAGTCACTGTATCCATACCAATACTTCCCTTCACCTACACCTCATCCCAATCAAACATAGGTGAGATTCTTAGTGAATGGGATTCCAGGGCAGGTCAGAGGTCATCTCACCCATCTAACTAAACCTGTTACCAATAACGGTGAAGTCCTCATTAGGTGATACAATTCCTTCCTGAGGGTCTTGCTTTCTAAGCCCATTTTCTGTATCAAGGCTCTTAGCCTGAATTGCCCCAATAGCAGACCCTCAGACAAAAGCTTACGTGTTCATTTTAGAGTGTGAGTCTGGAGGGCAGAAGTGAGGGACAACTTGAGTTAGAACAAGGAAAGAGGTGGAAGTCAAGACAGAGATGGGCCATAGAGTTAGCCACTGTTCTGGACAACAGGATGCTAGATCCTGGGAGGCCATCTGAGGAATTATTTGAAATGTATCTCAGGACTGTCCACCTAAGGGAAGAGAGGAGGAGCATCTGTCCATTCCTGTTCTCATTGGTTAAGTGTTGCCCCACAAGGCTGAAACCTGCCTGGGCACTTCAGGGTTACACATGTGCATATACCCAAGCAGCTGCCCTCAGATCCCAAGATGGGACTAGAGAAGTCCTAGGGCAGGAAGTGAGAGGTAAATTACAGTCTTGAAATGAAGGGCTGACAGGGAGCCTGGGTGGCGCAATCGTTTAAGGTTAAGTGTCCGACTCTTGGTTTCAGCTCAGGTCATGATCTCAGGTTCGTGGAATTGAGCCCCAAGTTGGGCTCCACGCTCAGCAGGGAGTCTGCTTAAGATTCTCTCTCTCTTCCCACCCCCACATTCTCTCTCTCTAAAGTAAATAAGTAAATCTTAAAAAAAATGAAGTGCTGGCCAGTTGCACCTTGACATGAAGGTAGGTGAAACCTGCACAGAACTGGTCAGTACCGCTATAGCTATGAGGATTTGAAGTGGTGCATAAGGGGTATATAAAAGACCCGTGAACTTTACTTCCTGAAATATTACTCTCTAGCAACACTTAGATCCTTACTATCCCTTACCTAGACTATGGCAGCTCACTTTTATCTGTTATTTGTTCTTACTCTCAGTCCTTCCAAGTCAACCTTCATATTATTACCATACTAAAATACAGGTAATTCTCTGGTTCAAATAATAAGCATGATGAGGACAGTGATGATGATGATGACAAAGATAATAATAATAATACAAGTAATAATAATAATTCAAGTCCTGAATATTTACTCAGTGCCAGGTACATTTTTTTTAAGATTTAATTATTTAAATTATTTAATATTTTAAATGGTTTTTTTAAAGATTTTTTATTTATTTATTTGACCGAGAGAGACATAGCGAGAGAGGGAACACAAGCAGGGGGAGTGGGTGAGGGAGAAGCAGCCTCACTGACGAGCAAGGAGCCCGATGTGGGACTCGATCCCAGAACCCTGGGATCATGACCTGAGCGGAAGGCAGACGCTTAACAACTGAGCCACCCAGGCGCCCCTTAAATGTTTTTTTTTTTTAAGATTTATTTATTTATTTAAGAGAGAGCAAGAGTGAGCATGTGCTGGTGAAGGGCAAAGGAAGGAGCAAACTCCCTGCTGAGCAAGGAGCCCGATGCGAGTCTCAATCCCAGGACCCTGGGATCATGACCTGAGCCAAGGGCAGACATTTAACTGACTGAGCCACCCAGGCGCCCCCCCCCCCGTTTTTAAATGTTAAGTAAAATAGACTTTAATGAAAAAAATTATTGAGATAAACAGAATTATTTCATATGATAAAAGTTTCAGTTCACCAGGAAATAACATAGCCCCAAATATGGAATGTAAAAAACTTATTGACAGAACTATAAGACTAAATTTAGAAATCCACAATCATAGTTGATTTTTATTTTTAAATTTTTTTCAAGAAACAAAGAGGACTTAGAAAAAGGAGAAGGATTAGGGATGTTATATTGTGTCTCCCCAATATTCCTATGTTGAAGCTCTATGGGTACCTCAGAATGTGACTATATTTGGAGATAGGGCCATGAAAGAGGAAAAGTTAAAATGAAACCATTAGGGTGGGCCCTCATCCAGCCTGACTGGTGTCCTTATTAGAAGAGGAGATTAGGACTACAAAAAGAGACGCCAGGGAATCATATACACAGAGGAAACACTGTATGGGGACGCAGTGAGAAGGCAGCCATCTGCAAGCCAAGGAGAGAATCCTTGGGACAAACTAACCCTGCTGACATCTTTTTTTTTTCTTTAAATAATCTCTACATTCAACCAGAGATCAAGAGTTTCATGCTCCTCCTGACTCAGCCAGCCAGGAGCCCACCCTGCTGACAACTTGATCTTGGACTTCTAGACTCCAGAACTGTGAGAGAAACATTTCTATTATTAAAAAAAAATAACAAGGGGGGGGCGCCTGGGTGGCTCAGTCATTAAACATCTGCCTTCAGCTCAGGTCATGATCCCAGGGGCCTGGGATCAAGCCCCACATCGGGCTCCCTGCTCGGCGGGGAGCCTGCTTCTCCCTCTCCCACTCCTCCTGCTTGTCTTCCCTTTCTCGCTCTCTGTCAAATAAATAAATAAAATCTTTAAAAAAAATTTTTTTAATAAAAAAAGTGACAATGTGGTATATTTTTTCATTATTTTATATTTTATATTTATTTAAGTAGGCTCCACAGGTCTGGGGCCCAATGCGGAGCTTGAACCCAGGACCCTGAGATCAAGACCTGAGCTGAGATCAAGAGGCAGACACTCAACCGACTGAGCCACCCAGGCGCCTCTCATTAGTTTTACTATTTTTTTTATTTAAAGATTTTATTTATTTATTTGAGAGAGAGAGAGAATGAGAGATAGAAAGCACGAGAGGAAAGAGGGTCAGAGGGAGAAGCAGACTCCCTGCTGAGCAGGGAGCCTGATGTGGGACTCGATCCTGGGACTCCAGGATCATGACCTGAGCCGAAGGCAGTCGCTTAACCAACTGAGCCACCCAGGCACCCTAGTATTATTTATTTTTAACTTTTTACTTTGAAAGAACTGCAAACTTTACAGGAATGGTCCAAGAATTCTCATATACCCTTTTACCCTGATTTTCCAAATATTAAAATTTTACCACATTTGTTTTATCATTCTCTTTGCATATATTTTTCAAAGTTTGAGATTAAGTTGCAGACATGATACCCCTTTACTGCTAAATTCTTCCGTGTATATTTCCTGAAAGCACATTAGACATCTTTGAGGGTTTGTTTTTAAATTTTAAGGGGAATCTAGTGTCAGTTTTTCTTTAAGACATGACTCTGGGACACGTGGGTGGCTCAGTTGGTTAAGCGCATGCCTTCAGCTCAGGTCATGATTCCAGGATCCTGGGATTGGGTTTGGCATCGGCATCGGTCTCCTTGCTCAGCTGGGAGCCTGCTTCTCCCTCTGCCTGCTTCTCTCTCAGCCTGCCTTTCCCCCTGCTTGTGCTCTCTCTCTCTCTCTCTGACAAATAAATAAATAAAATCTTTTTTAAAAATGGCACTCTTTGCACTGCTCATGAGAGTATAAACTGGTTTAACTATTTTGGAAAATAATGTTAGTACTTCACAAAGTTAAATAATGCTTGCACACTATAAGGCTATACTTCCCGTCCAAAGGTTTATATTTCAGAGTTTATTCTTCATGGTTTTTGTTGTTGTAGGGGGAAGTAGGAGGTAACCCAGATATCTATCACTAGAGCACTGGAAAAGATAAAAGTAGTAAATTCACACTGTGGAACACCATGCTGCAGTTAAAAGCAACAATTTCTATGTACTTATCCATAGTAATATGAACAGATCTTTGAAAACACACTGTTGTGTGAAAAAGGAAACAACTCAATGAAATTTATAGCATAATGACATTGATGTAAATTACAAGCCCATACACATGCCACTTCTGATCATAACGGCCTAACTACAGGAATAGACCTCTCACTGTAAGCAACTATAAAATTGGACAGAATATATGAGGTATTGATTTTTGGGTAAAGGAAAAGAAAAAGACAGTGTAAGACTGTGATCCCTGAGAGAAAGGGAACTTACAAAGTGAGCCCCATGATTGTCCATTTACCTGTCTGAGGATAATTCTTACCTAGAGTTGGCAGAACCCCAAGGATGCTGTTGATCTGAGAGAGGCAGAGATCAGAGTTCAAGACGGGGGAAATTACTAGAATCTTTGGAGTGAAATTGCATGAAGGGGCTTTATAGAGATGATCCCTGGAAGTCTGTGTAGTGGTCTTCCATTAGAACATGACTACTGGTTGTTTGTACACACACACTGTGAGACCACTGAAGTCTTGCCAGATAGAAGCCCCTAGGAGCTTGAGAATGGAACAAAGGTACTAGAGATCAAGCGGTCTGGAGGTCACTGGAGTTTTAGCCCTGACAAAGTGGAGAAATCTCATTAATACCCCTGGACTTCAGCTGAAACACTAGAAAGGCTACGCCTGAGGTGTAAGGACCATGTCTTTTTTTTTTTTTAAGATTTTATTTATTTATTTGTCAGAGAGAGAGAGAGCACAAGCAGGGGGAGAGGCAGGCCAAGGGAGAAGCAGGCAGAGGGAGAAGCAGGCTCCCTGCTGAGCAAGGAGCCCGATGTGGGACTCCATCCCAGGACCTTGGGATCATGACATGAGCTGAAGGCAGACGCTTAACGACTGAGCCACCCAGGCACACCGAGAGTGCCAATTTTGTAACATATTTGTAAATACTTCGTATCATACAGCTTTATCTTTTTTGGTCATTCCAACAGAATAAAAATGGTATCTCATTGTTTCACGATTCACTAATCACTAGTGATCTTGACCTTTTCTTTATGTCCCATTTTGTAACTCAAGCCTTCCCTTCTATTAATTGCTTTTTAATGACATTTTCCCATTTTTCTTTTGGGTCTTATTTCTATGGATTTTTAGAAATTCCACACATATATTCAATAACAATCCTCTGTGAGTTTTAAAAGTGGTAAATATCTTTACAGAGTCTGCCATCTGTCTATTGACCTTGTCTATGTTATCTTTTATAACAGAAATCCTTAGTTTCATTTAGACACATTTTTCATTTTGAGTTTCAAAAACCTTTCCCTTTCTGTAAGTAAAAAACAAATCTGTTACACTTTTTCTATTAGTTAGAATTGTGCTTTTCAAAATGATGTCTTTGATCTTTCTGGGATCCCCTTATGTATATGGTGTGAAGTAGGGAGCCAGTTTTATTTCTTTCCTTATAAGGGCCAGTTTTTCCAAAACTACCCACTACACAACCTGTACTCTCCCCATTACTTTGGAGTGTCCACTTTGTCATATATGAAATCCCCATTTATATAAGGATTCAATTTATAGCTTTTGGTTCTGTTCTGTTCCTATTTGCCTGTTTCTGAGCAAGTGACATTATTGTATGTTTATAATTACTATGATTTTATGGTATATCAATATGGTGTTATAGTGAATCATATCTTATTTCCTATTATCTTTTCTAGTTGTTTATGGTTGATGTAGGCAAATGCTGCTGATTGTTTCTTTTAAAAATTTTTATTGAGGTGTAACACATATAATGGAGTACACAAATCTTAAGAGCTAGGTAATTTTTGCATGTGTGTGTATATAACAGTTGTAACTACTATCCAGACAAATAGAAAACATTTCCATTATCCCAGAAGTTTCCTTGTGCCCTATCTCTGTTAGTGTCTCCTCCAGGGGTAGATGCTATTCTGACACCATTCATTAGATTTGCATGTTTTTGAATTTAATATAATTGGAGTCATATAATATATACTGTTTTGTGTGTGACTTCTTTCATTCAACATTGTCAGAGAGACTCATCCATGTTGTGTGCAGATCAATGGTCTGTCCTTTTTCATTGCAGTGTAACATTCCATTGTATGAATTTATTTATTCATTCTATTAATGGATATTTGGGTCATTTCCAGTTCTGAGCAATTACAAGGAAAACTGCCATAAACATTGTCATGCCTGTCTTTTGATGGACATAAGCACTAATTTTTATGGTATATATCGAGGGTCATATGTATGCTTAGTTTTAGTAGGCACTGCCAAACATTTTTCTGACGTGATTGTACCAAATTACACTCCACCTACAAAGCATGAGAATTCTAGTTGTTCCACATCTTAATCAACCCTTTGTATTGTCAGTCATTAAACTTTAGATGTTCTTTGGTGAGTAATGCTACCTAATGGTGGTTTTAATTTGCATTTCTTTGATGGTTAATGATGTTGAACACGTTTTTATATGTTTATCGTCCATTTTGTTTTTCTCTTTAGTGAGATGTCTATTTAAGTCTTTTGTACATTTTTTAATATTTTATTTTTTAAAGACTTTATCCATCCATCTGAGAGAGACAGAGGGAGATAGTGAGACAGAGCATGAGTAGGGGGCAGGGAGAGGGAGAGGGAGCCCGACGTGAGGCTTGATCCCAGGACCCTGGGATCATGACCTGACCCAAAGGCAGACACTCAACCGACTGAGTCACCCAGGTGCCCCTAACATTTTATTTTTAAGTAATCTCTACACTCAACATGGGGCTTGAACTTGCAACCCTAAGATCAAGAGTCAAAAGCTCCACTGACTGAGCCAGCCAGGCACCACAATCTTTTGTACATTTTTAAATTGAGTTTCCTGTCTTTTTTTTTTTTTTTAAAAACTGATTTGTAGGAATTCTTTATATGTTCTGGATATAAGTCCTTACTTAGATTTACGTATCTTATTAGCTTGCCACTATTTATTTATTTATTTGTGTTTAAAAAAAAATTTTTTTTTAAGTAATCTCTACAACCAGCATGGGGCTCGAACTCACAATCTGGAGATCAAGAGTCACATGCTCCACCAACTGAGCCAACCAAGTGCCCCAATTTATTTGTTATTTGTTATTTTTATTTATTTATTTGTCTGAGAGAGAGAGAGAGAGAGAGACACAGAGACAGAGAGACAGAGAGAGGGAGCACAAGCAGGGTAAGCGGCAGGCAGAGGGAGCCCATGGAGCAGGGAGCCCAGTGCGGGACTCAATCCCAGGACTCTGGGATCATGACCTGAGCTGAAGGCAGAGGCTTTAATCAACTGAGCTACCCAGGCATCCCTATTTGTTATTTTTAAATAATAACTTTATTTTAAAATAGCTGTAGATTTGCAGAATTATTGCAAAGATAGTACAGAAATTTCCCCTATACCTCACACCCAGTTTCCCCTATTATTTTTTTTTTTAAGATTTGTTTATTTGAGTGAGAGAGAAAGAGCACGTGCAAACCTGGGGGAGGGGCAGAGGGGAACGGAGAGAATCTTCTGGCAGACTCCCCACTGAGCACATAGTCCAATGCAGGGCTGGATCTCAGACCCTGAGATCATGACCCAAGTCCAGATCAAGAGTTGGATGCTCAACTGACTAAAGTGCCCCAAGTATAGATGTCAATAATAGGGGAAACTTGAGACACCGTAGCTATTTACCAGAGAAATGAAAACATATATCCACACTAATATAGATGTCACAATTATATAATTGTCACAATTATTAAACCACTACTGATACGTTATTATTAACAAAAGTCCATACTTTATTTGGATGTCCAGTTTTTTCCTAATGTCTTTTCTTCCTTATAGGATCCCACCTAGGATACTGAATGGCATTTAACATTTATATCTACTTAGACTTCTCCTGGTTATGATATCTTTTTTTTTATATTTATATGAGAGAGAGACAGAGAGAGAACGGGCAGGGGGGAGGGGCAGAGGGAGAGGGAGAGAATCCTCAAGCAGGCTCTCTGCTGAGCTTGGACCCTGACGTGGGGCTCAATACCAGGATTCTTTGAGATCATGACTTGAGCCAAAGTCAGACACTTAACTGACTGAACCACCCAGGCACCCCTATGACATCTAATTTTTTAAGCCTTTTTATTATTATTATTTTTTAAGCCTTTTTATTATTATGCAATTATAGATTCACAGGAGATTGCAAAGATAGTACAGAGAAACTGTGGAAAACTGTATGGAGAGTCTTTAAAAAATTGAAAATAGAATTACCATACAATCTAGTAATTCCACTACTGGGTATTTACCCAAAGAATTTGAGACACTAATTTTAAAGATCTTTATTTATTTACTTGTCAGAGAGAGAGAGAGAGAGCACAAGCAGGGGGAGTGGCAGGCGGAGGGAGAAGCAGGCACCCCACCGAGCAGGGAGCCCAATGCCGGATTCGATTCCAGGACCCTGGGATCAGGACCTGAGTCAAAGGCAGACACTTAACGACTGAGGCACCCAGGCACCCCCCAAGAACACTAATTTTAAAAGATATATGCACCCTTATGTTTTTTGTTTTTCGTTTTGTTTTTTAAATATTTATTTAGTTATTTGTCAGAGTGAGAGAGAGAGAGAGCACAAGCAGAAGGCACCCTCGGCAGTTTCTTATAACATTACATATACACTTAACAATACGAATCAACCATTCCATTCTTAGCTATTTACCAGAGAAATGAAAACATATATCCATACTCAGATTTGTACACGAATGTACATATCAGCTTAATACACAATAGTGAAAACCTATAAATGACCCGCATGTCCACTAACAGATGAATGGATAATTGTTGTATATCAGGTAACAGACTGCCATTTAGCAACAAGGAGGGAACTACTGATACCCTTAACATCATGGCATAAAAACCAGACACAAAATGTACTTACTGCATGATTCCATTTATATGAAACAGTAGGAAAGGTAAATCTAATTGATAGTGATAGAAAGTACATCAGTGGGTGTATGTGGCACAGAGCCGAACACATAAGGATTAACTGGGAAGGGCTGGTGGAGATAATCTATATGTTGATTGTGTTAGTGTGACGTGAGTGTATAACTTTGTGAACCCTCATTGAACTTTATGTAAATTATACTTTGTTGAAGTTGATCTTTAAAATTGTTTATATGGTTTAGGGCATGAACTCCAATTTTATGTAAGTCTGTGTATTTAAAGAAATGCAATAAAGAATGGTCTTTTTTTAAAGATTTATTTATTTATTTGAGAGAGCGAGAATGAGAGAGAGAGAGAGTACATGAGACGGGGGAGGGTTAGAGGGAGAAGCAGGCTCCTCACTAAGCAGGGAGCCCGATGCGGGACTTGATCCCGGGACTCCAGGATCATGACCTGAGCCGAAGGCAGTCGCTTAACCAACTGAGCCACCCAGGCGCCCCAAGAATGGTCTTCATTTGACAGTTTCAGTATGAGATTGTCTTTTACTTTTTCTTGCACATACTAAGCTTTACACACCAAGCTGCTGAACGTGCAGAATTATAGCTGCTACGAAGGATGCTCTGCAGAAAGTCCTCATTTCGTCACCTTCTATTAACTCTCCTTCCTTGCCCTCTTACTTTCCTTTCTCCTCAGCCCTTCCCTTAAAATACCAATAACAATTTACTTTTGTTCTGAGCTTTATAATTACAAAGCACTTCCCAACCTCATTTTTTTTTAAAGATTTTATCCATTTATTTGACAGAGAGACAGTGAGAGAGGTAACACAAGCAGGGGAGTGGGAGAGGGAGAAGCAGGCTTCCCATTGAGCAAGGAGCCTGATGCTGGGATCATGACCGGAGCCTAAGGAAGACGCTTAAGACTGAGCTACCCAGGCGCCCCTCCCAACCTCATTTGATTTTCAGAATAATTTTGGGAGCCTGGGTAGGATTATTTACTCATTTCACAGGTGGAAACAAAAAATGAGGGCCAGTGAGATAAAAGCTTTACTAGAGGTAGAAGAGTTTGTACACGCCTCAGAACATAATCAATCACTCTTTTTTTAGCTTCCTTGTCGTTTTTTTTTAAGCCCCACTTTTTTTCCCCCATTGTGGTCCCAGGAGTGAGCAGACACCTAGGAAAGGATATTGCACAGGAAAGTTTGTTTTATTTATTTATTTTTAAAGTAAACTTTACCCCCAATGTCGGGCTTGAACTCACCACCCCAAGATCAAGAGTATCATGCTCTACTGACTGAGCTAGCCAGGCACCCTAACCCCTCCATTTTGAATTGTTTAGAGTAAAAATCTTACCAAGGTGTAAAAATGAATTTCACTTAGTTACAAGTATAATGATTACCATTATTGAAAAAACTAGATTTCATGAGAAATTTTGTCTAAAATGTTGGGATATCTGAAATAGACTTAACATAGGCTATATAGGATGTGGGGCTTCAGTAATTATGGAATGTCTTGACAAAAATCCAATCACCTCAGACAGATCAGTCTAGGTCTTAAGATACCTTTGGGTGCTAGATATTTATCATCAAGGCCTTATCACTGGTGTTCACCCACAAAAGCCTCCAATGGAGGTTTGTAAAGGGAAAATTGATTCTTTTTGTTCCCTTATATTATAGCTGTATGGTCACTCCCTGAAACCTCCTTTCCTTTCATATCTGCAGAGGACATGTTTTTTTTGTTGTTTGTTTGAACAAGAGAACCATCATTTATAAGATTAGTTAACCGAGTCACCCCTGCATTGTTCCTTATCTCTATTTTGTCCAATTCCATTCCGGCTCAAAATCAGCTCTGAAATCTTGTATTTTATAGTTTTCTGAATTCCTCAGACTAATCTTGCCCAAGAAGGCATTATATCTATATTGGCTATAGGGGTACTAGGAATTGGGATTGAGTGATGAGATACAAAGTTTATCTATTTATGTTTATACTGGCCTAATGTATCACGTTTTTCTTTAATCTTCACACATTTATTTATTGAGCATATGTTCATTTCTGTGTTTGCCACAAAGAGATAAACAATGGTCCCTGCCCTGGAGGAGCTCACATCTAAATTTCCAGTCATATAAGTCACATTCTCTGTGTCACTGGCTTGACAATAAATAATAAACCTACAGATAAGTTGGGTGTACTAATCACCTCGCAGCTAAGCTTCTGATAGGTCCTGGAGCCAAGTTCCTTGCGTGGATAAAGGAAGGAACTCTGGCTCCCCAGATGGTATCTAGCATCCTATGAACTCTATTCTCTCTGAAGCAGGAGACAAAGGCCCCACTCCAGCTTTAGCTCTGCAAAACTTGCTGGTTCCCAGTTCCCAGTACTGTAGGGTAAAAACCGTATTTCCTACCACCACTTCTCCCTTTCAGTTTCAGGGAAAGGGAATTAACATTTTTGGAACACCTTTTATGTGTCAGGTCTTCTACATATATTGTACGATGCTATAATTGTCACAATTTCATAATGTACAAGTCAATTCTGGAATCTAAAATAGATATGTAGTAGTGCAAAGAGGACTGGCGTTGGAATCATGAAGACTGAGGTTTCAATTCTGACTCAGCCACCAAGTCATCACTAGTTCATTCATTCCTTTCTTCATTTATTCACTAAAATATTTATTGAATTCTTAGCAGACATTTAAGCTTCATGGTAGGAGATAAGGATACAAAAGTGAATAAAACATAATCCTTATTTTTAAGGCTCTCACAATTGAGGGATGGAAAGAGAAAGGACATTTTTTTAAGTTTATTTGTTTATTTTTATTTTTATTTCTTTTAAAGATTTTATTTATTTATTTGACAGAGAGAGACACAGTGAGAAAAGGAACACAAGCAGGGGGAGTGGGAGAGGGAGAAGCAGGCTTCCCGCTGGGCAGGGAGCCCGATGAGATGCAGGGCTCCATCCCAGGACCCTGGGATCATGACCTGAGCCAAAGGGAGACACTTAATGACTGAGCCACCCAGGCGCCCCAAAAGTTTATTTATTTTTAAGTAATCTCTAGGTGTAGACCCAATGTGGGGCTCGAACTCAGGACCCCAAGATCAATAGTTCATGACCCCAAGATCAAGAGTCGCATGTTCTTCCTACTGAGCCAGTTAGAAGCCCCAAGGAGAGGAAATTCTTAAACAGATTGTATCAGTACACTGATAGAGCTAACAACAGGTTATATTATGGAAATTTTATGATCTTTCACAATTTAAGTAGCTTATGTGAGCCTTGGATTCTTCATTTGTAAATTAGGAATAATTATATAAACCTCACTTCCAGGCACAATGGTTGGCATATAAGAGATATTAATATTTCAAAGTCCACTATTCCAGGGAAAGACTTTCATGCCCCCTTTCTCCTTTCTGCAAACTGAAAACAGTAAGTGATCTTTTAAGAAGCTGCATTTGAAGATTTGTGATTCATTTTAAGTAAATATGTTTACATAACTATTGCAACGATGACAAATATAAAAGGAAATTACTCAAAATCTCACCATCCTAGAAAATCAATTGATTCCTTTTGCCAGCTTTGTTTCCCAGTTTTTGTCCATGTTACAAAGCCACAGCCTCACATAACTGTTTTTGTGTTGTTACAATGTATATATTTGTCATTTTTAATGGCTGTGAAATATTTAATTGAATTCTTTTAATTTGCTTAAAAATCCTCATATTGACATTTCTCTTGAAAGGCAGAGTGATTCAGTGAAGAGAATGAAAACTTTCAAAACAGAAACCTCCTAGGATTTGAAATCGTAGGTCAGCTTCTTACTAAGTGAACTTGGGCAAGTTATTTAACCTCTCTGAAACTGTTTCTATAATTGTTTTAAAGAAGGTGGGATTCTAATAGGGATTATGTCTTATTCTGCATTTACAGGTGATTTATATAAAGTTCCTACCAAAATTTGGATACTCAATCAAAACCCTATTTTTAGTATTTGGTAATCATAAATATGTAATGTTATAATACCTGTCACACATAAAGCTCATTTAATCTTTTGTGTCATTTCCTTAGGATAAGGTCTCATGAGTGGGAATTCTTGGGGCAAAGATTATGAACATTTTTATGGCATTTAGAAACACATCTCAAACTGCTTTTCAAAAGATTACCCTCAATTACAAAGCTACTAGCAAAGGATTGCTTCCCACGTTGCATCGGATTCGCCTCTCGGTCACCATGGGTATATTATTATGGGAAATGTTTTGCGTTTGATTGTTTTAATTTTTTCTTGTGCAGTTTGAACATTTTTCCTTTTTTGAAAAGCAAGACTTGTCCGTAGGAGCGACAGTTCAGGGACACGTGGGCTGCGGAAAGCTCTCGCGGACTACATCTCCCAAGGTGCCCCGCGCGCGCGCGCCGACAGGAAGTGGCTGGAGCATCTCCCGCCTCCACGCCGAGGCGAAGAGGTTCTATCCGGGGCCTTGGCGCTTCTCTTTCCTTTCGCGCCGGTTGCCGCTGCGGAGCGCGGTGGGTCCATGTGCGCAGTGAGCGGCGCTATTCCTGGCCCAGTAGCACCCGAGCCCAGGGTTTGACCGAGTCCGCGCTACGATGGACCCCAACACCATTATCGAGGCCCTGCGGGGCACCATGGACCCAGCCCTGCGTGAGGCCGCGGAGCGCCAGCTCAATGAAGTAAGGACGCCGGGCGGGCGGCTGACTGGCAGGCCGAGTCCTCTGGGCCTGGCCAGAGGCGCGGACGGCGTCGCTGAGGGGCCCAACTGGAGGGGTGGGGCGGGGACCTGACTGCGAGTGCCACGCCAGGGCTCCTCAGGCTGCTGCGGTGGTGGTGGCGGCCAAGGCAGCCTTTGCGTCGGATCCTGAGCTGGGCCTCTGGCTGCGGTCAAGGCATGAGGAGCCGGCTGAGGCGAGGCGGGCGTGACGGGCTGGACACATGGCTGGCTCGGGTGGCCGGCCGCCCTCTGGCTCATTCCCAGCTCGTTCCTCGTGTCCAGGAGGGGGCGAAACTCCCTGGGAGGTTTTTCAGACGTTTCCGGGAGCAGTCCTCTGGCGCCGGGTTCGGAGGGGCTCCTGGGAATGCAGAGCTGGTCCTTTGGGGGCTGCGCCTGTCAGGTTGTCACTTCACTGGGCTGATCGGTGATCTGCACAACTTTATTCTCTGCGACTGACCGGCTAGGGAAAGCTTTCAGAGGCAAGCCCCCGCCTCTTTGGCAGGGCGAGGATAGATTCGCTGTTCTACTCGCTAATGCCTCAGTCGGGGAGGCAGGGCGATGTGTAGTAGAAAGTGTCAGGTGAAGTGCACCCTTCTAGGTAGAGCTGAACCACTAATTTTCTTGACTGACCTTGGGCAAGTCGCTTAATCTTTTGATGCTGAGTTTCCCATTCATAAAATTAGGCCACGGGGTTGCTGTGACAGTCAGGTGAGACAGTGTAAGGCAGGGTGCCTTGAAACGTGCCAAGTTCCTTATCAACTCGCGGAGGATTGGTTCCCTTTTTTCCCTTTATTTTCGGGGGACCACCCTTTGGAAGACAGCCTTAATATGTGGGTATACTATTATACTATCTTCAATTTCATTGTTTGTTTCTAAATTTCTGTAACTTTATATTTTAGTGAGTATTTTAAAGGCTTCTTAATAGGACCCCTGTAATTTCCTATGCCAGTTAATAATTGTCTTTTGTTATCCCACTGAGTCTTGAAGCTTTAGGGAAGTTCAGTGTACATTTATTTTTAAACGGAAAAAGAAGTCCCTCTTTAAAGTAGAAATTCAGTTATTTTATGCTTCTCTTAGCTGATAGGAAACTCATTTAAAAACATTATTTATATTGCCTTTACAGAAGCCACAGGAATATTCCTAATTGGACATCTTCAGTGTACAATGCTCTTTTTAGAGATCTCTGCCCTCAAGGAACTTACATTTTAAGAAGACTACCCACAAAGTTTAGCCAAATTAAGTGTAAAATTATTTATTTTATTTTACTTTAAAGATTTTATTTATTTATTTGACACAGAGAGAGAGACAGTGAGAGAGGGAACACAAGAAGTGGGGGTGGGAGAGGGAGAAGCCGGCCTCTCGCCGAGCAGGGAGCCGGATGTGGGGCCTGATCCCAGGACCCCGGGATCAAGACCTGAGCCAAAGGCAAACGCTTAATGACTGAGCCACCCAGGCACCCCAAGTGTAAAATTATTTTAAAATAAAAAAGTTAAATCTTATATATATATAAATGCAACCGTTATTAGAGCATACAAGAGTGATGTTCAAAAGATTTTTTTAAAGATTCTATGATTAAGTAACCTCTGCACCCAAGGTGGGGCTCCAACCCATGACCCCAAGATCATGAGTCCCATGCTCCACCCACTGAGCCAGCCAGGCCCCAACCCCTCACCACCCATGCTCAAATTTTTAGGCTTAGAGTCACCTTGGGAGGAGTTTAGATTTCTTTTAGATATAAAATAATGCGCTAAAACAAATTCCCATTTTGAACCGTTATGAAACTATGGAGGGAGTTACGGATCACTTTTTATTTTGATTTGTGATAGACACAGGTTAAGATGAACATTATTTTGTTTCTGAAGTATTAATACATGTGTAAGTTTAGGCACCCTAAAAGTTTAGTTACAGTGATTTCTACCATGATTTTATTTTTAATTTTTTTAAAGATTTTATTTATTTGACAGAGAGAGACACAGTGAGAGAGGGAACACAAGCAGGGGGAGTGGGAGAGGGAGAAGCAGGCTTCCCATGGAGCAAGGAGCCCGATGCGGGGCTCAGTCCAGGACCCTGGGATCATGACCTGAGCCGAAGGCGGACGCTTAACGACTGAGCCACCCAGGCGCCCCTCTACCATGATTTTATTCTTCTGACTAAACGTGCTGTAATTATTAATTTTAAAAATTATTTGAAAAAAAGAGTTGCTTCCCTTGTAGAAAAATTTGAAATTCATTCATTCCTCAAGCAGGTTTTGAATGTCTAGTTATATACACTGACATCTTGTAATTGAGACCTGGGGTAAATATTTCACAAGCTGATTTTTAGAAGATGAATAATCAAAATAGTAGTCATAGCATTTTTTACTTAACTCTTAAGCTTCTGTTAGGGTTTTGGAATACTCTAGAATAGTGAACACTGCTTTTCTGTCAAAAGAAAATTTGTGGTCTAGCCTGTATTTCTGTGATTGTTAGCTATTTACATTTTGCAAATTTCTTACAATTTTTCCACCTTAATTTTTTTGTAATTTTCCTAAGGTAACTTTTAATTAGAATATTTTCAGCTCTAGTCTTCATTCCATTTTAATGAAGTGCTTCTATTTGAATACTTAACTTGCTTTGACTTTTTTTGTGGCAGAACCTTGATTTAGGAAATAGATCCCAGATAAGTCTTGATGAAGAAGCTTGACTGTAGTAAGAATGAGGAAGTAACATTTTATTTCTGTCAGGCTCGTCTCGCTTTGGGTAAGACAAGATGAAGCAGTCATTCCATACTGTTTTTATTCAGCTGAAATTATATTTTGGTTCATTTAGTTAAAAGAAAAAGATGATTGACATTTGAGTGAATCTCTTCGGTAAGTGAAGTAATCACTAACTGTAAAAATTGTAAATGTTATCAAAGTATTATAGTGCAGCTAGTTAAAAAACAAAGTGCTCTTGCCTCACAGTGATTGCACCTAACTGTTCCATCTGCTTGGATCCGCTTTTACTCAGTGATCTCCCAGATTTGATCTCTCACTTCTGTCATCATTCAACCATCTCTGTTATCACTGAGGAGTTCCCCTGACTGTAACACTCCAGAAACTCTACATCTCCCTTCATTTATTTTTCTCTGTAGCACTGGTTTATCATACATATTTTATTTATTCTCACTAGTATAATTTTTGAGTTTCACGAGGTGAGGAATTTTTGTCTTTTGTTGCTGCAATTCTTTGTCAGTATTAAGCTTTACTTAATTGTAACATAATAATACAGGCTTTAGCTCTGTTATACCACCCCCAAATCAAAGATTTTTAGAGTATTTATTTATTTTTAATATTACATATAGATAAAATTAAGGAAGTTCCATTAGACTGCTAGAGACCACAGTAAGGACTCTTTTTGGCAGATATTTTTGATAAATTAGGGCACCTGGGTGGCTCAGTCAGTTAAGTGTCTGCCTTCAGCTCCAGTCATGGTCCCAGGGTTCTGGGATCAAGCCCTGCATTGGACTCCCTGCTCAGTGGGGAGTCTGCTAATCCCTCTGCCTGCTGCTCCCCCTACGTGTGCCCTCTCTCAAGTAAATAAAATCTTTTTTTTTTTTAAAGATTTTATTTATTCATTTGAGACACAGAGATACAGAGAGAGAGCAAGAGAGCATGAGCAGGGAGAGAGGCCAAGGGAGAGGGAGAAGCAGGCCTCCCGCTGAGCCAGGAGCCTGATGTGGGGCTCAGTCCCAGGACCCTGGGATCATGACCTGAGCCGAAGGCAGCCGCTTAACCGACTGAGCCACCCAGGTGCCCCAAGTAAATAAAATCTTTAAAAAAAAAAAAAGATAAATTTTAGTATTCCCCACTGAATTACTCAGTAGCATAGCACGAATTTTGATCCTTTTTTTTTCTAATTTCTGTTAACATTTTTTGATCACGTTGTCATTTCCCAATTTTTTTTTTTTTTTTTGAAGTGTAATCGCCATTTATTTTTTTTCTGGAGAACAGCTTTTCTTCAGTCCTTAAGGACTTAGCTCCTTACATGGGCTTTGGTGGAGGTCGTGGGGCAGCACCTGCAGGTCTAAATCGGGGTGGGGGTGTTCGGTCCTTCCGTGCTTCACGAGAGCGATTCCTGACTACCTTGCTGTGAATGGCACAACTCACACAATAATGTAGTTTCACATACAGCTTGGGAAGCACATAGGCGTCGAAGACGCTCGCTTCGGAAATGTCCCTGACGGCGGCAGCCTCTACTATGTTCCGTATAACGAACTTCTTAATGGCCTTATCCTTGGGCACACAACGGGCGCAGTTGGTGCAGCGAATAGGCTGCACGTGGCCGCGGCCCTTTTTGGCACGACCATTATTCCTTCTTTTCTTGGTCATCTTGGTAGCGAGACCCGAGAGATCGTCATTTCCCAATTTGAAATATCTTCATGTAACAAGCTTTGCCTCAAAGGCTGGAGAAAACCAATAAAAAGTACAAGGTTCCTTGGAAACATAATTGAAAACCCCCTTAGTTATTTGATTTTTTTTTTTTAACTATGAAGCGTTCTGTACTAGCTGGGGGATATTACGAAAGTTATTTAACTTCTAAGCATCATTTTCCTTACGTAAAAATTAAAGTAGTAATAGTATGTATGTCATAGTGTCATGTGGGTTGAGGGAGATGATGCATGTAAAAAATTCAGGAAAGTTTGGCACCTACTAAGTTCTCTCCAGGTTATTTGAATTACTGCATAAGTGCCAATTGATTAACCCATCTACCATGCCATACATTTTTTCTGTCTCAGTCTAACTATAGTGTATATTTCAGTGGAAAATGATCAGCACTAATGGAGAAGGAACACAAGTGCCTATTTGAACACTGAGATCATTAGTAGATAGCTTATTGTAACATGAAAATTGGCACAATTATAAGCACAGTGCCTGGCACACTATGGACTCTCAGTAAATATTGTATGCAAAGAGAAATAAGAACTTGTGTAATAAAAATGTCTTTCAGTCTTTAAAGTAGATTTGTGTACAGGAATCTCATTTGTCATTTAAATTATATGCTTTGAGATTAATTGACTTCTGTATATGTAGAAGTACAGTTCTAAAAATTTTGGTTTTGGGGGCGCCTGGGTGGCTCAGTCAGTCAAGCGACTGCCTTCAGCTCAGGTCATGATCCCAGGATCCTGGGATGGAACCCGGTGTTGGGCTCTCTGCTCAGCAGGAGAATCTGCTTCTCCCTTTCCCTCTGCTCCTTCCCCTGGTTGTGCTCTCTCACTCACTCTCAAATAAATAAAGTCTTTAAAACAACAAAAAAATTTTTTTGTTTTGGAAATGTAAAATATATGACATTTGGTATTCATTCAACATTAATTATTATGTTTCCAGAGACTATTTGCTACTTCCTACTCTCACTCACTCAAATACTTGTTTCTTCATTTATAAGATAAAGTTAAGACATCTCTGAAGGTTTTTGGCAGATTACAATAGACATTAGTTTTTCTGCATTCTTCCTGCTTTCACTGTCAGTGTTCTTCAGTGGAAACCTTTCTGTACAAACCTTTGCTCATGCTGCCCACCTCTCCTGTTAAGCTCTTATCACCTAAAACTAAAAGTTTTCCTATTCACAAATCTCATTAATCCCATCTTAAATGCCATCTTTTCCTACTCTGACCTTCTGTGATACTTTGTAAACTGAAAGCTCACCTTTTTAACACCTAGTTTTATGTATTCCTTAATTTTTAACTATTTTTATTTGAACTAGATAATTGCTGTCTCTTCTACTCTAAAAGTTCATGGACTTTGAGCTTATCTCCATTGGGAATAGAATCTGTAGATGAAGATTTTTTTTTTTTAATCTTGGAGTGTTAGCTGAGAATGGACACTCAACAACTAATTGTTTCTGATTGTTTTCAAATATTTTAAGAATATTTGCCTATCATATGGCAAATTCTATCTTTATTCTGGGGATCCGATACTGTACACAAGATAGAATCCTCTCTCTCATGAAGCTTACATTTGAACTGAAGTTTTAAATGTAATGTCAGGAGGGGCGCCTGGGTGGCTCAGTCAGTTAAGCATCTGCCTTAGGCTCAGGTCATGATCCCAGGGTCCTGGGATGGAGCCCCGCATTGCATCGGGCTCCCTGCTCAGCAGGGAGTCTGCTTCTCCCTCTTCCTCTCCTTCTGCCCCGCCACCCCCACTTGTGTGTTCTCTCTCCCTCACTCTCAAATAAATAAATTAAAATGTAATGTCAGGAAAAATTTTTTTGAAATGTTTATTCCGAATAACAGTTCCCAATCTGTTTTTTTTTTTTTTTTTTTTTTAATTTGAGAGAGACAGAGAGCAGGGGAGGGACAGAGGGAGAGGGAGAGGGTTAGAGAATCTTAAGCCTACTCGAGCCTGACTCCAGGTTCAATCTAATGACCCTGAGATCGTGAATTGATCCGAAACTTAAGAGTCAGGCACTTCAGCGACTGCACCACCCAGGCCCCCTTGGTTCATTTAATAGTAAATGTCTTTATGATAGGCACTGAGCTGAGTGCTTGATAGAAGAAATTCATGATTTCCTGCCTTTCTGGAGTTTCATAGTCACACAGCCCTCACAAGTGCATGTGGTTGGGACTTTTAATAGAGCTATGTGTAAGTTTTGGATAAGGAGACTATTTAATCTGACTTTGCTTAAGGCAGATATGATCTTAGCATCAGTATTCTTTCCCCTCTTATACTTGCAGCAAGAAAAATGCTCTCAATAGAATTAGAAGGCTTACCTAGGAGCCTTTTAAACCTTCAGTTCCTAAGCTTAATGTGCTTTAAAATGGTTATGTAGATAGAAAAGCTTCTCACATGCTTTATGTGAAGAAGTGGACTTAGCTTTGCTAAGTTTCTTGATACTTTGTGTTTACCTTTTAAACTCATAAATTACTTAAGTGACTTCTAGGATTTTCACAGATGATTACAATTACTGCTGTAAGTGATATATTTTATTTGTAAGTGGTGAATTTGGTTTTGTTTTATTAAAGGACTTATGAAATGTTCAATTAATAAAAATGTTAGGTCTGGAAAAGTGCAAAATGATGGCATGTTTATAGTACAGTTTGGCATGTCTAGAAATTCAGCAAAATATTTATGAGAATATAATGTATATTTTTGGAAGACAGACTAGTCTGTGGTCTGAGCAGGTAACATTCCTTAATTAGGAATATCTCTAAGTAGATAACTGTTTTGAATTTGGGAGAGGGAAAGTCCCTGGATACTTTGGTTCTTACACAGGAAGTTATTCAGTGACATAGCATGTGAAAGATCTGAAAAAGATATCACCATATTAATATTTATAAGAAAATTTTATTTTTTTTAAAGGTTTTATTTATTTGACAGAGAGAGCGAGAGAGGGAACACAAGCAGGGGGAGTGGGAGAGGGAGAAGCAGGTTTCCCACTGAGCAGGGAGCCCGATGTGGGACTCGATCCCAGGACCGCTGGGATCATGACCTGAGCCGAAGGCAGACGCTTAACGACTGAGCCACCCAGGCGCCCCAAGAAAATTTCTTTTTCAGATATAGTAGATGTATATATTATTTTACTTACTGTTTGCTTCTGTCAGTGGCACATTAATGATGAGTTTGATTTAAAGTGGGTTTTTTCTTTTGGTTACCTAAATAATTTGTAATTAAGAAGTTATTTTAAACTTCTTGGTTGAAAATCATTTAAGTATTAACCACTATTTAATGAAAAGCTGGAAGACATAATGAAGAGCCTCAAGCCTGGTCCTGATTCTGTCACTATGATGATTTAACCTCACTATGCCTAATATTTCATGTAGATGAAATAGGGATAGTATTTGTCAAATTCTTTTTTTTTTTTTTTTTAAGATTTGTTTGTTTAGAGCGTGTGAGAGGTGGGGAGGGGAGAAAGGGAGAAGGAGAGAGAATCTTAAGCAGACTGTCAGCTCTTTATCACACTGAGATCACCGCCTGAGCTGAAACCAAGAGTCAGATGCTTAACCGACTGCCCTACCAAGGCACCCCTGTCTTTGTCAAATTCTTTAGTAAAACAGAAAAGTTAGAAATCCCTTTGCTCTTGAAATTATCCGGTTGTATTCATTAATGTACTTTGATGTCACAGTGCCCTTATGCCTTTTTCCTTATAAATAGTATAAAGTACAGTAGCTAATTGAAGCTCTTTGGTTGCATTCCAATGGAGAGAAATAATAAAAAGTTACTTCTTAAAGAGTTAGCTATAAAAGATATTGACATTAGGTAATTACATTGAAAAATGTGGGTCCGGAGGGGAAACATATTGGAGAAAACGTGACTTAAGTTTTAAGTCGGGTTTGAGGAGCTGGTAAACATCAGATAGAAAATGTATAGCAGGCAATAGGGAATGTGGAATTGAAGGTTAGGAGAGAAAGCAACAATGGCAAAGTTAATTTTCCTTGGTAAATTGAGAGGAAGCGAGTATGATCAAGAGGTGTAGGGTGGACTGGAGTGCTTCACTGTTGGCCATGCACATTTTTGGAACTTTGAGAAACAGGAAAAAGGAGACTGGAGAATTGTGCACAAAAGTAGGAGGGAGCCAAGAAAAGGAATTTTAAGTAAGAAGGTTGGTTGTAGGTAATTTAGTTTCCATTGATTTTCATAGATTTTCTACTAGTGAACATGAATTACTTCCGTAATAAGTAAAAAGCTATTAGAAAAAGAAAGGGTGGTTGACATTTCTAAATGAGGGAGGTTAAAACAGAATGAAGGCTTTTTTGGGGGAAAAGCTTTTAAAATATTGGTAACCTTGGAGAAAGCAATTTTCTGAATACAGTGTTAGTGAGTAGAATGCTGGTAAGGGAATGGGAATAGGACTGTAGGTCAATAGGGTTGGTAGGGTCAAGGGAAATTTGTTTATGTGGGTATGTGTATTTTCCATTTTTTTCTTCCATGAAGTTAGACTTATTTTGGGGAGTGGGGGAAGGCTGCCCATGGAGTAGAAGTTTTTCAGGCCTATTACTACCTGTGATGCTTTATAGTCATCTATCTTAGAATTACATCCTTGATACTGCTTTAAAAACTTACCTTCCTTATCTGATTGTGTAAAAATTTTTTTTAAAGATTATTGAGAAAGAGCGCTCTCCCTCTGCCTGCTACTCCTCCTTATGCTCTCTCTGACAAATAAATCAAATCAAATAAAACCTTAAAAAAATATAACCCATACTTCTTTTCCTTTTAAAAATCTTTTCTCCCCATCTCTATGGGTTTAAATCCTTTAGGATCTAACTTAAAATTTTACCTGTTAGTCCAGTTAGAATTAGTAATACTCCAACCTATCTTTTTTTTTTTTTTAAGATTTATTTATTTGAGAGTGAGAGAGTACAAGGAGAGGAGGGGCAGAGGCAGAGGGAGAAGCAGACTCCCCACTGAGCAGGGAGCCCGATGCGGGACTCGATCCCAGGACCCTTAGATCATGACCTGAGCCAAAGGCAGACGCTTAACCGACTGAGCCACCCAGGCGCCCCTACTCCAACCTATCTTACAGTGATCTTTTATCTTTGTAGTGTCTGACACATTTTAAGTACCAGTAGGTGGAGTGGAGGTAAAGGAAAGGGAGATGGAGTTGTGGCTGTTGAAGAATTTTGATGAAATTGATTAAGGGTGAATGTTGAATTATCTGGGTTAATGACAAATAATGAGAATGTAAGAAGTTGTCTAGAAAGGTAGTTTTGTGTTATGGTTAGCAGCTTTTAAACTTGAGTCTTAGCAATTTTAGCTCTACTTAATGATGTATAATGACCCATTTGTTGCTTCAGTTCTCTAGGAGCTTGAAGAAGGGCCTATAATTAGTGCCAACATCTAGAGTTTGCATTTATACTTTAACTCATACTCTAAAAGATTTATTGTAGCATCTTGAGGTCTATGTCAGTGTTTGCCAAACTGTTGAGAATAATACCATAATTACTCAGATTTTTAGGAGTTTTTGTGATAAAGATTGATGCTAGAGATATTTTTACTTACATTTATCTTTTAAATTACTTTACAATATGAAGGTCTTTTCAACATATGATAAATTTAGTAGTTACTATGTGATAGAAATTCTTTTTAAATGTGTTATAGTTTGCTATACCCAAGAATGCCAGAAAGTTATTAGAGATAACCTAGTGCTTAAAAGTATAAGTTTTCCTGTTTGAACAGTTAATGTGTATCTTTATTTGATCTGTTTTATAATTGTACCGATTCGTGATCTTTTTTCTTCATTTTTAAACTTTATTGAGGTATAATTTACATGCCATAAAATATACCTGTTTTAAGTGAAACTCAGTGATTTTTAGATTTAGCAAATTGTACCACCATCACCACAATCTAGTTTTTTTTTTTTTTAAGATTTTATTTATTTATTTGTCAGAGCACAAGCAGGGGACTCGGCAGGTATAGGGAGAAGCAGGCTCACTGCTGAGCAAGGAACTGGGTGGGTATGGGACTCATCCCAGGACCCTGGGATCATGACCTGAGCCGAAGGCAGACGCTTAATCGACTAAGCCACCCAGGCGTCCCTACAATCTAGTTTTGGAATATTTTCATTATCCCTGTAAGATCTCTCCTTCCAGTTTATTTTTTTACTTTTATTTTTTTTAAGATTTTATTTGAGATAGAGTGAGAGTGAGAGCACAAGCCGGGGGACAGAGGGAGAGGGAGAAGCAGGCTCCCCACTGAACGGGGAGCCCAAAGCGGGGCTTGATCCCAGGACCCTGGGATCATGACCTGAGCCGAAGGGCAGACACTTCACTGACTGAGCCACCCACGCACACTAATCCCTCCTTCCAGTTTAATCTCATATCCCAGGCCTAGGTGATTGCTAATCTACTTTCCTTCAGAATTTTCTTGAGAATCTCATGTCTGATATTTAGTATTACTTTAGGTTCGTTTGTTACTTTGGGAGAATAGAAGGCATTAGGGGGATTTCAGCTAGATGGAAATTTGTATGGGGCAAGTCCATAGATATCCCAGGTTGAATTTGCTTGTGTGATTTCTGCTGTCAAAACATCCTTTCCTGGGGTGCCTGGGTGGCTCAGTCGTTAAGCATCTGCCTTCGGCTTAGGTTATGATCCCAGGGTCCTGGGATCAAGCCCTGAGTTGGGCTCCCTGTTCAGTGGGGAGCCTGCTTCTCCCTCTCCCGCTCCCCCTGCTTGTGTTCCTGCTCTCATGCACTCTCTCTCCCTCCCTCTCTCTAACAAATAAGTAAAATCTTTGGGAAAAAAAAGAAACATCCTTTCTTTCTTACCCCTTGGTCTAGCTCAGCTGGCTGAAAGTAACACTTTTTCCTCAGTTGCACTTTTTAGATTTGTACTTGTGTATTTTTGAAGGCAAAGTGACTTAGAAGAGTAGTAAAATAAGTACTTATTTTCATAGTTTAGTTTTGTTGATTTTTTTTATAACTTTATTGAATTCAACCACTTAAAGTATCCAGTTCAGTGGTTGTTTTTGTTGTTGTTGTTTTAAGATTTTATTGGGGCGCCTAGGTGGCTCAGTCACTTAAGCGTCTGCCTTCGGCTCTGGTCATGATCCCAGCATCCTGGGATCAAACCCTGGGTCCAGACCTGGGTCCTTGCTCAGCAGGGAGCCTGCTTCTCCCTCTCCCTCTGCCTGCCACTCCCTGCTTATACACTCTCTCTCTCTCAAATAAATAAATGAAATCTTTTTTATTTTAAGAGGCTGGGCGCATGAGCTGGGGTAGGGTGAGAGGGAGAAGCAGAGTCTCTGCTGAGCAGGGAGCCTGATGTGGTTCTCCATCCTAGGACCCTGCGTTCATGACCTTGAGCCAAAGGCAGACGTTTAACTGACTGAGCCACCCAGGTGCCCCCTCCAGTTCAGTGTTTTTTAGTATATTCAGTTATGCAACCATCACCACAAACTTTAGAACATTTTCATCACCCCGAAAAGAAACTCCATACCTGTTACCATTCCCCTTTTCTGCCTTCTGCACACCCTCAGTCCTTGGGTCCTGGCTTCTTTCACACAGTGTATTTTTAAGGTTCACACATACTTCATTCTTTTTACTACAAAATAATACTTCATCATGTGTATGGATATGCCACATTTTGCTTATCCATTCATCATTTGGTGCACTTGGTGGGTTGTTTCCACTTTTGGGCTATTACGAATAATGCTGCTGTAAATATTCAGGTAAAAGTAGTCTTGTTGATTTTTTTTTTAATTGAGGGATAATTTACATATGATACCAAGCTCAAATATATGTACAGCTCAGTCCATTTTTACCTAGGTACCATTATCCAGATCAAAAAAAATTGTTTTAATATTTTTATTTATTTGAGAGAGAGAGATTGAGAGATAAAGTGGGAGGAGGGGCAGAGGGAGAAGCAGACCCCCCCACCGAGCAGGGACACCCCCTTCCCCTGCGACATGGGACTCGATCCCAGCATCCCGGGACCGTGACTCGAGCCAAAGGCAGATGCTTAACTACTGAGCCACCCAGGCACCCCAGATCAAAATTTATATAACATCTCTATTGGCTTAGAACTTTCCTTTGAGACTCTTCCCAATTAATACCTTTCCTCCTTCAGGTTACCATTATTCTGACTTCTGTTAACTATAGATTAGATTTGCCTGTCTTTGAACTTCATATAAATAGGATCACATGGCATGTACCAAGTAGTCTAGCTTCTTAACATGTTTTTTGAGATCCATATTATTGCTTGATTCCGTAGTTGGGCTTTATTTTTTTAAGTAATTGTATAGTATTTCATTGTATGAATTGTACCACAGTTTGCTTATACATTCACTTGTCAGTGGACAGGTATTATTGTGGATACAAGCACTTTTCTTGGATATATAAAGGTGAAATTGCTAGGTTGTGAGGTAGGTGCATGTTTGAAAATGCGAGTTTTCCAATATGGTTGTACCATTTTATGCATCTACCAGCACTGTTTATGAATTCCATATTTTTCACATCCTCACTAGCACTTTGATGTATTGCATACATTGTTTTCAGGTAGGGCTGTCGGCTTGTACTGATTCTTTTGTAATTTGCCTGCATATATTTGCTGATTTTTGTTTTGGAGTGATTTTCACTCTTCCTCAGATGTTGCAGTTATTTTCCTTTTTTTTTTTTTAACATTGTTTATACTGATGTGGGGTGGAGTATATAAAATTTTTATTTTTTTATCTATTTGAGCAAAAACTATTTTATGGCTTTCAGTCTTTGGTGTCATGCTTAGGTTTTTTTCCACCAAGATGGTAATATTTACAGTGGTTTCCTTCAAGCACTCTTGGGATTTTATTTTATTCATTTGTCTTTTTAAAGATTTTATTTTTTTTTTGAGAGAGGGAGAGAGCATGGGAGGGGGAGGGAGAAGCAGACTCCTACTGAGCAGGGAGCCTGACACAGGGCTCGACCCAAAGAGCCCGAGATCCTGACTTGGGCCGAAGGCAGACACTTAACTGACTGAGCCACCCAGGTGTCCCTGGGGTTTTATTTTTTATATTTAAACCTTAAGTTAGAAATTGATAAAGGTCTTTTGTTAATGTAACATTTGTGGAGTACACGTTAGGCTTGTAGGAAGATATAGTTAGTGGCACATGCTCATTGTTTTTTAAAGATTTTATTTATTTATTTGACAGAGAGAGACACAGCAAGAGAGGGAACACAAGCAGGGGGAGTGGGAGAGGGAGAAGCAGGCTTCCCGTGGAGCAGGGAGCCTGATGTGGGGCTCGATCCCAGGACCCTGAGATCATGACCTGAGCCGAAGGCAGACACTTAACGACTGAGCCACCCAGGCGCCTGCACATGCTCATTTTTAACTCACATGTGGCTCTATATGTGGCTAGCCAACAAAAACAGTGGTTGTTTTTCTTATTTTAATATGACCCCTAAACATAATCCAACAACTTCATTTGGGGTTCCAATCATAGAAAGCAGTCCTTTTCAATTCAGAAGGAAAAACTTCGGTATTGGGACCTTCAGAGAACCCTGTATATACAAAACCACAAATGTTGTATTTTATAGGTGATTTAAAGACCTAAAGAACCATTTGGCAATATTGTTTATGCCCTACAGACTTTAGAACATACTCTGAGAAAGATGAGATTCTACTGTGTATGGAGATAAAAACAACATAACATTTGTTATGTCTTGACATTTACTATAATTTTTTACATATTTCACTTTTTTTTTTAATTTTATTTATTTGAGAGAGAATGAGTGAGAGCTAGAGAGCACAAGCCAGGGGGAGGGGCAGAAGGAGAGGGAGAAGCAAACTCCCCGCTGAGCAGGGAGCCCAACATTGGGCTCCATCCCAGGACCTCCTGATCATGACCCGAGCTGAAAGCAGACGCTCAACCGACTGAGCCACCCAGGCGCTTCTTTCTTCTACTCCTTATAGCCATCCTGTGAAGCAGATTTTGTTACTCTAATTTTGTAATTAAGTCTTAGATTTACTGAAGCAACTTGCTCAAGAGTTAAAAATGTCGGAAGTAGCATCACTTGTATTTATAATCAGACTGATTCTAGCTGTCCATTCAGGGATTCATAATTTGATGCAGGAGATTAGATGTATACTATAATATAAATGGCCTAAAAAGTGCCATAAGTAGTAGTGTGGATAGTACTGTCCTTTGTGGGCTCATCTGTCTATCCCTTTAATAAAAATACTCTTTTATACTACACTGCCCCTAGGTGATCACTGCTTGCTTCCAAGGTATTTTTTTGTTGATTCATTTCAGTTCTTCATTTAATAAATTTGTTGAACATCTTAAATGCCAAGCGTCATGAGGAACTGGGTATATAAATAGTATAGTTCCTATCAATGAAGCTTAAAATCTAATTAACAGAAGAGAAAGACATAAACCAGTCTATAAATATAATAATTACAAATATATAATAAATGTAATGGGGGAAAAAAAACCCTGGAGATTATGAGAGTAATAGGGAGCCCTTCTTTAGCTTGAATGAAGGAAAGCCTTCTCTACATGTTTAAATGGAGACTCAAAGAATGTGAACTGTGAATCAGTTAACTATGGTGGAGCACTGGAGAGAAGAGTGTTAGAGGTAGAAAGTCACAGCATGGACTGTGGAGTAATTATGTTTGTTGTCAAAAGAACCTAAAGGCGGCTGGTAAGGTAGGACAGTAGGAGGTGAGAAAGTTTCTTTGAATGAGACTGACAATGGAATATTATGCAGCTATCAAAGAAAAAAAAGAAATCTTGCCATTTGCAATGATGTGGTTGGAACTAGAGGGTATTATGCTAAGCGAAATATATCAATCAGAGAAAGACATGTATCATATGATCTCACTTATATGAGGAATTCTTAATCTCAGGAAACTAACTGAGGTGCTGGAGTCGTGGGGGGGTGGGAGGGATGGGGTGGCTGGGTGATAGACATTGGGGAGGGTATGTGCTATGGTGAGCGCTGTGAATTGTGCAAGACTGTTGAATCACAAACCTGTACCTCTGAAACAAATAATACATTATATGTTAAAAAAAGAAGATAGTAGGAAGGGAAAAATGAAGGGGGGGAAAATCGGAGGGGGAGATGAACCATAAGAGACTATGGACTCTGAGAAACAAACTGAGGGTTCTAGAGGGGAGGGGGTGGGGGATGGTTAGCCTGGTGATGGGTATTAAAGAGGGCACGTATCGAATAGAGCACTGGGTGTTATACACAAACAATGAGTCATGGAACACTACATCAAAAACTATTGATGTAATGTATGATGATTAACATAATAAAGTAAAATTTAAAAAAAAAGAGACTGATGAAATGGTAGGGGCAAGATAATACAGACCCTTATATAGCCTTTGGGAAGTAGAGTAGAAATCTATTGGGATGCCTGGGTGGCTCAGTCAGTTACCCATCTGCCTTCAGCTCAGGTCGTGATCCCAGGGTCCTGGACTCAGTGGGGAGCCTGCTTCTCTCTCTGCCTGTTGCCCCCCCCCCCCCCGCCGCTTTGTCACTCCCCCTGCTTTGTGTTCTCTCTCTCTCTGTGACAAATAAAATCTTAAAAAAGCTGTTAAAAGTTTTTTTTTAAAGGTATTGGTTTACAGTTTTATTTATTTATTTATTTACGATTTTATTTATTTATTTATTTATTTATTTGACAGCGAGGGAGGGAACACAAGCAGGGGGAGTGGGAGAGGGAGAAGCAGGCCTCCCGCCGAGCAGGGAGCCCGATGCGCGGCTCGATCCCAGGACCCTGGGATCATGACCTGAGCCAAAGGCAGATGCTTAACAACTGAGCCACCCAGGCGCCCCTGGTTTACAATTTTAAAAACCTTTGGCTGCTAAATGGAGAATGGTGGGGCGTTTCTTACATTAAGATAAAGATGATAGTCATTTGGACAGGTTGATGTTAGTGGGAATCGAGAAAGTGGGTATATTAATTATGTAAGTATTTTAGATGTAGAATTGACAGGTCCTGACACGATGAATTGGGATTAAAAAGGGAAGTATTAAAGATGTCATTCAGGTATTAGACATAAGTAACTGAGGATAGTGATGAAAAAGGTGGGGAGAATTGGTACAAGAAAGTAGAAACATAGCTTTTAGGGGAGAAGATGCTTTGAACATGATAAATTTAAGAAGCCTGTGAAGGTAGGGATGTTAAAAATAGGTCTCTGGAAATAATGTATCTGATGAATAGTATTTAAAGACCATGGTTAGATGAAATCAGCTGGGGAGTGTAAAAGATGGCCTATGACTGAGCAGTTATAGTTTAAATAGTTTAAGAAACAAACAGAGGAATCTGAGAAAGAAAAGTGGTCTGTGAATTGCATAGTTGGAAGGATGTTTCAAGAAAGTTATAGTGATTAATGGTGTTTAGAGTACCAGAAAGGGCAAATACCTGTCTTTCATCCACTTAACTACTCCCATTCAGGTCTTTTTTTTTTTTTTTTTTTTAAGATTTTATTTATTTATTTGACAGGGAGAGACAGTGAGAGAAGGAACACAAGCAGGGGGAGTGGGAGAGGGAGAAGCAGGCTTCCCGCAGAGCAGGACCCTGGGTTTCATGATCTGAGCCAAGGGCAGACGCTTAACTGACTGAGCCACCCAGGCGCTCCTCCCGTTCAGGTCTTAAATAAGCGTTACTTCTAGGTTGGAAGATTTCTCCTTTTGATTCTCCCATAGTGTTTCTATGTTTTCTGCTGTACTTTATTGTAATTACTTGTTTGATTATCTTCGCTATCCTTCACGTTAAACTCTTAAGTTTCCATGAGGTCATGGAACCTTAATGTTTTGTTTCAAACTTGTATTCTCAACTCCTGGCATGGTGTCATGTACTAGGAACATTTAAATAAACAATTATTGAAGTGACAATTCCAGGTTCTGACATAGAAACAATTTTTTATATCCAAAGGGAAATTTTTCTGTTTCTAAGAATATATGGAATATTTGTGGGGGGGGAATAAAGACGAAACTAAAATAAAAATTACTATTGTTCATGTGAACATGTGCAGAAAAAATACTAAAACTTGAAAGGAAGAGATGACATAGGTGGTAGTTATATTGGGGGAGAGGGAATGCAACTGTGAAAACATTAAAGAAGGAATATAACTTGAATGTTTAGTTCTTTTTTTAAAACCAGAAGCAAATATGACAAACTAGGATTCATTAAGGAATCATTACCTTTTTTATACTATTAATGAAAGTGTCCAGGGTCTGTAGTATAAACTGGAAAAAAAGAAAATGTGTGAAGAATAGCTCCTTTATAATGCCATCGCCTGAGAGAGATCTGTATTAACATTTTGGGTATATTTCCTTATTTTCCGTATATGCTGCCTTGGAATTTCATATAAATGTATTTATTAAATTAACATCATATGGTTTATATCCTACATTTGTATGTTCAAAACTTGATTATTAATTTTCTATCTAAATGTAACATGCATACAGAATAGTCATTGTAAGGGTACAGTTGATTAATTTTCACAAACTGAACACACTTTCTTAAAATAGCCATATTCAGAAATAAAACATTTATTAGCACCTTGGAAGACAGTCCCCAGGCTATTAATTTTTACTGATTCAGTTTGTCTAGTCACTCAGAACATCTGTGTGGAGAAATTATTACTGAATTGGGGAAATAGGTATTAAAGAGGATATTGTTCTTGAGCTGTTGGTGTAGGTTAAGAAAGCCAGTTAGGATAAATGGGAAGTGGAGCAGTATGAAGGTAAATGCAAACATCCAGAATATTTTAGGAGTTAGGTTATTATATATTTTTTTTAGTTCATTTTTTGTGAGTTATGGGCAATAAGGCTGGGACCAACTTGCGGGTGGGTAGCCTTTTGTGCCAGTCCAATACTGGATTAGAGTACTGAGAATATTTGCAGAAATTTAAAACCTATTTTCTTTGTTTGTAGGCACACAAGTCTCTGAATTTTGTTTCAACACTGCTTCAGATTACTATGTCGGAACAACTGGATTTACCTGTGAGACAGGCAGGCAAGTTACTGAATTATTTTCTTGGGTTTATGTAAATCAGTTATTTAAAAGGTTCATAGTTGAATAGCAGAGGTATGTTGGGGGTGGCCCTTCAGTGATTTTCTTCCCTGAAAATCCGTTTGCCCTCATGTGTTTACCACAAACAGCTAGTGCCTTGGTATTGGTGGCAGAGTTAAAGGAATGTGGTATTTCGTTGAGTTAAAAGAGAAGCTGAAAAAAGAAATTGATAGGGTTTGTTAAAAGATTCTGTGTATTCCGTTTCCCTGCCCAGTGGATGGTCCTAAGATACAAACACCTTTGTTTATGCAGTTGCTTCTTACAGCTTGTGCGTTTACTGTTTTTAGCCATTAAAAAGTACTACAGTAGCCCCCCCATCCATGATTGATACATTTTAAGACCCCAGACCCTCATTGGATGCCTGAAACTGTGCATAGTACCAGTGCTATATATATTACATTTTTTCCTATACATACACGCTTATGATAAAATGTAATTTGTAAATTAGGCAAGTAAGAGTTTAGCCACAATAATTAATAATAAATTAGAACAATGATAACAATATACTGTAATAAGAGGTATGTAAATGTGGTCTCTCTCTTAAAATATCTTATTTTACTGTACTCACCCTTGTGATGATGATGTGTAAAGATCAAATGCCTGTGTAATGAGATGAGGTGAGGTAAATGATGTAGGCATTTTGACATGGTGCTAGGCTACTATTGACCTTCTGATAATATGTCAGGAAAAAATGATCTGCTTCCTGACAGTGGATCACCACGGGTAACTGCAATCACAGAAAGTGAAACTGTGCATAAGGGGGGGACTGCTGTATTTCTTAGTTCCAGTTTCAACAAGATACTGAGCAATTCTCAGTACCAAATGGTCTGTGAAAATGTGGTGGGTTACTTCTGATACTATCTGTTGTTCTGCAAAATAATGGAATTCACATCTTTAGTGTCCTGTTAATTTATTTGCAGGTGTATTAATTTTGTTATAGGAAATATAAAGTAATAATTTCACCATTCTAGAAAAACCAGTTATGTTCTGGTATTATTTCTTGCTGTTCTTTTTCCCTACATCAATTTTGTTAAAACTTTTTTTGCTTCATTTAATGTATAGTAAGCTCATCCCTTTCTTTACATAGTGTTAGTCTTAAAATTTATTTCAGTGACTAAATAATTTACCATAATGTGCCATATGAAGTGAACCATTTCTCAATTGTTAGCATTTAATCTTAGATTTGTTTCATTAACAGTTGTACACAGTACCTAAAATATTGCCTGACATACCAAACGTACTCAGTAAATAAATGAATGCGTGTAAGTTTATTATTTTTTAAAATATTGGTATATAAGTAGCACAATAGTGGAACATTTTTGGGGCCTATAAAATATAGTAATTTCACTGGACCCTGATCAGCAGTAAATCTTTTTTTTATTTCTAATTAAATAGGAAAAAGTTGCTTTTATTATTTAACTGTCATTTCTCTTTTACTAATGAAGTTGGCATTTTCCCCTTTGGTTATTTTGTAGATAAGAATCTTTGCCTCAGAGAGACAAATACCCCATATGATTTCATATGTGGAATTTAAAAAACAAGACATGAACATTGAGGAAGGGAAGGAAAAATAAGATGAAAATTGAGAGGGAGGCAAACCATAAGAGACACTGAACTCTAGGAACAAACTCAGGGTTGCTGGAGGGAGGAGCGTGGGGGGAAGGGTTAATTGGGTGATGGGCATTAAGGAGAGCACTTGATGTAAGTAATGAGCATTGGGTGTTACAACTGATGAGCCACTAGATTCTACTTCTGAAACTAATAAAAGGATCTTTGCCTTTAAATCTCAAATTTTTACTAAGGTGTTGAAAGTGGCATTTAGGAGGAACCTTAACATTTTGAGACTTGATTATGTGCATTAGCAAAATTAAATTGTACTAGAAAGTTTTATAGTTAGTATGTGCAAAACCATAAGCAGCTAAACTGGAATTAGTCAAAAATTTTAAAATCTAATCATTACTTTAATAATTACACTCTTTTAATAATTGAATGATACTGTTTAGTGTAGGGCATATGGTGATTTCGTCTGCTAGACTAGAGAGATGCATTCGGTCTTTGTAGCAGAGTCCAAGTATCCTGGATGGAATAGGCTATGAATCACAATATACTTACAGTGCAGTTCTCACTTAGTGTTTTGTAGACCAAACAACTTAAAATACCGAATCATAATGATACAAATAAATATATATGCCCATTCTTTTATGCATTACGATAGAAAGAAATACTCAGAGGCTCTATGCCGAAGATAGGGCTGTATCAATTCTTAATTTTAATGTGTTCTGTTTTGGAGCTAAAGAATCAAAATTCTGGAAATGGTACTAATCTAAAATATGTTACATATACTGAGTCAGTGTTCTTCACTGTAGAGGTAGTTTGTCTTAAAACTTTTGTTCAAGGGTATTTTAATGTGTAGTCAATCTTTTTTGAAATACTATAAGGTGGAGTATTATTTTAATTCCCAAGATAGAGCAAAGTAGAATATAAAAATCATAGATATATCAGTTATCCTTATTCAAATAGGTGTAATACTCCAGGTAAGAGTAATTACTAGTCAGAGAAGGGCTGGTGTTTTGTAGAATTTAGTAATTGATTAATTTTGAATAATTTCCATTTCCTATACATCATACACATTTTTGATTGAGGGTTCTCTTTCTCATTGGGAGGTAGAGGACTGGATAAAAAGCATTGTTAGCAATCTAGTTCATACTGTGTTAAATAGCAGTGTTTAAGATAGCAGTGTGGTAGCTAACAGAAAATAGTATTCTGTAATTTTTGAATACAGTACATTCTCCCATAAAATAACATGAATTTGAAGTGGTGTGATTATGGTATATTAATGAAATACTTAAATTTGTAGACTAAAAATTTTTATGCTGTAATTTTTCTATGATAAAAATAACAGCCTTTGTGTGTCTTAGTCATTTGGGGCTCCTATAACAGAATATCATAGGCTGAATGATAGAAATATATTCCTCACAGTTCTGGAGGCTGAAAAGTCCAAAATCAAGGAGCAGCAGATTTGGTGTCTGATGAGGACCCGCGTTCTGGTTCTTAGAACCCAACATGTTCGGAGGGGAGGAACCTCTCCAGGGTCTCTCCTATAAAGGCATTAATTGCCTACGAAAGACCTCACCCCTAATACCACAACCGGGGGGTTTGGATTTCAATATGAATTTGAGGGGGCTACAAATATTCAGTCTGTAGTAGTGTTATTAATTGTGAGAGCAGTATGGTACGTGTATGTGGTTTTGTCTTTAGAGGCTTCATTTGGAAAATTGATAATGGTAAAATTAATCCAGATAGCTTTCCAACAGAAAGCAGGATAAAAAGTATAAATGTGATGTAAAAAGTCTTAATAGTTTTGTTGTATAGTGTGTTTATTTGTAGAGTTTCTTAGGCTATCTGTTTAATAATAACTTCAGGGGTGATTATTGTAGCTAAGAATTAGACTGTGTTTTGATTATCAACTTTGAAAATAAAAGAATGTGCAGTATTTTAAATGGAGGTGTGGACACTTATAAGGGGGATTCACAGTACTTTCACAGTAAATACTCTTTTGTCAAATTGATCTACATTTTAGGTGTTATCTATTTGAAAAATATGATAACACAGTATTGGCCTGATCGAGAAACAGCACCAGGGGATATATCCCCTTATACTATTCCAGAAGAAGATCGACATTGTATTCGAGAAAATATTGTAGAAGCTATTATCCACTCTCCTGAGCTCATCAGGTATATGTATATTTTAAAACTTACCTATTGTTTCAGGTACATAATTTGTGGAGTTTGGGAGGGCACAGCACAGTGGGTCTTTTCAGAACATAAAAACCTGTCATTTTTTATTTTCTTAATGTAGTTTTTATATTTATAAAAACTAAAAACTTCTAAACTTCACGTAAAATTAATGAAACGTGATCAGATGAGAGGGGGTAAAGAAAACTATAGAATGCTGTCATATACTTTATATTATATGGTCTTGATATTTAAAAGTTCTTATATGGTTTTATAGAATTTTTTTTTAAAGATTGTATTTATTTTAGATAGAGAGGCAGAGGGGGAGAGAGGGACAAGCAGACTCTGCACTGAACGTGAGCCTGATGTAGGGCTTGATCTCACAACCCGGAGATTACAACCTGACCCAAAATCAATCAAGAGTCAGATGTGTAACTGACTGAGCCACCCAGGCGCCCCTGATTTTGCAGAATTTTTAATGAAAATAGCTGGGTTTTAAATGAAACTCATCAGTTGATGGTAGGGATGAAAAATAAGGAAAAATAAAATCACCTACATTTGTAACATTTGTTGGGTTTCTTTTAAATCAGTAGGAACGGGTAGTTTTTTCTCAGTTACATTTATTTTTGTCTAAGCAGCCATTTTCTTTGTATGAGCAGAATTTTATCTAGGTAGCATTTCTTCTTCCTTATTGTTTATTTTTGACTTTCAGGGTACAGCTTACTACATGCATTCACCATATCATCAAACATGATTATCCAAGCCGCTGGACTGCCATTGTGGACAAAATTGGCTTTTATCTTCAGTCTGATAACAGTGCTTGTTGGCTAGGAATTCTTCTTTGCCTTTATCAGCTTGTGAAAAATTATGAGTAAGTGTCTCTCAATTCCTACAGAGATTTGAGAAGTAGGAAAAGTTTGGAAATTATAAGGTATTTTGTTTGAACATCTAAAATTACATTTGGTATATAAAAATTAGTGATTATATGTTGATTTTAATTTAGTATTTTCTTTTTAAAATTAGCATTCTTACTTTATTTCTTCAGTCACTTTTGTTGATTCAACTGAGAAACTCGTTGTGCCCTTTTTTCGTATTACCTGTTTCCCTATTCAAAAACTGGGTTATCTCTAATTCTTCAATATGGGCTTCTCAATTTGTGTTGATAAAAGGCCTAAACATAAGCTTTTTTAAAATGTGAAGGGTATCAGAGTACTTTGAGCATTAGAGCTCTTTATTTAACTTCTGGCTTTCTGTGAATTTTTTGTCTTTTTTTTTTTTAGTAAGATTTTATTTATTTATTTGAGAGAGAGAGAGAGAGAGAGAAATAGCATGAGAGGGGAGAGGGTCAGAGGGAGAAGCACTGAGCCGGATCCCAGGACTCCGGGATCGTGACCTGAGCCAAAGGCAGTCGCTTAACCAACTGAGCCACCCAGTGCCCCTGAATTTTTTATCTTAATTTGGGGTCTTGATAAGTTTCGAGAACCTACCTGTAATTCTTTAAGAAGGATATGTCGGAATTTCATATCATTTTTAATCATTGTGTTTTGAGGGATTCACAGTCACCTGTTTCAGTGTTTGCATATTTGAGCAAATTATAGTTCATGTATGTAATCAGTATCATTAAGAAAGATTTTAGGCCAAGGGATCATTTTAGATCTGGGTTTAGGGATGAGAAAAAAGATCTAACCTTGGAAGTTGAGGTATAGCATTTCAGGAGTGGTAAGCCATACGTTGAAGGGATTATCTCAAGTGTGTAGTGAAAGTAATGAAATTTGTAGGCACTTGAAAGTTTGGTAACAGAAAATTTTGAGGAAGGCATGAGGAACACTTACACCATGATGGTGGCTTTATTTCCAGTCCTGACAGCTGCACGGATGCCATTGTGAGCCCTCTAATTCTGGGGCCTGTAGTTAGCCTCCGATACCGTTTTTGGGTCCCAACTCAAAGTAGCTGATGAACTGCTGCTTTTCTTCTGAGCAGGAGAGAAATATACCATTTACAGCATTGGTACTGGTGTTTTCTTGTGTTCCCACCAGCTACCCATCTTCCTGCTAAGGAATGTTCCAGCTGTTGCTCCAACTTCTATCAGAGTGCCAGTTGTTGTAGTTCTGGTAAGTGAGTGACTAAAATGAGAGAGAATAACAATAATAAGCTGTTATTGTCATTGAGGAGGTTAAGTCTCTCCTGTCCTATAATCTTAGCAGGAGAGAGTGTGACAGAGATTTTTTAAATGGGAGACATAGGAGGCTGCTACAGTATTGGAATTCCAGTTCATTTTCAGCCAGTGTTCGATTGTGGAGCACAAGGTGTTCACAAGGGATCTGTGTGGACTGAAGCAGTTCTAAGAATATTCATGGAGAAATTGGAAGTTGTGGTGGTCTTCAGGAGCATAGATCCTCAGGAAATGCTTGTCAGTTGAAGGAGCACAGAAGGAGCATTTGAAGAGGAAGGCATGTCACACCATACGGAGTAGTATGAACAAAGAAAGGTACAGAGGTGGAAATGAGATACTGTCTTTAGTGGGTAGTGAGGAGACCACTAAATGGTATGGATAATTTCTGTTTAGAGGTGGGGGATAAATTTGGACTGGTAAATTGGGACCATGTTAAAGAGGGTTTTGAATGCCATGATGGAGAATTTGGATGTAACCTTTTAGATGTTAATATACCATTGAAAAAAATTTTGTTTTTTTAACAGTAAAGTGATGGGCTAGGATTTCCTATGAGCATGGCTCACCAGATTGGCACATTTAGCCTTGTGGTAGTCCGCTTTTATTAGTGTCACATTTTCATGCTTTCAGGAACTTTCAGGTCTTAATGGTTAATAATTTGTTTCCTACCATAATTACTTTCATATACCAATTAGCATAGATTAGCAGCTGGTACCACCTTATTTCTAGTCCTCTCCTGAATGTAGAGAGGGAAGGAGGAAAGAAGAATATATGATATGGAGTGGGTACTCAAACCCTCTTAATGTGGGTGTTCATCTGGGTTGGGTAACTACCTTTATTCTTTTTTTTTTCCTACCTTTATTATTAAAAGGAAATATCGTCTATAATCACTGTAGTTTATATTATCAGATTGGAGACTGCAAATGGCTTCCTTTCATAAATTGTTAATTGTTTTTACTGACTGAAAGAACTGTACAGATGTTTTAAAATGTATGCTAGGTATAATTTCTCAGCACATTAAAACAGTGTTTAAAATAATCTGTCAGCTAATTGTTTAATAGTCTCAGTCATTATTAGAACATCTGTCTTGGTGTTTTCTATTCTTGGTAATTCGGTTCTAATTTCATCTGATAGGGAAAAAGAATCTAGCCTTTTTACCTTTACTTTTTTTTTTTTTTTAGATTTTATTTATTTATTTCCGAGAGAGAGAGTGTGTGTGTGTGAGCGGGGGGAGGGGTAGAGGAAGAGAGAGAGAATCTCAAGCGGACTCCTGCTGAGTGCAGAGCCCGACTTGGGGCTTGATCTCAGAAGTCAGATCATGACCCAAGCTGAAATCAAGAGTCAGACGCTTAACCGACTGAGCCATCCAGGCACCCCTTACCTTTACCTTTTAAAAATGTGCTCAGATACTCAGTTCTTAAATATATTTTCTTCCTTCAAGGAGGCTGCCAGTAGATAAAATGAATCTGGTAGGAAAAACCAATTAAAAAGCAGTTTAATCTAACAAGATAAATTGTGTTTTTTAGAGTAATGACTTAACCACTAGTCTGTATTTTGTAAAGCTATTCTGCCTTTGACTGCTTAATGATGGAAGGTGGGATGTCATTCCTATAGTTCTTTTTCTTTTTTTAAAGATTTTATTTATTTATTTGGGAGAGAGTATGATGATGGGGATGGGGGAGAGAGTGAGAAGCAGACTCCCTGCTGAGCAGGAAGTGGGGTCCCAGGCTCCATCCCAGGACCTGGAGATCCTGACCTGAGCCAAAGGCACACGCTTAACCACCTGAGCCACCGAGGCGTCCCCCTATAGTTCTAATCTGCTAATTCAGTGTTTAAAGTTTTTTTTCATTGAAGCATAGATGACCTAGTGTTTTTTAAATTGAAGTACAGTTTAATTAAAGTAAATCAACAGGCCTCTTTAAATAATATTGTTAAAATGCTAAGAAATCTGTATGTGGAATTCTCATTTAGGTCAGCAATTCTTTACCCACATCCTTGGAGCAAATGTGATTCAGAGTTCAAGATTTTTTGGATTTTAGAAAGATAACAAGGTTCACATAATACATGTTAAACACCTGTTGAAATTGAACCAGCACCCAGTAGTCAGATACGTATTATCATATTTGCTATAAAATATGTGAATATCCACTCCAGATGGGATAAGTGAAGACCATAAGTAGCCTGTTGAAGTCAGGTTTTGTTGCCAAATAGGTTACAAAAGAACTTCCTGTTTATAAATTGCTTATTTTCTGCTTTCTTGATGCCACTTCTGCCTTAATGCTTTCGGTATATAAATAAGGGTGGTAATATATAATCAATTTTATATCAATCAGCTGCTAATATTTAAAAGCCAAGTCATTGTAGCTCCTAAGTTGTATAAGTAATTCACAGTTAGAGACTGTTGTGAAGTGGTTAAGAGGGCAGACCTTGGATCTTGACTGATAAGTTCATACCTAGATGAGTATGCTGGGAAAGATTCTTCTCTGTGCCTCAGTTTCCTCAAACTATTGAAGTGAGGATACTAATGGAGCCTTAGGGATTATTGACTTCATAATGAATGCTCAGAAAATTTTAGATATTTTATTATTGGGGTTTTTCTTAAGTTGCTTTTGTTTGTGATTTGGTTCCATTATTGGTTTTTCTTTTTCTTTCTAGGAATCTAAAGTTGCTTGGGAAGTATTTGCTTATATTTGTGTGAACAAACAAGCAGTTTAATTTTGTATCTCATACGTATAATTAATTATGAAGTAAATTCTTACAGAATTAGTTTGTATTCCTACCCAAAGGTACAAGAAACCAGAGGAACGGAGTCCACTGGTAGCAGCAATGCAGCATTTCCTGCCAGTTCTAAAGGACCGTTTTATCCAGCTTCTTTCTGATCAGTCTGATCAATCTGTCCTCATCCAGAAACAGATTTTCAAGATCTTCTATGCTCTTGTTCAGGTAATTTTATAAAGCAGTTTTTATATATAAAAGTCTATCATTTGCTACATTAAAAGATAAAGAATTTCTGTGTTTTGATAATAATTTCATTTAAAAATCTGGATTAAATGGATGATTTGCTAGTCAAATATTAATTGCCAAAATTGTATGTGCATTAAAAGTCTAACCAAGCACACTTCCCTAAATACACAAACAATTCCAATAAATCTTAAATTATAACTGGTCAATCTTAAGTTCTCTTAACCCATCTGACACTATTCACAAAATTAGTAAAAATTTTTTATGCCTTTCACCTTAAGAATTCACGAGTCTGAAAATCGGTTAACTGAAATTACAGTTTATATCTAGCATGAAGAGCGTGAACCCGATGTGCCAAATACACGTAGATTGTACCAGTAATTAACAAAACCTATTCCTAAGTTTAAGAGAAAAATACTAATACTGTGGCTTGACTGGCACACAATGGGCTTCATCCTTTTTACATATGCTAAATCTTCCTGGGATAAAAGATACCCACTAAGGAAATGATTGTATTTTCTTAGTGGGACGTAATTACTTATATGAAACCATTTTTGATCAGGATTAAAATTCTAGTTATTTTTGTGCCATGTAGCCGTAGAAGGATTCATCTTGTCTACTAGAATCTTTGGTTCATTTCGTACCCTTAACTTTAAAATCTCATTTAAATAGACCTGTAACTTCCAATAAGATTGCAACTGACTCACCATATTGTTTGGTTGGATTTTGCGTGTCTTTGCTAGATTAGTAAAGACAATCTATTATCTCCCAGTCTTAACCAAAGGGCACTTTAATGCCATTCCATTGTCGTCTTCTTAAAGAATTTTTAAAAGTGATTTGGGTATACAATATCTATACTGTTTTTGTTTTCTAATTGGTAAGATTGTAACTTAGATTAAGATTAAGTTATTTTTGTAAATTGTTCTAGGGCATAGGGCAAAATATTTAATTTCCCAACTAATTTTTTGACGCTAACATACCCTGATTTCAAATATAACCCTGTCTCACTTGTGAAAATAGATATCCTAAAATCCTGAATAGGATATTGATTTTATGAGCCTATTGAGAGGATTTATCCAAGGAATGCAAGAGTTGGATCAATGGTAAGAGATCAGTTTCTGTGATTAACTCTTATATGAAAAAAAGGACCTGTAACCATCTCTAAGGATGCCAGATAAAGTATTTGATAAAATTTAATAACCATTCCCACTTTAAAAAACAAAAAACAAAGAGTCTTGCAATAGAAATTTTCTTCACTTGATAAAAGATGTCCACTAGAAATGCACAGTATCACTCTTACAGTAAAAATAAGATATATTCCCAGTAATTTGGGAATAAGACAAGGATGTTCACTGTCAGTGCCACAATTCTCCATTGTAGGTAACTGACCAAATCAACCAGATAAGAAATTTGCTTGTGTGCTAAAAACCGGAAATCTGGGTTGAATGAAATACTTTTTGTAGGTTTTGTGAAGAGTTAAAGGAAGTGGGATTTTCTTTTGTAAGGATTTTAAAGTATTGATTCTTGATTTTCGTTTAGTATACACTACCACTGGAGCTGATAAACCAACAGAACCTGACAGAATGGATAGAAATTTTAAAGACTGTTGTGAACAGAGATGTACCTAATGTAAGTCTCTGTGTGTTCTTGTATTACTAAAATATCTAATTATCTTTTGAGAATTTTAACTGATATTTCTGTAACATTTTTATGAGTTTATATAATTCATGATGCAAATTATTCTAGATAAAGAGACCATTCTGTTTGTTTACATAAGTGCAATACTAATAAAAAACTGTGCAGGGTTATTTCTATACTATTGTTTAGGTACTTATATCTATCTCTATCCTAATGCTTCTGTTTCTTCTCAGTTTTTTATTAATCTATAAATATTTTTTAAAAAGATTTTATTTATTCATTTGTCAGAGAGCACAAGCAGGGGGGAGTGACAGGTAGAGGGAGAAGCAGGCTCCCTGCTGAGCAACGAGCCTGATGCGGAACTTGATCCCAGGACTGGGATCATGACGAGTCAAAGGCAGATGCTTAACCGACTGAGCCACCCAGGCGTCCCTATAAAGATTTTTTTTATTTGAGAGAGAGAGAGCACATGAGCGGGGCAGTGGGAGAAGCAGACTCCCCAGTGAGCAAGGAGCCCTGCGCAGGGCCTGAGATCATGACCTGAGCTAAAGGCAGACACTCAACCAACTGAGCCACCCAGGAGCCCCTTTATTTAAAAAAAATTTTTTTTTTTAAAGATTTTATTTATTTTTTGACAGACCGCGAGAGAGGGAACACAAGCAGGGGAGTGGGAGAGGGAGAAGCAGTCTTCCCACGGAGCAGGGAGCCCGGTGTGGGGCTTGATCCCAGGACCCTGAGATCATGACCTGAGCCAAAGACAGAAGCTTAACCATCTTAGCCACCCAGGCGTCCCTATAAAAAAATTTTTTTATAAGTTTCATTTATTTAAGTAATCTCTACACATAGCATGGGGCTCAAACTCATGACCCTGAGATCAAGAGTCACATGCTTTTCCAGCTGAGCCAGTCAGGCACCCCATCTTATCTTCTCAGTTTTTTATTTTTTTATTTTTTATTTTTTTTAATATTTTATTTATTTATTTGACAGAGAGAGACAGAGCAGGAACACAAGCAGGGGGAGTGGGAGGGGGAGAAGCAGGCTTCCCACTGAGCAGGGAGCCCGATGTGGGACTCGATCCCAGGACCCTGTGATCACGACCTGAGCCAAAGGCAGACGCTTAACGACTGAGCCACCCAGGCGCCCTCTTCTCAGTTTTTAATTAAGAGTTGGTAACATATCACCTCACATAGTTACAAAATTCTTTTCTTATGATGAGAAATTTTTTTGAAAATTTATTTATTTAATTTAGAGAAAGAGAAAGAGGGTGTGTGGACGAGCTGGGGGAGGGGCAGGAGAGAAGGAGGCAATCTCAGACTGCTCCCTGAGCATGGAGGCGCACGCAGGGCTCTATCCCAGGACTCTGAGATCGTGACCTGAGCCGAAACCAAGAGTTGGAAGCTTAACTGACTCAGTCACCTACGTGCCCCATGATGAGAATTCTTCTTTTTTAAAGATTTTGTTTATTTATTTGACAGAGAGTGCCCAAGCAGGGGTAGTGGCAGGCAGAGGGAGAGGGAGAAGCAGGCTCCCCGCTGAGCAGAAAGCCTGACACAGGGCTCAATCCCAGGACCCTGGGATCATGACCCTAGCCGAATGCAGACACCCAACTGAGCCGCCCAGGTGCCCAATTTAGTCACAATTTTTATTTTATTTATTTTTTATAATTATGGTTACTTTTTTTTTTAAAGATTTTATTTATTTATTTGACAGAGAGAGACACAACGAGAGAGGGAACACAAGCAGGGGGAATGGGAGAGGGAGAAGCAGGCTTCCTGCAGACAGGAAGCCTGATGCGGGGCTCGATCCCAGGGCCCTGGGATTATGACCTGAGCTGAAGGTAGACACTTGCCACCCAGGCGCCCCTAGTCACAATTTTTAAAGTAACTGCAATTTTTCTTTATAATCTAGTTTTCTAGAGAGGTAGGGGAATTTATAAGTCCTGAATACATAATGTGTTTTAAGTGCTTTAACATTCCTTATTTAATCCTCAAAAAAATCCCTCTGAATTTATTTTTTGTTTCCCCCATCCCCTCTGAATTTATTTTATTTTATTATTTTTTAAAGATTTTATTTTATTTGAGAGAGAATGCACAGGTGTGCACGCGCATGAGAGAGAGAGAGCAGGAGCAGGGGTAGGGGGAGGAGCAGAGGGAGAAGCAGACTCGCCACTGACCAGGGTGCCTGATGCTGGACTTGATCCCAGGACCCTGGGATCATGAACAGAGCCAAAGGCAGGCGTTTAACCAACTGAGCCACCACCTAGGCACCCCCCCTCTGAATTTATTTTAAATGGAGACATAGAAGGGTTATATAATTTATCCAAAACAATTTTATTAGTGGCATAACTGAGAACAACCTCCTCTTTTGTGGTTTATTGCTTACATTTCTATTTAAAAGAAAAAACAGTGTAGAGGTGCCTGGGTGGCTCGGTTGAGTGTCTGAACCTTGATCTTGGCTCAGTTCTTGATCTCACAGGGTTGTGAATTCAAGCCCAATGTTGGGCTCTGCACTGGGTGTGGAGCCTGCTGTAAAAACACAAAACAAAAACAGTGTAGAAGAAATGAATAGAACGTTTCTTCCACTCTGTATGGAAGTTTGGTGTATATTTTTCTGGACACATTTAATAGATACAGAATAAAATTTTAAAAGTTTTCATTTATACACTCTGTACTTTTGGGGTGTAATTTATAAACACGTATTATAAATAAACAGTCCAGTGAGTTATCAGTTATATGTATCCATGTAATCATCACCTAGAATATTTGCTGGTGGCTAGTTTTAGTCATTCCTATCATCAACATTCTAGTTTCTGGGACCATAGATTAGTTTTGCCTGTTCTAGAACTTAATATAAAAGTAATTTTTTATATTTACCTTCTTTTGCATGATATATTTATGAGATATATTCATGTTGTGTTATAGTAGTCTGTTCCTTTTTATTACCAAGTAATATTTTATTGTCTGGATATACAATTTATCCATTCACAAGTTGATGGACAGCTGGGTGGTTTCAGGATTTTAGTAGTACAAATAAAGCTGCTATGAATGTTCTTACACAAATCTTTTTGTGATCATATATTTTCATTTTTCTTGAGTAAATTACCAAAGAGTGGAATTGGGTCATAGGGTAGGTATATGTTTAACTTTATCAGTAACTTCTAAAGTGATTTTCAAAGTGTTGTACCATTGCTGTCACTTTTTGTTTTAATTTGGGGTTGCTCCAAAGTCTCACTTTCCCATTGTAAATCAAAAATATGTCGGTATGGGGACGCCTGGGTGGCTCAGTTGGTTAAGCGGCTGCCTTCGGCCTGGGTCATGATCCCAGGGTCCTGGGATCGAGTCCCATATCCTTCTTCAGCAGGGAGCTTGCTTCTCCCCCTCTCTCCCTCTGCTTGTGCTCTCTGTGTCAAATAAATGAAAAAAAAAAATAAAAATATGTCGGTATGTTATAGGTCAGTATGTAAGGATCCAATCCATTCTTTTAGTGGATTGTATAGTAGTCTTTTATAGATGTTCCATAATTAAGCATCCATTTATCAGTGAATGTTTAGGGTCTTCGTAGTTTTCCACTATTGTTTTTAAATGAATGTCTTCATCTGTCTATCCTTTTGTGTTTATACTAATATTTCGGAAACTAGATTTCTGAAATGGTGTTTTTCATGCCCTATTGATTTGAACTATACTGGTTTTGATTAAACTACTTTCCATGGCCTTGACTTTATATTATTTGGATTTTGACTAAAATGTTTGTGTTTGAGCTTGCTCTATAAGAATTTTTAAAAGTATATCCTTTGTAGCCAAGTAGTGAAGCAGATGAAAGTGCCTCTTATATTTAATAAATAAGACTACTTTTCCAAATCTAGCCTTTTATTATAAAAGGCTAACATTCATTGTGAGTCTCTTCTCACCTCATGCTGTTCCTCTTAGAGTGTATTATGTCTTACGATCATTAAATAAATCTCTCTTTAAAGGAAACACTTCAAGTTGAAGAAGATGACAGACCAGAGTTACCATGGTGGAAATGTAAGAAGTGGGCTTTACATATCTTAGCAAGGCTTTTTGAAAGGTAAGCTCTCAATATATGATGATTTAGGTTTATTTTTTCATGCTCTTAGTTTTATAAGTATCAGTATGTAAAGCATAAAGAAACAGTGGGCATTTTAATGTTCTTTTAGATATGGAAGCCCTGGCAATGTTTCCAAGGAGTATAATGAATTTGCTGAAGTATTTCTGAAGGCATTTGCTGTTGGTGTCCAGCAAGTAAGTCTAAGAATTTTTCTAAATTGAAACATGACATTATTATTAGGTTAATTTCTGTCTTGCTTTTTTTCTGATTTATTGGTACCCAAAGATTGCATGTAGCAATTTTTAACATTTTTTTTTTTAAAGATTTTATTTATTTATTTGACAGAGAAAGAGACAGCGAGAACAGGAACACAAGCAGGGGGAATGGGAGAGGGAGAAGCAGGCTTCCCGCTGAGCAGGGAGCGCGATGCGATGCGGGGCTCGATCCCAGGACCCTGGGGTCATGACCTGAGCTGAAGGCAGACGCTTAATGACTGAGCCACCCAGGCACCCCAGTCTTTACCATTTTGAACTCTGTAGCCGTTCTCATTTTTTGGTTTTAGGTCTTCCTTACTCCCTTAAATTTTTGAGAACCTCAGCAAGCTTCCATTTATGTGAGTTATACCTATGATATTTATCATATTAGAAATTAAAATTTAAGAGTATTAATTCATTTAAAAATAACAAACCTAATATATTAACACAGAATACATGTTTTTTTTTCTTAATAACTGTTTCCCAAAATGAAACGTTTTTAACAAAAGGAAATGGACATTGTTAAACATTTTTACTAAATTTTTAATGTATGGCTTAATAAAAGGCAGTTATATACTCATCTACCTATGTATTTAGTCTTTTAATTTATTTTGCTGGACATAAATACAGACAGTGTGGCCTCAGATAAGTTGGAAAAGGAAAGACTTTTAATAGACTTTTCACAAAATTGTGGAAGTTCTTTGATACCACATCAAAATATGATAATGATAGTTTTTTTGTTTTTGTTTTTAGTAAACTCCATACCCAATGTGGGGCTCAAACTCATGACCCCAATATCAAGTCACATGCAATACCAACTGAGTCACTCAATACTGTTAGTTTCTTAAAGGTTAATTGCAGTGTAGAGTTTTTTAATAGCAAGCATCTTAGATTCTTTTACATTAACACCTGTTGATTTATATTACACTTTGAATGGATCATTTATCCATACATGATTTTGTAACGGCTGGTCATTTGGAAAATTGAGTTAATGGAAGATTTTCCAAATGTTAATACATTTCATTATGCAATTTTATCTTTTTAAAGATTTATTTATTTTAGAGAGAGAGCAAGAGAGAGCATGCATGAGCAGGGGGAGGAGCAGAGGAAGAGGGAGGAGAGAAACAGACTACCCGCTGAGCGCTGAGCTTACCATGGGGCTCAATCTCACGACCCTGAGATCATGACCTGAGTGGAAATCAAGAGTTGGAGGGTTAACCAACTGAGCCACCCAGGCGCCCCTCATTATGCAATTTTAAAAAAGAAATCACATTTGCTAATATTACCACTGATGTCGTCAGAAATATTGTTAAATATTGGAAAGCTAATTAAGTGGATCAAAGTCTTTTGTATCTAAGAGTTTGAGAATTCTAATTTTTGTTTCGAAGCTCAGATTTTAACACCAGTAACATACTGTCAGTTATTTTCCTTGAAATGACAGACTCATTTTATTCATTTTTGAGGGGAAATATGCCATACACACAAGTCTAAATAACCATAATTTGTCAGTTCTTCTTTCAAGAATATGATAGCATTTGATGGGAAAAGCTACTATTTCAGCTTTTCTTCCAACCATTGTACTTCGGTATGTAGAAGAAGTGCTACATGTATACTCTCCATTTGATAATAATTATATTTTGATTCATTAAGAGTGTTCTTAAGGAAAGGTTGTTTTGAATTTAATGTGACTGTAAAGAATATGATGACTGCTGGTACACTTGGGTGACACTTTTTGATTCATGTTAGGCAACAGAAGTTTTGCCACCACTGCTTTTGTACCATTGATGCAGATGTTAACATAGTAAAAAAGGCAAATAATGTCTTAGCCTTATGAAAATAGTTTTGACCTCACAGACCCTTCAGGAGGTCTGTGGGCCAAATGTTGACAATTGCTATTCTGAAATACCATGTAGACTTAGAGCTCCTGGCAGACATTAAATTGGTGAGTGGTTCGGTAAGGTTTTTCTGGGAGGTAAGTAACCTATGGTTTTCTTTTTATACTTAATCAGAAACTATTCCTTTGACATAGTAGTAATTCAGTTTATTTATTTGAATACCTTGGGAATAAATACGGTTCTCTAATACAAAATTTTAAAAAATTACTTTCTTTTTAAGAGAATATGGTTGTTATTTGAGAATGATGATCTGGGTATTAAGATACGTGTCAGATGTTTTTACTGACTTATAAAATGGTTAAAATTTCTATTTAACTTTTGGTTTTTGATCAAATATTCTTTTCAAAGGTTTTATTGAAGGTATTATATCAATACAAGGAGAAACAATATATGGCTCCTCGAGTTTTACAACAGACATTAAATTACATTAATCAAGGAGTTTCTCATGCCCTCACCTGGAAGAATCTGAAGCCTCATATACAAGTAATAATTTTCTATCTGAAATGTTTTTCCGGAAAAATATAATGGAAATAACATTAATTATCATAAAGGTTGAAAAGTGCATATTTTGTTGACTTGTTACTTAGTCTAGTTAATTGTTTTGATAGTATAGTAGGAAAATGAGAAAATACCTTGATATAAACTTGTAAAGGGTATTTTGTGATTACCTTTTAATCTAAAACTATTATCTTAAAATTTGCATTTAAATTCTTAGTACTGGCTTTTGGTTGTAACATTTTAGTCACGTAATTTGGAATAAACCAAGGACTATTTCACCAGATTAGTTTGTAGGGTAATTAGCTTATGTACCATTTCTATGAGTAATTTATTTGCTTTATTTAGAACTACAGGATTTGATGGACTAAAATTTCACAATGTATTTTCTCAGAATACTTAATTGCTACCTATATACACATATGTCTTATTTTATAATTACTTGTTGCACAAACTCTAATAGTATGTACCTTAATAGTTGATCCTAGAATCATTACTAAAGTTTGATATTAAGCTTTGAAATACATAGTATTGGGTTGGTTTTGTTATTTAGCACTTAACCAAATTGAAGGTTTAAATTTGAAGACTGACTTAAGGTTGCTTTCTTAACTTTTAAATTTCAGGGCATTATCCAAGATGTTATTTTTCCATTGATGTGCTATACGGACGCTGATGAAGAACTTTGGCAAGAAGACCCTTATGAATATATACGCATGAAGTTTGGTAAATTTTCACTTTCTTAGAAACAAAATATGTCAGTAGCTACATTTGTATATATTATGCATAAGGGTGTCATAAGGCCTCACCTTTGGTTCTGAAAAATCTTTGTTTTAATGTAATTTGTCCATTTTTTAGACTTTTTGGGGTCTATTCATTAGTTACGGCGTTTGATAATGATCTTCATTTTTAGCAGACACAGATAGTAGTGTTACTAAGTTACAATTATTGGATGTGCTTTTTGGCACATGCTAAAACTAAGAAATTCAAGATTACACCTTAACACTGTCAAAACTATACTTTTGGATCCCATGTCAGTCATCATATGTGTGGGAAATGGGAAGACCTATATTGGAAGCTGGAGTCACATGGAGTTTGCATGGAACTAAAGGACTGTAATTTGACTAATGTTGAGTATTAGTCCTTCTTCCTACCAAAATCTTTTGTATTTGTAGTAGATTGTACTTTTGTGACCATATTGTGAAAACTTTCATAGTAGTTGTGTTTTGTATGAAAGAAAATGATCATTAAGAGAAATTAATGGATTAAAATTTAATTTGTACTGAAAAGACTATTGCAAAATTATATAGGAAT